>NC_142094.1:38621515-38924545 GCF_054644295.1 Miniopterus natalensis
GGAACACAGACATGTGCATTCATTGATGTATTGCTTATGGCTGCTTTCACCCTGAGTGGCCAGGCTGAGTAGTTACAACAGGGTAGTTCACAAAGCCTGAAATATTTATCATCTGGCCATTTACAGAAAAAGTTTGCCAGAGAGTTTGAGATCATCTAGTGGCCTTTTTTCAACTGGGAGATTCTGTGAGGGAGAAAAGTGTTTGCCTTAGATTTGAATAGGCGGTCACGGATCACTTGGAGACCACCATTGCAATTGCCTGCAGGGACAGGAAACCAGGGTGCAGTGGTGAGAAAATGCAGAGAATGGATTGGGAATACTTGTTTGAGAAGTCTGACCCAAAACAAAGGTGAAAACTTGGATGGCTCATCAGGCCAGCATAGTGCAGGAAAGGTATTTTAGGGTGGATAGGAAGACATATCTATGCTTGTGTCAGAAGAGTGACATAAAAGCTTTTCCTGTGCTTAATCAACCCAACAGTATTCTTTGTATCTGCTTTATTTTATGGCACAGTTTAAATATATCTGTTGTCATATCTCTCAGCACGAGGGGATTTTCTAAATGTTCTTGTTTATAAATGTGCAGAAAATTTGTGCACAGAGAGTCGTGCTTTTGTTGGCCAAAGAAAGTGAACACTTGCTGATTTTCTGGCAATCCTAACAAAAACACTGAAGTGTATTTATACTCTGGGGGCCAGAATGAATTTCAAAATTACAGTGCTCCGAGACATAATCAGCCCAGCTTTCCTCTCGTGCCTCCACCAGGTTTAACAACTTTGTCAGATCCCTTCCTCTGAGATCCACTTCTGCAAGTGCAGAAATTAATTCTCTCTACTACCCATAAACACAAGGCAGTCTTCTCTGCTACACTCTCAAAAGCTTAGTTCCCCAATCAATGGATGAGATAAGCAGGCTAAATCCACAGGAGGTATGGTATGGTATGCTTTTTTTAAAAGCAAAATTTTAATTGTTTCTTACATTGTAGTTTTCTTATTAACATCTGATATTCATCTCAAAAATGTTTACTTCACACTGTTTTGAAGCATAATGGAATTCCAGTAGAATTTCAAGCCAAACAAGGAATTTAGTTACTCTTCTTATTCCAAACAAGGCAAGATACTTATTATGTATTTCGATATAAGTAACTGTATTTATGCCAGAGAGGGAGCTAGACATTCTGCTAATAAAAATCCACACAGAACCAAATATCCTACTTTGGCTAGTAGTTTTGCCATTCTTTCCCAGGGGAATTATATGACAACTATTAACAAGTGCTGCATTCACCATTTGGTTTTCACATTCATTCTTTGGCCCTGTGGCAATAACAGGACGTAGCTAGCTGTCTGCTCTTCATTCTTTGGTAGCTCCTATTGCAAACCAAATAGTGTTCAGGCATCTTAGCCACATTCAAAGGTCTCTAAAATGTACCTGTCCAGTTTTCTTCTCCATGAATCTCAGTCTAAGAGAAAGGGTGGTCGGTTGGTCCAGATGCTACATGACCTCTAACACGGCTCTCCTGGTTCTAGAAATTTCTGATTTAGGGACTAAATGTCCAAATGCTGCAGATCCAAGCCTTCCCCTAACAAGAAAAAGTCCAGATTGGCTATTGACATTATAAGTCCTTGAGTATGAATGTTTGTCCTACTTAGGGAAAGTGAGAGCTCTCCTTTCTGGTGTGAACAAGAAGAGAGAGGGGTCAGCACTTAAAATTTCCACTATAACTGGGATTATGCCTATAAGCAGAGAGAATGGAAAATCAGTTGTTTTCTTGACTTGAACTTGAAGGTGGAGCTCCTGGGTTCAGTTCCTGGTTTTGGTTAATGACTATAAACAAGTTGTTTGGTAGATAACAGCTTCTTTAAACCTCCTTTCAACTCCTCCTTTTCATTTATCTTCTCTCCTTTTTTAAATGGGAGTATAATTTACATACAGTAGAATTCATCTCTTTAGTGTACAGTTTGAGTTTTGACAAATGCATGCAGTTGTATAATAACCACCACAATCAAGATAGAGAATAGCCTGGCCAGTGTGACTCAGTGGCTGAGCACCAACACATGCACCAAGAGGTCGCTGGTTCCATTTCTGGTCAGGGCACATGCCTAGGTTGCAGGCTTAATCCCCAGCAGGGGGCCGGCAGGAGGCAGCTAACTGATGTTTCTATCTCTCTTTCTATCCCTTCTTCTCTCTCTAAAACTGATAAAAACATTTTTTTTAAAAAGGAAGAGAATATTTCTCTTGTTCCAAAAGTTCTTTTTGCCCCTATGTAGTCAGTCTCCTCCTCTACTGCATACCTCTGGGAATTACTGGTCTGATTCCTCTCTTTATCCTTTTGCCTTTTTGAGAATGTCATATAAATGGAATCTTACAGTAGATAGCCTTTTGAGCTTGGCTTTTTTCATTTAGCATAATGCATTGGAAATTTATCATTACATTGGAAATGTAAATCATTGTTTTCACACATACGTATCAGTAATTTGTTCTGAGTAGTATTCCATTGTGTGTATATCCATCCCAGTTTATTTATCCACTCATCAGTTGAAGGACATTTGGGTTATTTTCAGGTTTTTTGCAATTATTAATTAAGTTACTAAAAATATTTTCAACCAGGTGGATATAAGTTTTCATTTCTCTTGGGTTAATACTAACCTATTTTGCAGAGTGTTGTGTAGTGTCTGCATCATTTGGCATTCCCAACATTATGTGAGAATTCCAGTTGCTCCACATACTCACCAGCACTTGTCACAAATCTCAGTGTTTTCATCGGTAAATGAAACACCAATCCCTGTCTTACTATTCTCTCAGGATTGTTAGATAGAAATAAAAGTGAAACAACATAAGCAGAAGTGCTTTGTAAACTGTAAAGTGCTATACCTAAGTAAGAAATACTGCTGCTTCTGATGGTGATGGAATGTTCACTTATACATAAAACTTGTTTCCCACATGAGCTAAATGTTTCATTTTTTTCTCTTACATCTTGGCAGAAAAAGTGAGTTATAGCAAGTCTAAAGCAGCAAGGGGTTTTGCCTTAGATGCATTCTGGAGTTTGTTTTGGCTCTGGTTTTTTAACTTTTCACAGAAGCAGATAAATGACCAAGAGGTAAATAAATCATCAAGTGTGAGTCAGTTTTGTAAAGAAAAATGACCCTATGTGATGGATGTCAACAGGAGTGGAGTCAGCAGGACAGACAGTATGACGTGCTGTGGGAGAAATAAATGCAGGCCTCACCGGGCAGTGTCCCTCGGGTAAGGCATTCGAGCTGGCTGGAGCAGTTAACTGGCTATCTAAAGTACCCCACTACAGTGAGGGTGGGACAGGTGGGTAGGAAAACTGACAGTAAAAGTAATCATTTCAACTTTTTTTTCTCATTTGAAATTTACTTTTTTCCATGTTAGAAACAGAAAGGCATAAGAAACAAATAAGCAAAAGGTTTTCTCCTTGACATCAATATGAACTAATGTTTAATGTAATATACAGATGGTTACATGTAGAAATATTTATAGATATGTACCTTTTCACAGATTAGTGCACACACATATATTTCCTTGCTCTGTCATCTGAAAGGGCCTAGAAACAACTGACACCCCAGGAGCAATAAGCACACTTATCCCTCAGATCTTGGTTTCTAATACCATTCTCCAATAAAGGACTTCCTGGAAAAATGACTGATTCTGAAACTGGGGCAGGAAATATACAAGGAGCACTTTGGTGCCAGAATGGAAGGAAGTAGTCAAAAAAAAGAATCCACAATGAAGGGGACTTGTCAAAGAGACAGAGGAGCCAAAGCTAGAACAATTTGAGCAACAAAATAAAATAGTATTAGGTTATAGCCTGTTGTGACTTTGTTAAATATTTGTCAAATAGAAGCCCAGGGTGTCAAATGGTGAGCCCTGGCTCAAAAAAAGACAGCAAAGGCAAGTGAAATAGGGAAGTTTATTGTTCGTGGGTCCTGGGGGGGCCACACGGGGAAATCAAGGTTGTGTGCAGGTAGAGAAAGTGCGGCAAGGCAATATTGATAGGTTATTATTAACTAAATTCATACTTTGAAAGTATGGAACTCAGTTAATAATAATCTAGCAATATTGTTTTATTACTTGTGACACAAGCACCATACTAAGTGAAAACATTAATAAAGGGGAAAATTAGGCCCTGGGTATATGGAAATTCTCTATACTATCCTCACTATTTTTCTGTAACTCTAGTAATATTCTAAAATACAGTTTACTTGTAAAAAAAAGTTATCACCTCACAAAATAATAAATAAAAAGACCAAAAATTTTATTTATTTATATAGAACACTTTGCCCCACTGAAAAATATTCTCTGAGGAGTTTCAGTTGATAAAATTTTAAACAAGATAGGTTTTTTCAAAGGGTGCATGACATGAATTATGTGAGCTTCGCATGAACATTTATTATGATTTTTTTATTGTTGCTCATTGAGAAACCCAAAGAGAAAGATAACTATAGATATTCGAGGGGGCACTTCTTTCCTAGAACTTAAAGAAATATGGAGAAGGAACTTGTTTTCAAAAAATCCAGCAGATAGTTATTCAGAATATCAGGCACAAAATCAAAGGCCACTCTTTCTGCCAAGTCAATTTTAAAAATCTAACTTGGTTTTAGTTCTCTTAAATGTTACTTAGTTTTGCTTTTCAAATGAACAAAGAAGAGCAACTGTACAAATAAGATCAACTTATAAATGTTCCAGAACCCAATATTTGTATAATGTGACCACAGCGTATAGAGTATGTCCACATACAAACATCTGGAACACCTCGGTCAGTCAATCAAGATGTTTTATACCAAGGGGAAGCTCCCATAGTCCTTTTATCAACTTAATTTATTCCTGGCCATGAATCCCCTTCCCTCTCCCTAAGATAATACCGATGCCTTTAAAGGATATGCAGCAGTTTAATTGTTCATTGCTTTCTAGTGAGCTTCCTGTAACAGAAAGTTTCTGGCAAGATGTTTTCACATTCAGATCCAAACCACTATCTGATGAATCTGAGCCAAGAGCTTTGCCGCCACCCCCTAAAGAAGCTAACGCTCCCCAACCCCAACCCTCAAGACTCAGGGCTGCCAGCCTCTCAGTTTGTGAGGGTTTTTTCTCCTTGTGCTTGGACCTTAGGACTGTAGTGTCTCCCCATTGTGACTCTCCACGGGCACTTGGCCTGTTACACGCTCAGCTGGCCTCTTATGACTTCCTGACAATATGAAGAAACCTTGGCCCTTTGGCTACAAGCTGAGTCCAGCAAAGTTAGACAATTACCAGGTACAGAATTTATTCCTTGATTTATCCTAATGTAAGTCTGGCTCATCACAATTTCAGTCTGAAATTGTCATCTCTGCAGCTGCCTCCATCCCAGAGAGTTAAGTCTGTCCTCAGTGAGATGTCCCGGCACCTCTCAGTGCCTTCCGTGACTTCTGCGTCCTCTCAGGTTTTTCTTAATGACTCTTGCCTTGCTGGTTAAGTAAAACAGTTCCTGGCTGGCTCTAATGTGTCTCAGCAATGGTAATACTACAACTAGTGGCACTTAAGTCGGCGCTGCACTGTGCACTTCATGCGTGCAGCCTTATTAAATCCTCCGCACGGCCCTAGGGCCCGGGTCCTGTTGTTCCCATTTTATGGATGGGAGCACTGAAGCTCAAAGAACTGAGAGAATATGTCATAGTTTACCCATCTGGTCTGTGGGAGAGCTGGGTCCGGTTTGTGTGCCCCACATCATGGCACTCCAGGCAGACCATGACTCAGTCACACTCTGTACTCCCCCTGATTGGTGACCCCTCCTCCACAACACGTAGGGGCACCTGACAGTCTACCCCGAATACCCAGCTCACACTCCTAGACCCATCTTTAGACTTGCCATATTTTTCCATACAAGAAAACATGAAAGTACAAATAGGAATTTTTACTTCATATGAATGTTTTAGGTGGAAATTATTATTTCAAATACAATCAATCACACTTGCTTTGAGAGTATAAACTTCCATATTTTAAACTTCAGAATGTAAAGTTCTTCAGCTTGCACTTAAGTCATTGTGTCCTTTTGGGTGGCCCCACACTCTATAACAAAAATATAATACTCATCCCTAACCGGTTGGGCTCAGTGGTTAGACATCAGCCCGCAGACTGAAGGGTCCCAGGTTCGATTCCAGCCAAGGGCACGTACCTCAGTTATAGGCTCACCCCGGTCAGGGTGCATGTAGGAGGCAACCAATTGATGTGTCTCTCTCACATCGATGTTTTTCTTTCTCCCTTCCACTCTCTTTGAAAAACAATGGGAAAAATAGCCTTGGGTAAGGATTAAAAATAAATAAATGAAAGAATGGCTACTTCACTTTAATACATTACTCAGAAACACCTCGATTTCTAAAGATATCTTGTCTAAATCTTCTTTCTTATGTCGGGAGTCCTCAGTGGATTTGTTAGGGTTGCTGGAGCTGGGCCTCCATACGCAGAAATGAAAAGATGTGAGAAGACAGCTCCCTCCTCCTGAACCCTGTCCACCTTGTGCATTGATGGTGGTAAGTGGGGAGAGGATCAGACAGGCCACAGCCTTCAAAGCAGAACACAAAGGAAATCAAGCTAAGTGATTATCTACAACATGTGAACACAAAAGAAATATTAGCCTTTAATCTGAAATACTATAGGGTAGGGAGAGGATGGGACCCTTCTGATTTAGTCTGAGAGCTTCTCCTCAACATCTGTTTGTGGCTCTTAGCAAAAGGAACCTCTATGGGCCTTATTTTCCTTACCAGTAAATTGTAAAATGTCAGCATTGGACTGTTTGTTTAATGTATGTCTCCCCCTCCTTGCAAAAAAAGAAACAACAACAACAAAATCTCAAGAAGCTTTTGAAAACAGTAGAGCAAAAAGCCTAAAATCATGCAAGAAAGACAAGAATGATACAAGAAAGAATGCCTCACAAGAGAAAACTGATGCCATTGATTCCAAATTGGTGAGAGCTTCCTGGTAGCCTAGGCAAAAAGAGAGATGATGGGTTATATTGTTCTCATCTGAAAAGAAGTGTGGAGATGAGGGAAAAGAAAAGGAAGGAGTGAAAGAGGCAAAGGAGCGGCGTACTAGGTCATCAGAACATCCAAGCTAAACTCCGGGAGGAACTTTTGTGTGTGTCCTTGCATCCTTCAAGAGAAGGTGTGTTTTTTAAATTAAACTTATTGGGCTGACATTGGTTAATAGGATCATATAGGTTTCAAGTGTAAATTTCTATGATACATGATCTGTATATTGCAAGGGCAGTTTTGAGGACAAAGACATTTGCAGAAGCAGCCTCCTTCTGGCCATATTTTATATTGACCTTCAAGGAAAGGGCATAATTAAAAAGCATAGCTCTCTGAAGGCATGCATGTGAAGAGCTAAGATAATCTAGTCCAGGTGTGTTGCTCCCTGGCAGTCTTACTTGACATGGGGATAAAACTTAGAAAATCTAAGGAATGAATGTCTGGTATGACCCGTAGCATTCTTGAATACCAGTTGCCTCAGCCAAGCTTTTGACAGGCGTGACATGCTTCAGACAGTTTAAAATTGAGATTCCTGGCAAGTCCTTTTACTTAGAAGAGTAATTCAGGTTTGTGAAAGTTTATTTTCCCTTTTACCACCCTTCTGTTCCCCCAGGAACTCTTACCTGTCTCCCGGTAAAGAGGGCTGATTCATTTTATTATGATGATGACTCACAGTGAGGAAAGGAGGGCAGAAATTTCATTTCGTACCACATAGAATGCTATAATGTTAGGTTTTCTTCTTATAACAAACATGTATTGCTTAAAATAACAAATATCAAGCCAGGACCTTGGGGGAGGGAGGGAGAGAAGGGAAGGAGGAAAGGGGAAAGAGAGAATGAAGGTGAAATACTGTTGCATGCAAATAAATTTGAAAAGGTTTGTCTAAAAGGATAAAGTTAGGCACACGAAACCCTGCTATGGTCCTGTCACTCAGACATTGCTCCACAAATGTTTGTTGAGTGACTATTAAAGCACGAAGAGAGGACTCCATAGCAGGAGTCTGGGATGAAATTGCCAGTTGGCCATCTCGTCCGGGAAACAAATGTACTGTTGCTCCTTTAAAATGTTCTGTTGTGAGTAAGGCAGCACCCTAACACCCTTTCCATGATGAGCAGCCCCGAAATGCATCCCCCAGATTCCTAAATGGATTCCTGAACGGGTTTATCTGTCAAATAGAATTATATGCCAGAGGCAGGCTGCCAAAAATGACTCTTCTGGTCCAGCATAATTGGAAATGATCTCTTCCTCCTGTCATCAGTCATCCAGGCTTTTTGTTTGCTTCTTGATACATCTTGAAATATCATTCATTTGTTCACTCAGTCTTTCATCCAGAAATCTCTCTTTAGTGCCTACTGCATGCCAGGCACTGTTCTAGTGTCTGGAGATGATGCTGTGGAAAAACAGACAAAATTTTCTACCTACAGGGATTACATTCTACCTTGGTGGAGACAGATGATAAACAAAGTATATGGCATCGTAAGTGCCAGGGAGAAAAGTAAAACAGGGAAGAGGAAAGGGGAGTGTTGGGGAAGGGTGGCTATTGTAACCTGGAGGGCGGTAAGTGAGGTCCTCACTGGGATGCTCATATCTGAGTAAAGACAGGAAGGCGTTGAGGGAGTGAGCTATCTGGGTATCTGAAGGAAGAGCAGTCCAGGCAGAGGGAATAGTAAGAGCAAATGCCCCGTGGAGATGGGGGTGGGTGGGACCATGACTGGCACCTTCAAGGAATAGCAAGGTCAGTGTGGCTGGGGTGGAGAAAACTGGAGGGGTGGACGAGAGCAGTGGGAGGGCAGGGGAGACACCTGACGGTGTGTGGTTCTGTGGGGCATTGTAAGGAGTTTCCGTTTTAACCAGATGATACGGGAAATCATCGGAAGGTTTTGACCAAATTGTGTGTATTCTTTTCTGACTCACTCTTTCATTCAACCTTGTTTTTGAAATTCATTCATGTCTATGTGTAGCTATGGTTGCTTCATTTTCATTCTCTATTTTATTCTGTTGGGTACTCCTTACCTAGACAGTCCCATCCCTCGTCCTCCCCCCCCCATCATCACGTAGACATGTCTCTCTCTTTGCAGTTGTGGGGCGTGAGGCATATATCCTATTGACCTCAATGCCATACTCACATGATTTGAGGAGAAGTTAAAAGATAGGGATCTAGGTCCTCCTGTTTCTCCCGTGAACCGCTGGAATTTGTGCCATCAATGGGCCAAGCCTATGAAATGCAGCCTTCTTCTTTTGCAGTGTAGTGCTTTGATTCAAAAAAATGCTGAAATATCATTTTGACCCTGAAAATACTTGGTGATAAAATGTGTCCTCTATTAAGCACATCATTATAAGGGTGAAGGAGATCATAAATTAGTGCTTATCGTTTTTTTATATTTATATTATATAATTTATATATTCACTCAAAGTTTTGGACCTCCACATGTATTTTTTTTAACTTTTCAATTACAGTTTACTTTCAGTATTATTTTGAGATACCCCTTCATAATGATTCAGAAGGAATGTGAGAATCCTGAAATCTGTTGAAATACACAGCTCAGCCCCATGGGTGGTTCTTCGCCATGTAGCAACCATCTGCAGACAGCGAACAAACGTGTGTGGCTGAACATGCAAGTAGCAAAGTGGTCAGTAAAGTGTGCCTTCTCCTGGGTGTGAGTTTGAGGGCGTAGCCCAGGATGGTGCTATTGAAGTGATATTCTGAGGAGCCCTAGGGAATATTCCTTGAAGCCCCTAGGGAATATTCCTTGAAGCGACTCTGCCCCACTTCTTACCCAGGCTGTCTCTATCCAGAGCAGCTTTGCTTACTCAGTGTTGTATCCTAGGCATCCCCATAAAGTCTTGGGGTTCCAAAATTTGAAACCACTTGACTAAGTGACCTGTAAAGATCTTTACAACTTTAAAGTTTGGCTGTCTCATGCATCTCTCTCTCTCTCACACACACACACACACTGTATTTAAAGTATTTTAATGTCTACTTTTGTGTTATTAAATGTTTTAATAAAAAAGGTTAAATTTTATTTCACAATTATGAATTTACTAACCATTGTAGCTTAAATGTAAGGCACTATTGAACCATTTGCAAGAGATGACTGGCCTTCCCTAGGAAAATTAAAGTTAAGTATGAAACATCTTGTTATGCTAGGAAGTAAGGAAATGCTCACATGTGATGATGGAGATATGTCAAAAGGACCCCAGAGCCACTTTGGGACAATTTCAGCTTCATTATGATATTCATAAATCCCAATATAGTAAAAAAAAATTCAATCCATGAGTCTATGCATACTTTTTAAAATAAGCATAAGTACATACATACATATATACATAAATGAGAAAGGAGAGCTTATTTTTACCAAAGAATGCAGCTAGTACTATGGTGGAAATATAAAGCCCCATTTGGCAGCCATCGTAGAGGTGGGTGTTTGATCCAGGTGGTAATCATCAATAGACTGCAGGTGGACAGGGTTGATGAGGAGCAGGATTTGGGTGCAATTTTGTAAATATCTCCCCACAAAATAATAATCAGCAGGGACAAATGGTGACTTTATCCCTGGCAACGTGATCAAGATTCACATGACCAAGTGGTGTGAAGTGTTGGCATCCTGTGCCCACTGATGTGATGCACCCAGCCCAGCACAGCTTTGTCCTGAGGCATTTTTCCCCCAAACAGCCTAACCTCAGACTGGTGGTGAGGGAATATCGGACAGACCCAGGGTGAAAACCCTCGTACAGAATGTAAGGCCTGACATCTTTGAAACCGTAGAGGACATGAAAGATAGGGAAATGTGGACGGACTATTCCAGATTGGAAGGGACTGAGGAGACCTAAGAACAAAATGCAACGTGTGGTTCCCCAGACCAGCAGCAGCCGCAGCATCTGGGAAACTTGCTGGGAATCAGAATCTTCCACCACCTCTCACACCCCAGACCTACTGAATCAGAAGCTGCACTTTAGCAAAATCCCCAATGATTCCTATGCACATTTAAGCAAACTTAAAAGAATGGCCAGGGCCATAGATTGGCAGTTCCAAGCTCTATCAGAATCACTGTAGGAGAACTTTGTAAAAGGACAAATTCCTACCTCCTTTCCCAGATCTGCTGAATTAGACACTCCATGGTGAAGTCTACAATTCAGTATTTTTAAGAAACTCTCATGGGTGGTTCTGATATCAATCCACATTTAGGAACTACCGGGCTCTAAATAGTATTGTCATATGTATAAGTCACCAGCGTAGGGTTCCTTCCATGTGGGCCTTGAAACACAAATTGGACAGTCAAGCTAATCATCACCGTGACTCCTACCCCAAGCGCCCAGACGTGGCCCCAAACTATACTCCAGCGCGGGGATGGAATGTAAATAAATATTGCTGGTTCACATTTCAGGAGTTTTCCAGAACAGTGAAGTAGATTTGAAAACTACTTTTTAAAAGATTGTTTGTACAAACATCATACTCTTTCCAGTCCTTGTTTGGCAGAGAGTTTAATCAGATTTAAAATGGTGAGTGTTCTTTGTACAGTTGTATGTTTCTTTTCTTCCAGGGTATGTAAAACAAGACATCTGGGTTTTATCATTAAAATAGTAAAACATGTCCAGCATTTTTAGGAAATCTGAGCCTGAGTTTATATGCTGCAGGTGTTAGATATGTTTGATTAAAAGGCTATATAGTCCATTCATTCAGAGTTAAAAGGGAAATAAATTATGCATACCAATTTCATTTCAAAAAAATATTTGACTAAAACATTTAAGTTTTCCAGTACTTAGAAAATTAAGAGAAAATAGAAAGAAATATTTTTGTCAACCCCATATAAAAATATGTGGTTTTCAGAAAATCTTTGTTTTATGTTATACACTCAATTCTCATCAGCTCATAGCAAAATTTGCTTTTGCCTTTTTTTTTAAACCCTCACCTAAGAATGTTTTTTCCATTGATTTTTTTAGAGAGAGTGGAAGGGGGAGAGAGGGAGGAAGAGAGAGAGAGAAAAACATTGATGTGAGAGATTCACATTGATTGACTGCCTCCCGCATGCACCTGACCAAGGCCAGGGATTGAACCTGCAGCCCAGTTATGTGCCCTTGACCAGAATTGAACCCGAGACCCTTCAGTGTGCAGGCTGACGCTCTAACCACTGAGCCAAGCTGGCTAGGATTGCTTTTGCTTTCTTACTAGCATCTGTCAAATTATCTGTAGTAGTTCATGGACATAAAAAGCATTTTTCTTTACTAAGTCCTTACCTGCCACAGGATATAAAATATAGAATTTAAAGAGTGAGTCTGGGTGTAGTGTAGGCTTATCCTATGCATGAGTCTGAGACATGCTGCTCTCAGCCCCCCATGGAGCAGTGAAGCCAGGAAGGGGGGGCCATGTAGTGAAATGGCGAGGAAAACAGAGTGAAGCATTAATAAAAAACTGTAATTTCTAAATTCAAAGAAATACCACATTAAATGTACGTGCCTCACAAAACCAAATTCCATATCTGAAAATCATTGAATACGTGCCCATTAATATTACTAAGACCGGCTAACCTTTCCACTGTGCTTATAAGTATATAAAGCACTTTTGCCTCATTTGCTTTCATCTTGCGGTTCTGTAAAGTTAGGTGTTGCTGATAGGCCTGCTTTAAATGGAAGGAATAGAAGAGAAACTAAGTAATTCGCCCCGTATCACACAGGTAATGAGTGTTAGAGCTGCGCCTGGAAATCAGCGCCTCTGGCTTCAAACTCGGGCTGCTCCTACCCCACTGCACCTAGCAAAGAATATTTGTCCTGTCAACATCCCCAAAACAGGATCTTGTTTTGTTTTGGTTTAGCTTGGGGGCGGGGGGTTCAGATATTAGATATGTCCCTGTCTAATACTTGAATGGTGTTTTACTTTTCTGTCTCTGCCATCTACATCCTAAGCACTTTCCAAGTAAATATTTCTCTAAAGAGCTTTCTTGAGTCAGATACAAAACATGTCTTTCCCCCTCTGGGGTGAAAACTCACCCCCTTTCTACAGAAGGAGCAAGGCTTGTGTTTGGCCCCCACCTCCTCTTGCCATAGCTTCGTATAACCCTTAAATAACTGCCCCCTAGATCCCAAACAGGTCTGTGTGTGTGTGTGTGTGTGCATGCCTCTGCATTCCCATATAATCTACTTCAAGGGAAGGCAGGTAGATATGTGCACTGCACATAAACTACCTGAGAATAACTTTGTCTAGACTTTCATTGTCTTCTTTAGATTTCACCATTTGAGCCCGCCTTTGCAATTAGGTAACTAGATACCCATTAAAAGGATTATCTTTCTCTGAAAACTTCTGCTCAGCATATTCAAAAAACTTTTTGGCAGAAAGTCATTTGTCTCCTTTTTCTGGACCTGGGAACAGCAGTAGGAAGTGTTCAGGCCTCTTCCCAAATATAATCCCTGACTATTTGGAGGCTGAGAATCCTCTCTGCCCACGGCCTCCTGGGACTCCCGGTGGCCTGCCTATCGGTCAGAGGCACTGAGCATCCCCACACTGGAGATGTGGGAAAGATGGTCTCTGTCCTTGAGGACATAAGGTCTGGTCAAAGAGACAGAACAGGCCCATGTGAAAGAGTCAGGCACACAAATATAACAAAAATAAACCAGATAGAAATTCACGCAGTGGGCAGAATACAAATGCAGGCGTAACTATGGACTCAGTCCAACATTAAGCCCGAGAGGGACAGGAAGAAGTTGAATATGAAATGCTAGGTAATCAGAAAAGCCTTCCTAGAAGAGGTCACATCCACTTATCTGCTGACTTTCATGAAGCACTTACAGGGTGAGCACTGATGCCTGCCTTTTGGGGAGCACAGTGCTGACTGTGCAGGGAGGCTAGAGTCAAGGAGACATGAGGTCGCCACATAACACAGCACGTGGACCGGCCCGGGTGGGAAGGCAGAGCAGGCCTCCTCAAGGAAGTGATGCTTTCATCAGATTCCTGAAGGCAGCCCTGCCCCTGACTTCAGCTAGAAACCCGGGAAGAAGAACACAGAAGGCCCCAGCCAGTGGCCTGCCTACCTTCTCTTTCCATCCCAGCAGGGTGCCTGTGCGTGGGCGCTGCGGGCGGAAGGAAGTTCAGACTGTCCGTATGCCACCCTCCTGTGCCCGCTGGCCAGCCCTCAGACCTAGAGTTATGGTCTACCCTCCGGTGGGCTGGTCCAGGCAAAAGGCCCTAACAGGCCCAGAAGTGGGCTTGGGCCCTTTGGACAGGGGATTCAGGAGTCCTGAGTCTACTGGGGTAGATGATCTAGAAGTGGATGCACAGCCGGTAGGCAGACATGTTCCCTCCACCCTACTGGCTTCTCATTCTGTGGAGAGGGGCATGGCTGGAACAGCCAGCATGGAGCTCAGGCAGGGATCCGGACTGCAGGGACATTTCTGCCTTAAGGATAGATAGGTGGTAGCTAAATTAGCAGTGGGGGTGAGGTGTAGGAGAGTAAGCCTTCTTCTGGAAGGAATGACCAGTACAAGGTCCCTGAGATAGAAAAAAGCCTTGGTCACCTTCCTAAAAGCAGGGTGTGGGGGAAGCCGGTGTGAGGTTGAAGAATGGACAAGGGCCTGGTGGGCCAAGGTAAGGACATGGTGGACCAGGAAAAGGTCATTTTGAATGGAACAGGAACATTCCTTCCAAATTGAGCTCGTGTGATGCCAATAAGGTATTTGATGTGAGAAGAGAAAGCAAGCTGTTCGGTTTGGCTAGGCCTAAGAGGACTGAGAAAGGCAAGAGAAGGAAGAAAGAAAACATCTGGAGAGGAGCAACTGTGGAGGAGTTGTAGGCATGTACCAAGGGGTCATGGCTGTCAGGGTTAGCACAGGGCCTCTGGGAGGAACTTATACGGAATTGGGCAGGGGCCGGGGTGGTGATGTTTGGGTTGGGGGAGAGCAGGCTCTCTCTTTATTCTGTGCTCACCATGGAAATAAGGCAAAATAATTTGCCACATTTAACACCTTTCCACTCAGGGATGCTCCCTGTGCTTGAGTCATAGTACTTTATGTGTAGGTGACTTGTGTGTTTTTCTGTGTGATTTATGTCCTGGAAATCTTTCTGGATTGGCAACACATCACATTTTCCACTTAGTAAACGTGACCGCAGTTTATGCTTTGGGCAACATTTTACGGTCATTGCCAAATCCTTGTTTCCTTTTTGTCATGTTTATTTTTTTTTATAATCAGTGATGGCATTCCCATCAGTTAATGCCTGTGAAGTTGTGAATACATTAGGCCACAATAAGAATTGTCTCTGAAGTCTGTAAGCAGATGTTGGGTGTGTGTGTGTGTGTGTGTGTGTGTGTGTTTATGATAACAGTGCTTACATAATCTCAGCAGCCAGGCCCTGGGGACTCACACTTGGAGATGGAACAGTTGGTTTAAATTAGGTTTCCATGTGAAATATGGTATCGCTATTTTTTTCCAAGCATTGTGGGAAAGTATATGGAAAATCATTTGACTGATAGGAAATAAATCTGGATGCTTGATCAGGATTGAGGCACAAACCATGTGCTGGTCTGCGCCTGCTCCATGAAGCAGAACTCTCCAGGGAAGATGAGAACCCTTTCAGACCACTGGACTAGTAAGTCTCTGTGTAGTACCAGAATAGCTTAAAAGAACCATGACTTTACATAGGCATGATTTGCCATTAATTTCGACAACAAAAAGAAGTTAAAGCCACAGAAAGATACAGCCAGAGGCCTCAAAAATTAATGCATTGGGTGTCTTTGAGGAACCATTTTAACTTCCATAATTTCATTTTTATTTGTAAGGAGATGGATTTGAATTTCTAGCTCAAAGAGTCAATGATTTTATGATTCTAAGTGTTTGCTGGTGATTTCCCACAGCAGGATAGGGCTCATCAAAAGAAAATCACACTAAAGGAAGAATTGGACAGAAGCACCAAGGACACTATTGGCAAAATAATTTCTTTCTCTAGAGAGCCAAGGTTTCACGAGGTGACTGTTAACCAGGTAACCAAGTGAAGGGACAAGGCATGGAGTTGGTAAGCAAGGGTTTGCTTATAGCTGCAGGGGAGGGGTTGGCTCTGCAAATCCCAGAGGGAGATCCTGTGTGCTCCAAGCAGCCTCAGGAGATTGGAATAAATGGTTCTCTTTTCCCCAAAAGGCTCAGAATTCCTTGCAGGATGATCTGGCCTATCCTAGGGATCTGATGCCGAATCTGTTCTCCTGATGTTTTATGAGGACTCAGCAAAGTCCAGACAGGTAGAGAGCAGAGGAGCATGGTCAGAGCCCACTGGGCTAGGCTCGGCCCAGGCCCATCACATTTTTGCTTCAGCTGATTTCAGAAGGGAAGAGGCAGATTATTACTGCAGTGCCCCTGGCTGGTACCAAAATATAACCCTGTTTTTTCACTGAGACTCCCTGTTGCTGTTTCCCTATTTGTTCCTGTGAAGAGAGAGGAAAAAGATGTTCAGCATCATTCTCTTCTGTTCAGCTTTGTTCATTTCTTTAACCATTTTTTGGTAGTCTTCTCGGTATCTTCTTTTATTCCAGTTCTCTCCTCTTACTTAGAAGGACCTAACCAATGCTAAGTTGAAAGAAACTGACACCCTTCATCAGAGGAAAGAGCACCAGACTGGGAGTCCTAGTTTTGACATCAACAAGAATTGTGACCTCAGAAAGTCACTTCTCCCATGAGCCCTAGATTCCTGATCTGGAAAATGGGGTTCGACTGCCCTCCATGGTGCTGCCAGCAATAAATGCCATTCATTCCTATCATTTTAAAGCATATGCCATGGACCTGGAACTCTTTTTTCCTGCAGTTGTCATGAATCACCATGAACTCTGTGTTCAGGCCTCACTCTCACTCAAGCCAGGGAAGTGAGTTGCTCCCCAGGTGTCAACACTGTTGCTGAACCAAGGGCAACTAATGGCCCCTGTGGGGTTAAGACAAGAGCTTTGGTTTGTTAAAAACTGAGCTTATCAGCCCGGACATTAGCCAGGATGGAGACAGTAACTTAGGTGAATGCTAGTGTCCAAGCACCAAAGTATAAGTAGCAGCGAAATGATCTTAGAGATTAAACAGAGGATTTTGAGGCTGCATATCATAAAGGGAGTCTTGGTACTGGGCTATTACTAAATATCATACTCCAGTCTGTGTAGTAGAAAAATCAAATCACATTAGGATAAATTTAAACCCAGAGCTAGAGAACATTAGCGTTTATATATGCACATTAGGCATTTAGTGAGTGGTTAATTGTGCCACCTCTGGGGCATACACCTAAGTTCAAATCAGGCTCTGCCACCTCTTGGTTGGGGACCTTGGGCAAGGCTCTTAGGCCCTCTGTCCCTCAGTTTTTTTCTCTATAAAATGAGGATAATAATAGTCCCTGACTCTTAGGATTGTTATGAGAGATAAATGAGTTAACATGTAAAGTGCTTAGAATAATTCCTGGTACATAGTAGGTGCTATGTAAGTATTTGTTCTTCTCATTGTCGTTTAGTTATTTAAGGAGTGTAATATATAATTCATTTGTAAAAGATAGCTCAGAATATTTATTTTTTGAATTTTTTATTTGATATTAGGTATTTTACTGATAATAAGTATCTTTCATTTATGGGCTCAGTGCACTAATTGCATTTAATCTTGCTATCCATTAGTCAAATATCTTTAAATCATTATCATTAGGCTTTATTTTCTTAAAGTTTTATGGAATTGTATAGATCAAGAGGGATTTTATGAATTGCCTTGCAGCCTTCTTATTTTGAAAACTACAGAGAGGTTACATGACTTTCCCAGAATCCCATTGCAAAGCAGTGACAGAGCTTCAGTGACAGTGTCACCTTAGTTGGCTGGCTAGGTCCTTCATTTTCTAATACTAAACTGATTTTATTTTAAAAAACAAAACAGTTTTCTTGTGAAAAAATTTTGTCAAGCTTCCAGGACATAGTTTCAGTCAATACCCCTCTGTGCATTTTCCAGGTGAGCTCCTGGGTGACGTGGCTGATCCTCACGGCGGGCTCCATGGAGGAGAAGCGGGAGGTCTTCTCATATTTGGTGCATGTAGCCAAATGCTGCTGGAACATGGGCAACTACAACACTGTCATGGAGTTCTTGGCCGGGCTCAGGTATGTGCAGTGGGGAACATGGTTATCTGGGCACAGTTGCCTCTTACTAGCTGAATCACACTGAATTAATTGCCCTGGTAACCACATTTACCTAAAACAGGCCACTATAGTGACAGTAATACAAATTATTAAGTCAGGTACCCACTGATCTTGAGGGATTTCTTTGTCCTTTTATTCATATATATAGGAGATAAGTTGCTAGATCTTATGATGGAATAATGGTGATGGTAGAGCTAGTGTGTGCATTTGCAGGCTTGAAAAGATTTAGATTATAAGTATTTTAACTACATCAAGATAGCTAAAGGTGTTATTTAAGCAATCAGATGGAAAGGGGGAGCAACCTTTTTGTTAAATGACTTTGGTTTTCTACTTATACATTTTGCTTCCTCAAACTAAATTCTCAGCTATTTTAAGGCAACAATTAGAAGTACAAAGACTTACATATAACGATATTTACTCAATCAAGGTGTCAGTTAAAAATAACCCAAATGAACAACAAGAGAAAAATGAAGACACTAATATGATACATCCACACACTGGGGCGTTATTTAGCCACCAAGAATGATGGTTATGAAAAAATTTTAATACCATTGGAAAACAAGTAACATATGATATATAAAAATATGTGGGAACAGAGCTGTCTATACTTAATAACCTCAGCCATATTTGTACATCAACATTTATAAAATATTTATACCAAACAGACACAAATAAAATAAATACTAGAAGAAAATATACCTAATGTTGTCTGTGGATGGCAGAACTGTGGGTGGATTTTCTATATTTTTGGTATTTTCCAGATTTTCTACAATGAGCGTCTAGTACCTTTATAATGAAAAAATAAAAATAAAAGTTTTAAAATAGTGTCAGTTGTCAGTCTAACAAAAAAAACCTTGATCTTTGCTGAGGTTTGATTACTCTGTTACTCAGGGAAAGAAGAATGATCACACAGTGGGAACCATGCCTCCTTCATTTAGTCACTTCATTTATTTATACCTCCTTTTCATGCCCCAGAAGGGATTCTCACCAGCCTATAAGAAACCGTTTGTAGGACTAGCCGGACTTAATGGGGTGAAATCAGGGAACGGTTTCATTTTTCTGACCTCACTGTGTTTCAAACCTGCCTCATCAGCCCGCCCTCCCTTGGCTCTGGATTGTACCTTGGGAGAGCCTGTAACTTTCCCAGCCACTTGTGTGGTTAGTAAACTGTCTTGTTCACCTATGCTCATGAGTGTGAATGAATCCCAGAAACATAAAATGGTGCAAAAAAAGCAGGCTGTCTAAAAGTGCCTACAGTGTGACACCATTTATATACAGTTTACAAAACAATTCTACAAACTGCTTGGTGATATATACACATGGAGGGAAAGTATAAAGACCTGTTAGGGAGCAAGATCACTACAGTCACAGCTGTGGTCCCCTTTTTCGAGGGAGGGAGAAGCATGTGCTCATGAGGAATCCACTGGGGCCTCAACCATATTATTAATGTTTTATTTATTTTTTTAACTGAGAGGTTGATGCATGGGTATTTGTCATGTTGTACTTCTTTATGTCTTTTAGATATCTTATATATTAAATAATGAATTTTCAATCCAGTCTGATATAAATCAAAATTACAACCTCTCACTCAACTTAAAGCTTTGCCCTTTCCCCACATTTCACAGCCCAACCAGTCTCAGAAACCTGCAGTAGGGTGGGAAGGAATGATGTATCTTTTCTCTCCCTCTCCTTCCAACTCAGGGTCCCTGCAGGAAGAGTTGACAGGAGATGAGAGAAAAAGGAAGGGGGGTAGAGGAAGCAGGGGTCTTATTTGACTGGAACAGTTGTAATCTGGCCTCGGTTTTCCCATAGAGAGAGCCATATGGGGTGCTTTTGGGTTTTCTTTCTAATTAGGCCTTCTAACTTCCCCCACCTCCCACTGCACTGTTACTTGGCAAGAGGCAGTGCACCCTCAATCCCCAGGGTCCAGCTCCGGAGGTCCTACCCTACCCGACTCTTTCCTCTAGAGTCACTTCATTTGGCAGGCAGGCCTTTCAAGATAGTTCAGGTCCACCTGCCTGTCACAGTGTCCACTCCTGACCCACAGGAAACACTCTCAGACTTTGCAAGTACAAGACATACCCACTGGAACTTTCTCCCTCACATCGCCATCGGGCAGCTCCAGGCAGCCTCTCATTTCAGACTTTCACAGGCAGCAGTCACACACCAGTCTGTGTGATCCACAGACTGCCCAGGACATGGGTCCACCTCTCCATAAAGTCCACTTGAAGTCCCCGAACTTGGGGTGATTTCCCCCTTCCCACAGCACTCTGTCAGCATTCCCCACCTGGCTGCCCAGATCCAGTCCCTCTCGTGGGCTGGTAGCCGCTGAGAGACCACAGAGGGGCAGAGTCACCTCTTGTTCTTAGCAGCACTTTCAAAATAGGAAAGTCCCATTTAACATCTTATTATGCAAATAATATTTCAAGATAATGTCCCTCAGGATGGGCCAGTGGCTTAATGTCAAAGCTCGTGTGCATTGCTGAGGGACTGGCGTAATCTAAGGGTATCATTTAAAAGATCAAGAGGAGTGGCTGGGCACATTTTCTGCAGGCAGCCCTCCATAAACACTCACATAAACCATATTACTCATAGGTGTCCCTCTTGGCTGTAGGTGCTAGGAAAGTTTAAGCCTATGTTCAGTGCCCACCTTCCAAAACTGACTCCTTCCATGTGTTTTTGTTTCTTTCTGTCCTATTTAACTTTGTGTTTCAATTTATAAAAGTAATATTAAACATCATTTGGGGAAGTAGGTGAAGATATGAATCCTAAAGAAGTGTTAAGACACAGAGAAAACTTAAGCAAAAAGAATGAATTTGTGTAGAATTTAGGCTATTTACTGTAAACTATATTATTTCTCCTTCGGTCTGAAAAAGTGTCATTTACTTGCGATAGGTCAAGAAAAGTTTTAAAAATGTGGCAGTTCATGGACCAGTCTGACCTGGAGACCATGAGGAGCCTGAAGGATGCCATGGCTCAGCATGAATCCTCCTGCGAGTACAGGAAGGTGGTGACGCGGGCGCTGCACATCCCCGGCTGCAGGGTGGTCCCGTTCTGCGGGGTGTTTCTGAAGGAGCTCTGTGAGGTGCTCGATGGCGCCTCCAGCCTCGTGAGGCTCCGCCCAAGATACAATTCCCAAGAGGAAACTCTGGAGGTGAGGCCTTCCGAATCCTCACGATACTGAGCGTCACCGTCGTCCGTGGCATCACCCACTAAAGCGAGGAGGCCTAACTTAGTGAACGCAGTTGTCCACTGTTACTGTTGTGTTGGATCCCAGTTAGGTCCCTGAAAGTTCCAGAGAACAGAATGCCACTGGCACTGCTTGGGGCTCGTTATGGTTCAGTTAGCTTCAGTGGGACAATGGGAAGGTACAGGTGGAAATGGGTGATGTTTTCCGATTTTTTTTCTTAAGGTTGATGGGGTTTTCTTTTCTCTAATTGAGTGGGAATGTCTGGGTGCAGGGGGAAAGAGAAGGCAAGTGAGAATAGTAACTTTTCCAAATCAGGAGAAGAAAGAATGGGGAGAAGTCAAGTGCCTTCCTCTCATCCCTGGTCGGGGTGAGGGGGGACGCGCTGGAGCAGCTGGAGCCTCACCTAAAGCGGGCTCCAGGCTGCTGACCACGGCTGCCTCCGCTGTCCCAGGCCCATGCTTCTCGCTTCTGACCCCCAGACAGGAGAGGACCATGGGAGCTTTGCCTCAGGGCATTGGGCGCTGGAGAGGAGGGACACTGAGAAACTGGAAGAAGATTAGGAAACCTCCCTACCTCAGGTTTAGAAATGAAAGAAGGGACTAAATGGCGGGGAGCTTTCTGGAGAATTTTGAAGAGTCCCATACCTGGAAGTCCCACACGTAAATCTAGGGTCTCTCTCACCGTGGTGGCAGCACCCACTGCTGATCTTGCACGCGCACACACACATGCACACACACTCACACTCGCGCACACCCCTTCTCCATGGCAGTGGGAAGGCTCTTCTGCATCACCTGGGAACAAAGGCATCTCCTGGTGTCAAGTTGATTTGAGAGCCCCTAACAGGTACAGGTATGCCACCGACTCCCATCGCTCAGCTTATTTAAGGGAAATGAAAGTGCAAGAAGTGAGGAGAACGCTGAAAGCAAGTCCCCCTCCGCCACACCCACACCAGCTCTCATGCTTCAGAAGGAGGGGGCACCACCTCTCAGGGCCTGGCCGCTGCAGGGTGCTGGGAGAAGCTTCCTGATCAAGACACAGACAATGGAGCTCAAACACTACCAGGGAGCCTCTGTGTTACACAGGATACACGGGAAACAAAGCAAAACGCCACCTTTCTCAGTGATTTTAACCTGGTTCTGTAGTATAGTACACTTTTTCGTGGTTTTTCTCAATTCTCACTCAAGGATAAAATAACCCTGCCTTCCTCTGTAAAGTGGCTAATCTTCTCCCTAGGGAACCTTGGAATAATATTGCTTTTTGTGTTTTCAATTCCAAGTACAGTGTTGGTTCCTAGAGGGACTAATGTTGTCTTAGTGAAAACAAGAGTAAGTTTTGATATTTCATGTGGTGAAAGGAAAAAAAAATGTTTTTCCTGGAGGTTCTCACCCTCCTCCCAAGAAAATAGGCACAAACACAATTATTTATGACTATCACGATTCCCTAGCCAAGTAGGCTCTTTAGATGTATTACATGATGTTGCAATACCAAACTCTCGGTATATTTTTCTGTAGTTTGTAGCCGACTACAGTGGACAAGATAATTTTTTACAACGAGTGGGACAAAATGGCTTGAAGAATTCGGAGAAAGAGTCCACCGTCAACAGCATCTTTCAGATCATCAGGAGCTGCAGTCGCAGCCTGGAGATGGAAGACGAGGACAGCCCCAGCGAAGGGAGCGGCTCTCGGAAAAACTCCCTGAAGGACAGAGCTCGATGCCAGTGAGTTTCACACTTTAACAGGGGGGAGGATGCTCGCTGCTGCTTCTCCCTCCTTTGGTTGGTTTCATGTAGACACCTAATAAAAACCCACCACCTTTATAAGTAAGCCATGCTGCTTTCTCTCCCATCTTTATCAATTCTGAATTGGAATGTCTCTTTTTAATTTGGCTGCCTTGTTCTAAAATTACCGCTTATAATTTAACTTCTTGCCAGTAGTTAGCCCTTGAAAGGAAACTAGAGCTATCCTTATGTATCTAAAAACTCAACCAATTAAATTTCAGGATTAGAACCATGATCTCATTTATTTATTTATTTCGTAGCTTCTATAAAAATGGCCTTTAGTAATAATCACTGAGAGGGACACAGGGGCGGGTATTAACATATTTTGTAATGAAATATAGCTATTTAGTAAGAGTAGAGTGAGACCTAGAAATCAGCATTTTTAGCAGCTTCCTCCAAACTTTGGGTGATTCTAAATCAGGTGGTCAAGGTCCTCGCTTTCAGAAACATGGCTCTGTGAGGCGGCAACCTCACCCTCGTAATTGTTTAGTTGTTCCAATTGCTGTTTATCAGCAGACATTGCAATCTAGCCAGTGGTGCTTACCTACAACCAAGTGGAAGATCAGAAACCAGTGGGGCATGTGTTGCTTCTCTTCAAGGCCATTCATGGTGAAGCCTAACTCAAGTGGCAGAGCCTGGCCCAACTGAAGGAGTCAATCCTTCAGTGCCTCCAAAATTATTAAGTCTACTGGCTTTGACGCCTTTACCACAAAAGATTTTATTTGTAGTCAGTACTCACGAGTCAGACCTTGCGGCTGTCCTGGAGTCCTTACACACACGGGTCTGTGTCCGTAAGCCATTGCTATTCATTTTGCAGCGCCTTTCCTGGTTGTCTGTGTGTGAGTGCCTACAGTGGGAAGGGTGCAGTGTTTATAGAAAATAATTTCTTTGGAATGGGAGTACTAGATACTTAGAATCGGTGGTGAACATAGAATGAATGCCTCATATCTGAACCCCTAATGCTGTATGTCTTAAGGAGGTAAACCTACATTCTAAATTTCTCCGAAGTCTTTGGGCCTTCTTCCAGATCTCACTCCCTTGCCCATTCCCCCATAGAAGACGCAGGTGCCCAAAGATGAGCTGTCAGTGCCCTCACCACAGTGACCCAGCCCTAAAGCCCAAATGTCTCACAGGTAGCTTTATTTTAAGTTTATCTCAGTTCAAAGATAGTTTGGAAGTTTTCTCACGGGTTGTTGACATTAGTATTTTGTATCTATAGCATTATATATATGTTATAGTATCTATAGCATTAGCATACCGTATAGTATAGCGAGGGGTGGGGAGGGCCACCTACAAATAAGCACATGTCCACACAGGAAGCATCCCATAGCCATTTAGGTCCTTAACCTAGATCTACCTCTGCTTACCTGTCTATCTACATAGGTATCCATATATATATATCTACCTCCTTCCACAAAAAATGTTGCAGATGCTTATGAGAATAAATACAGATAATAGAAGATATTAAGGAAAATAACTTAGGAAAAAATAATATGGAAGTGTATACTCTTAGTCTTCGCAGTGACTGAATTTTGTCCTGAGATTCTTAGTGGCCTTAGGAAAGAGGGAATCATGATTTATTGCAAGTTTCACAATATTTGTAAGAAAAATCAAACAGATGTTTGAGATAAACCTTTTCTTCATACTGAGATCTGGCCAAAATTCCTTCCTTAAATCCTTACTATAAGGGAAACATCATCCCTGAGTAGATAAAATAATGAACTTCATATGGCTCTTTGTTTATCGCAACCTCTCCTTGTTTGGGGGTGGGGTGTTAATTAAAAGTGTCAACCCTTCCCAAATACTTTCAGGAGTGTTCCCTTTGGTTGAGCCTCAGAGACCGAGCCTCTGAGCTTTCCCTTTACCATCTTTTCCTTTTGCTGGGGTCCCTTCAAGTGATAAATTTGTTACCTGATCCTGTCACCTCTCGTGACATTTTTATTTCCAGTTTTCTACTTATTCTCTTGTCCTCTCCTAATTGTTTTATCATCTACATCCTAAGAACATCTCTCTTCTGCTTCCCATTTTCCAGACTCTGCTTCTAAGCACTCTTAGGAGTGGGGGAAGGGAGCACAAAAATGCAGCTATTTTTTACAAAACCTGTGAAGCCATGTTGAAATGCTCACGCTGAAACCTGTGCATCTCAGTACCAGTAACAGTTTCTTTACCCCAAGCGACTGCTACTCTGAAGTGAAGCGCTGGACACACGAGGTGGGAGTGGGGTGTTTAATAAATTCCCTGAAACCAGATCAGCAGGCGCTGTTTCCAGCGCTCAGGAATCCATTCCGGATCCAGAGCCTCATATTGACTTTGTTAATACAATCCTGACAACAGTGACATTAGTAATATTTAACATGCTGTTATTTATTGAGAGCCACTTTTAAAGAAACATTGTCATAATACTTTACATATGTTACATTATTTAATCCTCACAACAGTTGTGTTTTACTCAGGATTTCACACCTAGCAGGGCCAGGATTTAACCTCAGGCTAACTGGCTCCAAAGTCCACACACACCACCCAGATACAATTTAGAAGCTGCCTGTTGTTGAGAGAAATTCTAGGTTAATTAAAAGCAAGAATTCGCCAGAAGCAAGCTTAAAAGTCTGGGTTTTATTACAGCAAGCGGCTATAGTTTTTCCTTTGGAAAAGATGTACATTTTCTTCTGTCTTACAAAATTAATTTGGGCTTACCACTTGATGAATTATGTTCACGTAATCATACTAACTTTGTAGGAAGTCATGAACATTTACTAAGAAAATACACTTGTCTCCTAATACAAGATTTTTCATTAGGGGACATTAAAAAATGTTTATCAATTTATGGTTTCTAACTGAAGGATGCTACCTTCTCAGGTCAGATACAAACTTCCCTTCTCTTTTTATTCTGTAATCCTCTCCTTGAGACATAGGATCTGTTTGACAATGTAGTTTCTTTGCTGGTAAACCACGTCTTTGACATTTGGTTAATGTTATTTGGTCCCTAAGTAAATCTTTAAGTTCTACCTTGTTCCTTTTTGTAAACCCACAGAAACATGTCTCCTGAGAGGATCAGGCACAGAAGTGCATAAAATTCACTAGATGATCTAAGAGACTAAGCTACTAGTTTCCTTCTTGAAAGGGAAATGTATTTCTTTACAAACAGTTGTCAGTCTTATCTGGGCATTCGGCCCTGGAAGAACGCTTTGTAATGGAATTATTAACACTGAACATTAGTTCTTTTTGTGTTCTAAAATAGAAACTGATTCCAAGAAAGACAGTGTCTGCTCTCTCCCAGCTTCTATCATCTCTGAGCAGCAGAAACAGGCTCCTTAAAGCCTTATAATTTTTCTTTCCAGACACTATTTTTCATAATGCTTGTAGTTTGGTTTTTTTTACTGGACAATACATGATTTAGCTCAGAACTCAAATTAAACAGAATATGGGAAACACCATTTCTCTTGCTAAATTAAAATCAGAAATTCTATGTCCATATTAACATACGTTGTATTTCATGAGTACTGACACTTACCGACTGAGTCACTTTTGTACTTAAAAAACACACACACAAAAAAGAAACAACAAGTATGACATGGAGAATGTGGAAATGGTTCCAAGGGAAGGAAATAAAAAGATTAAAGGGCTTGGATGTGGTCTAAAGGAAGCCCCTCTAGAGGAACAGCTGGACTGGTTTAGGCTCAGGAGAGGAAGTGGGGAAGGAGAAGTGGGAGGGGAGAAACCTCAGTCTTCCTATACTTAATCATAGTGAGCCAGATGCTGTGCTGAGTGCCGTACAAACATTATTTTATTTGAGCTTCACCATTAATCTGCGTAATGGGCATTGTCTTTCTGCCATTAACAGATAGGTAAAGTGAGGCTCAGAGAAGTTGAGTCATTTGACTAGGTCACACAGCAAATAGGTGGTGGAGCTGCCACTGAATCCAGGGTGATACTAGAGGTCATGTTCCTAATTGCCATGCTATAGGTAGGAAGCATGGACATAAGTATTGGTTTTCCATTGGTACTGAGAGCAATTTCAGAAAGATGGAACGAAGTTAGACACAACGGACTTTTTCTTTCTTTCCCTTTCTTTCTTTCTTTCTTTCTTTCTTTCTTTCTTTCTTTCTTTCTTTCTTTCTTTCTTTCTTTCTTTCTTTCTTTCTTTCTTTCTTTCTTTCTTTCTTTCTTTCTTTCTTTCTTTCTTTCTTTCTTTCTTTCTTTCTTTCTTTCTTTCTTTCTTTCTTTCTTTCTTTCTTTCTTTTTCCTTCACTTTTTCTGTGGAAATGGAACATTAGTGCATAAAATAGAATGTATTTTTGCACATAGCAACCAGATCTTGATTTCTAATAACATTCTTCAAAAAAAGAAAGCAAAGCTCCTTGGAGAAATGGCCAATTCTAGGACCGGGGCAGGAAATACACAAGATGAGCCTGGAACATCTTGTTGTGCCAGAAAGTAAAGAAGTGCTAAAAAGCCTCGCTGGTGTGGCTCAGTGGATGGAGCATCATCCCAGGCACCAGGAGGCCACCGGTTAGATTCCCGGTCAGGGCACATGCCTGGGTTTAGGGCTCTGTCCCCAGCAGGGGGTGTACAGGAGACAGCCAATCAATGACTCTCTTACCATTGATGTTTCTCTCTCCCTCTCCCTCTCCCTTCCTCTCTCTGAAATCAATAAAGACATATTAAAAAAAAAAAAGAAGACATACTAAAAAACACACAACACCCACAACAATGGAGTTTTATCAAAGGCACACAAGAGCCACTGCAGAAGCTCCCAATGGCCAATTTGAGCAATAAAATAAAGTAGCATTAGATTATAACCCAAAGTATTAAATATTAAATAAATATTAAACAAATATTCATGTGTTCATATATTTATGATAAATAAGCAAATGGGGGAGAAAAGATAATTCCAAATAATTTATTAGATACTCCACCTTCTAGCAGGTGGAGCATAACTCCTCACTCCTTACATGGGCTGTGCCTAGTGACTGCCTTCCAATGAGGGCAGTGCAGGAAGGAGGTGGTCGTTTTTTAAAGTCACTTTATAGGGGCACATGACCAACACTCCCTCAGCCAGTTCAGCATCAACAGGGGTAAGTCATGTGGACACATGTTCCCTGAATATGATGTGATGAGAATGGATGGCACTCTTCCTCCGTGGTCTTCCTGCCCCAAACCTCGAACCCCAGTCTAATTATAAGGAAAATATCAGGCAAATTCTAATTGAGGGACATTCTACAAAATACTTGACCAGTGCTTCTCAAAACTGTCAAGATCATCAAAAACAAGGCAAGTCTGAGAAACCGTCGTATCTGCGAGAAGCCAAAGAAACAGGACAACTAAATGTAATGCAGTATTCCTAGGTAAATTTAAACATGCATAACTTTACCTATCCATAAATGTAGTGCTTATTCTTACATGCCTGGCTTAAGATTTGTCCACGTTGCTGCACGTAGTTTGCTGTTGTGTGCTATTTTCATTGCCCTGCAGAATTACATTGAACAAATACATCCAATTTTATTTATACATTATATTGTTTCTGGACATTTGGGTTGTTTTGAGGGTGGATAATCTGAAAAGGATATTCTGACTACCAAATTTGTGAGATCTCCTGTAGTTTCTTTTCCTTTTTAAGGATATCTATTTATGTGAGGCGAGGAGGAAGGATCTGCTGTTTGGAAGCAGGAGTGGGATCTTGCTCAGGGACCAGGATCTAGACTGAGTCCAAGAAGCCCAGTGCTGCTGCTCATGGTTCACCAAGAGGCAGTAGGCTGCCCAAGTGCCTCAAGACGACTGGAACATCCCTTTCCAGACGGGAGTGGACCAGCTCCTTCTCAGTTTTACTCACCACTTTGCTAGTAATGTTTATGGATCGAACAGCAGAACCTTGATCTTACTAACAAGTTTGCTTCAAAGAGAATGAACCTCTCTTGGGCATGTTCCTACCAAGGCGGCCAGATAGAAAGGAGAAAATAGTCTCCCTTGCCTTCCCCCCAGATTCTTCTGGCCCTAATAAAACAGGTTCCTCATTCAGGGAAGGTAAGTTGCTAGATTTTTCCAAGCAGACATGCATGTGCACACACACCCAATGGAAATCTAAGGCTGCGTCAAGGAGAGCTGTTTTTGCTCCTCTGACTACCATGACTGTATTTCCCAGTGAGTGCCTTTGAACTAATCTTATTTTATTTTATTTTATTATTTTATTTTATTTTATTTTATTCTATTTTATTTTATTGTTAGCAGAGGCTCTTCTCAGGCCAGCTTATTAAGTCTTGTTTTGCCTATTTTAGCTCCTTTGTATTCAGGTCATGACTTTTGTTAATGATCAAGTAGAAGGCAAAAGAACCTAGTGATGAAGATCTCAGGCTAAAGAGTCAGACAAACCAGAATCCTGCCTTGGGTAAGCCCCTTCTGAGGTGGATAACCTGAAGCGAATTATTTAACCTCGGGTACCTTCTGAACCTCAGGTACCTTCATAAGTGAAAAAAAAGAGTAAGAAAACGTACTTCATAAGTAGGTCGAATTAAGTGCAAAAATATTTGTAAAATATTTAATACAGTTCCTGACACAAGAGGGAAAATTAGTACATTATGAAGATTATTGCTGTTGATATTAAAAATACAATAACTTCCCTGGCCAGTCTGCTTCAGTTGGTTGGGCGTCGTCCAGTGCACCAAAGGGTTGCAGGTTTGATTCCCGGTCAGGGCGCATGCCTGAGTTAGAGGCTCAGTCCCCGGTAGGGGGCATGCAGGAGGCAGCCGACTGATGTTTCTCTCTCTCCCTTCCTCCTTCTCTAAAAATCAATAAACTATTCTTTTAAAAAGAAAAGGTACAATAACTAATCTATTGATTTCTTTCCTTATGCCTATGATCACAATATTGCTAAATATAAGGTTTTAGACTACAGCTATAAGAAATGACTTGACTTTTAACATTTTGTGTTTCTTATGCAATTTGAATCATAGTAGAATGAAAAATGATATCCGGGTGCCAGTGAAAGGCTTTGTATTGTTCTTCCTTCTGATGATAAGCCCAGATTTGAATCTCTTTCCATCAGGTTTATAATTGGAGATTTGTTGGATACGGAAAATGACATCTTTGAGCAGCCCAAAGAATGGGACCCTCATGGACCAGAAGAGCCACAGAAGGCCTTTGACCATGGGACAGAGCTCATCCCGTGGTACGTCCTGTCCATCCGAGCTGACGTGCACCAGTTCCTGCTGCAGGGGGCCACAGTTATCCACTATGACCAGGACACACACCTGTCCGCCCGCTGCTTCCTCCAGCTTCAGCCTGACAATAGCACCTTGACCTGGACAAAGCCCACCACTGCCTCCCCAGCCAGTGCTAAAGCAAAACTTGGTGTGCTGGCTAACGCACCCGAGCCTGGCAAATTCCCATTGCTGGGCAACGCTGGATTAAGTGGCCTGGCGGAGGGGGTCTTGGATCTGTTTTCTGCAAAGGCTGTGTACATGGGACACCCCAACATTGATATACACACTGTGTGTGTTCAGAACAAACTGAGTAGCATGTTTCTGGCAGAGACGGGTGTGACGCTGCTCTATGGGCTTCAGACCACTGACAACAGATTGCTGCACTTTGTGGCACCGAAGCACACAGCTAAAATGCTCTTCAGTGGGTTGCTGGAACTCACAAGAGCTGTGAGAAAGATGAGGAAGTTCCCTGACCAAAGACAGCAGTGGCTGCGGAAACAGTACGTCAGCCTCTACCAGGTAAGGGCGCAACCTTCCCTCGCTCCTCGGTGGCATAATTCTCGAGATGGAAATCTTGTAAGAACACACCTGGCCACTAGGCCGCCGGGGCTCATTCTCTCAGCTCTATCACTCCCTACCTGAGCGACAGCGGGCAGCTTTGACTTAACCACTCTGTGCTCAGTTTCTTATTTATAAAATGAGAATAACAGCAATACCTGTTCGTAAGGTGGCTGTGAGGTTTAATTGAGTTAACATGGGTAAAGCCATAGTGTAAATTCATATGTATAAAGCATAGTGGCTCATAGTAGGTCCTGTTACTATTTTATATGAAAATAGTGACTACGATCATTGTAATTCTAACATCCGGAGAGAAACCAACTAATGTAAAAGCCTTTTCACTTAAAGTTTTCATGGAAAGCCTTGCGACCTGATTGCTTTTGTTATTAATTAGGGACTAACTGATACATCGGAAACCTTCACTTTGGGAATAGAAATCCTGCTTCGTCACCTAATATGCCACTTGACTCTCGGAGAGTTATTTAACCGACCATATTTCTGTCTAACTATAGAACTTCTAAGGTCAAAAGAAACTTTCCCAAGTGCGGGGTAACTCATACGAGGAGTTCTTTCCAGCCAGGCTTGTAGTGGCATCAGCCCTCGGGGGTAGTTTCCCACCGTGGGCTGTTAAAACTGAGTCTCTCATTGACCCTAGGTCGTCAGGCGCTGTAACTCCCCCCACCGCGTTCAGGATGGGCAGCAGGACTGGGCTGAAGGGGGTGGTGAGAAGAGGCACCATGCTCGTGGAGGAAGGAGGACAGAGTTTGGAAACTGAGTCATAAACCCCACCATAAGGCAACACTGTCCGTAGCATCGGCAGACCAGTGTGTCAAAGCATTCGGTTTCTCTTTCTTACACTTTTCTGTCTCTGGAGGGGGAAATGATCTTTTTTACTAGTGTCACAGAACAAATAGAACTATGACTTAAATTACTAAAATGACTAATTTCATGTACTTTTCACTGTTCTAACATGTTTCTGACAAGTAAAAACATTTCCCCTCTGGGAAATTAGTAGAAGTACATATAATTCTCCTTCTTCCCTGTTTCCTCCTGCCCATGCAATACCTATGAGGAGAGCCCATATCCTGAATGGGTGACTTATTAATTAATTATTAAGCACATAGGCCTACATACACGATTATGCTAATGCTCCATAGCACAAAACATGTTTGAGTTAATTCATCTAAAATGGAAACCAAAATACCTGCTTCCTGTCTGCTCCACAAGGAGCTTTCAGTGCAGTCAGCTGCTTGGAGGAAGGGTCTTCAGGAACAATTATGAATATTGATTTTTAATTACATTCATTCCGCAGCTGTCTACAATCATGGAAATCCATTTAACCTGGCCATAAACCAAAGTCTTTGAACTCAATTACAACCACCGTATAAAGCCTATGTGATTTATTTGCTCCATGTGTTTCCTTCTTAAGCTTATAGCATAAAGTAACTGAATTAACCCATAAAGTGGACTTGGTTTCTCATTTACCCTGTCAACCTTCTGCTTTTGCTGAAGGAGGCGCCAGTCGAAACCATGAATAGCTTATGAGAAGAGGTAAGAGGTGCTGCTAGAGCAAAGACACAGGAAGAGACCTGGGGCAAGCTCAGTCCTACCCAGCTGCACACCTAGCTACACCTCTCTCCCCCTCCCAAACCCCCGTCCCTCTGCGCTTGCAGGGAACCAAGTGGTTACAGTGTGAAGGCAAAACAATTCCATATACCTCAGTCACTTCTGAAAACGTAGGTGATGTTCTTCCTCAAAACATGAGCCGCCCAGGAAGACAGACAACATGCTTTAGGAACAGACAAGATTTCTTCTTTTTTCCTTTTTTTTTTGTAAAAAATGAAAATAGGTCAACAAACTGACCATTTTCCTATCATTAGACCAGTTCTCAAACTGTCTTAGGGAAATCAAAACGATGCTAATTTGGTACTTGGAGAACAAAAGGTCAAATAGGTCATGCTAAATCCCCTACTTGGTGACTTATAATTAGGCTTAACACATTTAAGGCTCTGAGGAGTCCTAAGTACAAAAGAAACCTATTGAAATGTATCTATAATTTGAAGAAATTTATGAAAAGTCTTGGGTTCTTCCAAACTTCTTTTAATGGCCCTACCAAGAGTATTTCTTTATCCCTAGTTTGGGAAGGGCTTGTATAGAAAATAATATTTCTACCATTGGAGTTCCCTTGTGTGATGAATGCCTGTGAAGTTACCTCCAGATACAATCACATTAATACTAGTAAATGTTAATTGATCTAATGGAAATAGTAACAGGAGATAAAGCAAAAGACAAGAAGAATTTGTGACATTTGTAATGAAGCCTAGGAATATACAGGAAAGTAAAAGAAAGTAAACAATGCAGAGATTTGATGTGAAGTATAGAAGAAAGACTGGTATCATAAGCTTTGGCTCAAGGTTATCATGAGCAGAGCTAAGAACCCATAATCCTAGATATTTGAAAAGATCTCTGGGAAGCTGAGAAGGTTAAATATAGGATTATCAGGTAGACTTCTTTGGTAGTAAGCAACAGAAATGGGCTTAGCGAAATCTTCAGGAAAAATAAGGATTTATTCAAAGGATTAGGTTAGTTTAACTGTCTTCAACATATCATGTGCAAAGATATGCGAAGAGATAAAAAGTGCATGAACATATTTTAAGGAAACAATTTCCTAATCTTCAACTTGTGCATGGACTTTTTCTTAAAACTAAGAATGTATTTTCACTCCCAACAGCCCTTCTCCCAAAATAAAAATAGAAGGTGCATCCTTCACCCATCCCAAACAAGGTTATTGTTTTGTATAAAATGAAAGAAAGATTCTAACTACATTTTAGTTCTCAGAAAATCTCCTTTAAAGGTTAAACAAAGGCATTTCGCCCTTTTCAGGCCTAGAATATATTCATTAAGAGTAAAGCTTGGCCCATGTTGGGATGTTCTGATTTAGAAAAACCAAAGCAGTAGAAGTTGATTCTTTTATATGTCGAAGGTAATTGGGCCTATTACATTTTTTATTAGAGACTTAATTTTTTGAGCAGGTTTAGGTTTACAGTAAAATTGAGAGGAAGGTACAGAGGTTTTCCATAAACCTCCCACCACCATGCATAGGTCCCCTGTTGTCAACATCACTCACCAAAATGGTACATTTTTTACAAAGGATGAACCTACATTGACATATCATAATCACCCAAAGTCCATAGTTTACCTTAGTGTTCTCTCTGGTTATGTTTACTTGCCATCTGTATGTCTTCTTTGCTGAAGTGCCTGTTAAGGTCTTTGGCCCATTTTTTCAGTCAGCTTGTTTGCCTTCTTATTGTTGAGTGTTACGATTTATTCATGCATTTTGGATAACAGTCCTTTATCAGATGCTGCTTTTGCAAATATTTTCTCCCAGTCTGTGGCTTGGCTTTTAGTTCTCTTGATGGTGTCTTTCGCAGAGCAGAAGTTTTAAATTTTAATGGAGTTATTCAATTTTTGAAAATATGTTAGTTAAAACCCATAGATAAAAAATTTCCTTTTAGATTTAGAGTATGTTATTCAATAAAGTAGATAAAGCCTATTTATGAATTGGGTCATGAAATGTTTATTCCACTTTGGAGCCAGTTGTAGTGACTTGTTAGCCAGACCCTCTTCAGCAGGCCTGCACCAGGTGGAATCACCTCCAGCCATTTTTATTCTCCACTTCACTGCATTCAAGATTCATCTTCCAGGGAGGGAAGTTCTGACTGGCTTCTTTGAATCTTGTGTCATCCGCTGTGTTAAAGGGTGTTCCACTATGGTTGATAGACCCAGGACTGTGTCCAATGGAAAAGAGATAAAGTAAAATTGAGGTGTGATTCGAGAAAAGAGAAATGGTTAATGGACAGGTATAAATCACAGATATCCACTACAAGAGAGCACCAAAAGGTGTCCCACATCAAGTATCCAATTTGCTCAGCATCCTGGGATCCTGAACAGGATGCAGGAAGTCACAACTCAGGTCATAAAATCAGACAGTCATTGAACATTGGGATGAAGGAGCAGGCATACACACACACACAAAACCTCATTATTTACAAAGCAAAATCCATTTACAACCACTTCTTTGGAACTACAGAGGAGGACTAGCCTTAAAAGTTTGCAGAAAATAAAGACGGTAAATGGAAAGTAATTTTCAAAGAGCTCTTTTATACAACCTGTGAACTATCAATATCTTTCATTCATATGCAACTTTTTGTTTTGTTAACCTGCTTTCCTGACTTATAGGGAGAATTTTTGACCATTGTTAATTCAACAAATAAATCAATCCTTGCTGCTATCATTGCATGTTATATGGAGTTGCCTTAGGAGAAACAGCTATTGTAGATCTTTGCCTGCCCTTTGAGTGTGTTTGCTGCTCACAACATCATAATGTGCATGGTGTTCTGAGTCCCCTGGGCTCTCTATCCTTGTTTATTAGTCCCTCAAGAGGATGGCAGCCCAACTATTTGGGGTGCTCCCCAGAGACCTCCAAAGTGAATTTTAGGTGTGCCACATACCCTATATTTCAAGTCAGACTACCCCAAGCATCAAACGATGTGAAAATACACCTAGAGTGATACAATAACAAATAGGATTGATTTTACTTAAATAGATTCGCACACATACAAGTCCTCCAAAGCCCTAATTGGCAAATTACATCGTAATGAATTTTTTTCCAGTGATAATTCTGGAACAGAACCTCTGAAACTAGGAAGGGAAATTTTTCTGTTAATCCCAGTTGAACATGGGCCTATTAAAGCACGTCACTGGAACTCAGCAGGGATGTGACCAGGACTGCAGAGGATGTGATGAAATCCCCAACAGAGTCCTGACAACTAGAAAATGGGGCCGCTTGGGTGGCCGGGTGGATTGTTATTCCTCGGTGGCTGCCTGAGCGTTCTCACCCCTGGGAGTCCCCTGGAAGCCGTTCCCGTGTTTACTGCCCTGATGCTGGTCCCGCCTGTGTTTGGCATGTGTCTCTTCCACAGGAAGAAGGGCGGTATGAAGGCCCGACTCTGGCCCACGCTGTGGAGTTGTTTGGCGGCAGACGATGGAGTACCCGGAACCCCAGCCCCGGGACGTCAGCGAAGGGCGCCGAGAAGCCCAACATGCAGAGGAACAACACCTTGGGCATCAGCACCGCCAAGAAGAAGAAGAAAGTCCTTATGAGGGTAGGTAGAGCGCCGCTTGTTTATGAAGCATCAGACCCAGCCATCCGGGACCGTTGTATGGCTTCCATCACCCTAAACGATCTTAGATCATTTGCTCTGGGGACAAGATGAGGTATAAAACAAATGAAACACAGGGGCTTGCCAGGCACCCCCGGGTGCCAGCCCCAGTGCTAGGAACTGAGTCAACACCCGGGAAAAGCCAGGGTCCATAGAGGGACACAGATGTGTTAACAAACACAGTGAGATCTAAATAGGTCATTGTCAAGCCGTCTGCAAAGTGCTGTAGGAACAGAGAAATGGAAGATACAGGGCTGAGAGGAGCCAGAGAAGACTTCAAGAGCAGTTGACAGATGGGTCTTAAAGGTTGTATAGGAGTTTACCATACAGACAACACAGGGAAAGGCATCCCAGGCAGATGAGGCAGCAGAGACACATGAAACATACGGCTTGTTGCACGTGTAGTTCTGGGTCCCTGCTCCAAGCTGGAGCAGCGGCTCTGTGGTGGGCGGGGAAAGGCTGGAAAGGAATGAGGGTCAGATTCCGAAGGTCTCAGAAGACCTGCTAAGTGCAGAACACAGTTTAAAATGTATTATCGAGAGAAGCAACCTGAATGTTCATCCACAAATGAGGGATAAAGAAACGGTGATAGAGACATACAATGAAATATTATTCAACTTTGAAAAAGGAAGGAAATTCTCTCATAGGCTGCAACTTGGGTGAACCTCGAGGACATTATCCTAAGTGAAATAAGCCAGTCACAAAACACCAAATACTGTGTGATGCCGCTTCTATGAGGTACCTAGAGTGGTCAGACTCTTAGAAACTGAAAGTAGAATGGTGGTGGCCAAGGACTGGGGGAAAGGGGGTGAGATATCCCTCGAAAAAGGGGCGGTTTAATGGGTATAGAGTTTAAGTTTTACAAGGTTAGAAGGTTAGATATTTGTTGCACAAGGTACATAGAGTTAGCACTATTCTACTACACACTTAAAGTGGTTAAGATGCTGAATTTTAAGCTATGCTTCCTATCACAATAAATACATATCACTATATATCATATATTTCATTATATACATTATCACTATAGCATGATATATATTTTCTCCATGGTTATCTAGAAAAAGTCTTACTCTTTGCAGATAGATAGGAGGCTGTCGATGCCTAAGTTGAACTTTATCAACTTTATCACTTTGTCTCTATGTGGAGCTTTCAGGGGCCAGCTGCCTCCTTTTATGGGCCCCCTCCCCTGAGGAGTGATGCGTTATAGTGAAGGACAAATGGTACAATGCTCCTTGAGCATGCTTGGTCAGCCTTCAGGGGGTCTTTACTGGCTTCACCGGGGAGGCAGCCTTGAAGGTGGGTCTGTCAGAAGACAGGGACCTGCCCAAACTAAAGGATGACGGGAGAGAAACACAATGAGAGCCACGGTGCGCCCTGTGTTCCCAGGGGGAGAGTGGAGAGGCAGCCGACGACGAGATGGCCACCCGAAAGGCCAGAGTGCACAAGGAGTGTCGGAGCTGGAGTGGCTCTGATCCCCAGGACATTAATGAGCACGAAGAATCGGGTAAGCAGCACCGCCACAGCTGAAGTTATTTTATGGGGAAAACACGCATTTGGGTTTAAATTGTGATTTTAAGTACGGTGGGCATTCTCAACAGCACCCTTTATCTTGTTGAATATACTTACCTTTGTTTTAACTCGATGACGGAACCCAAGAGGTATTTCTGCAAGTGTACTTGGAAGAAAATTTTCACTGCTTAACTTGCCATTATTGACAGGGAATATTAGCTAACAAGATACAACTTGATGAGTTAGCCCAGTGATTCTCAACCCAGGCTGGATATTAGGGCTTTTTTTTAAAAAAAAAAAAGGGGGGGGGAGAAAAATGTTTTTATTTATTTTTCAGAGAAAGGAAGGGAGAGGGTGAGAGAGATGGACACATCGATGGGAGAGACATCACTCGGCTGCCTCCTGCACTCCCCCTGCTGGGGGTCAGTCCCGCAACCCAGGCACGTGCCTGACTGGGAATCAAACCGGTGATCCACTGGCACATGGGCTGATGCTCAGCCGATTGAGCTGCACTGGCCGGGCTGGATATTAGAGCTTTTTAAAAAATATCCAACGCCCTGGCCACACCCAGGCACTGATCCAGACGCTGTGGTGGCACCTGAACATCTATATACTTTGTAAGCTCCCCAGATGATACCTGTGTGTACCAGGGTTGAGAACACACTGAGTCCACTCATCAGAGTATTTTGATGCCCCTTGTATAGAAATTGCCTTCATAGAGTGATTTGCACAGACATCCAGAAGCATCTTTGGTTTTTGTTTGATTCTGAGGGAAAGGGGTCATTGTCTCTTTTCTGTCTTTCACTCTCACAGAGGCGAATGCCATCACAAGCCCACCTAACCCTCTCCCTTCCAGAAGAGCCCACTCTCTGACTACGGCTGGGTCCCCCAACTTGGCTGCCGGGACGTCATCTCCCATCAGGCCAGTGTCCTCCCCTGTGCTGTCTTCAAACAAGAGCCCGTCCAGGTGGGGCCTTAACATGATAAAAGAGAAGGACCCTTCACGTCACTCAGGTTGTGTGGCAGGGTGTCTTCTCCCAGTGCTCTATGGAAGACCATCTCTGATTTTGACTTAACAGTTACATTGAGAATTAAAAGACACCCCCCCCCCAAGTTTTTAAATCCTAGTTTTTCTGATTTTATACTCCTGTGTTCTCATATTACTATAATTGCTCCTAATTATTTTACACACCAACCCTTCAAAGTTCAATGGCAATAACAAAACCTGAGCTATGATTCCCCAAATTAGCACTGTCTAGTATAATAACCACTAGCCACAGGGTGGGGAAAGTGGCTATTTAATAAAATTAAATAAAATTTAAAACTCCGTTTCTGACTAAGTTCAATAAAAAAATTAAGTAAAATAATAAAATAAAATTTAGTTCCTAAGTCACACTAACCACATTAAAAGTGTCTCACAGCCACAAGTGGCTGGTGGCTACTGTACTGAACAGTTCAGATGTGGAATGTTTCTATCATTGCAAAGAGTTCTATTGGATGGCACTGCTCTCAATGAAGAATAAATTAAGTTTTAAAGTAAGCTGCTTGACCCTTTTTGCTAATGGGTGAAATATATTAAATACTCTTCTCATATATAAGATAAGTCATACATGTCTGGGGAAATGAATGTATTACAGCAAGTTGGATATGTCTAGATAATTTCAAAGCTGGTGTTACAGTAAATTATTTCATAAGGTCCAGATTACCTATTTGAAACATCTACCCTCTCAGAAGAAATGATATTAAAATGAAAGCCTTCCAAAGGAATCAGAATGCCACACCATCTCCCTCAACCCCACACTAACGTTTAAGAAATGCAGAGACTCCAGACAGAGCCAAGATAAAACAGGCACTCCACTTTATCCGAGAGGGGAGTGGGAGGAGGAAGTGGGTCTGTGCAGACCTTGGCTTTGGAAGCATTAATTACACACATACGCACGCTCTACAGTAAATCATTTTTTAAAGGGAAGCATTCTTTCACTGCGTGAAAAATGAACATAATTTATGCTTTATACATTCAGATTCCTGTACTTGGTGAAACTGAGTCAAGGGTACATGGGAATTCTTTGTATCACTCTTACAACTTCTCTGTAAATTTGGGCATGTAACACAATTAAAACCTACAAAGAATCAGAATTTTTTACATTATATTCCAGACTATACAGCATCCCGGGTAAATAAAATAGCCAGGTAACTGGGATTAAGTCGCCTTTCCCTTTATTTCAGTCACTCATGAGCAGGAAAAAGAAGGGCAGAATAAGGGAGGAAGATCTTTTTAAAGAGGTAGAAGTAGAGAAACTAACATGTCAGGTACGAGATCACAGGGCCCCACAGGAGGACAGGGACCACAGCCCACCAAGTATCCTAAAGCAGAAAGAAAGGACAAGGCAGGAGAAGAAAAACCAGCCCACATGCTGTTCAAGGGGGAAAAGCAAGACTGAGCCCCAGGAAGGGAAAGAGTGGGCAGATGGAGCTTCCTAAAGTCAGAGGGAGCGGCTGCCTACGGACGGTGGCTGAGCCTGGAACTAGAACGAAGACCGGGAATTACTTGTTTAAATGCAAATGATAAACCACTTTGTGGAACCTTCTTCCTCTCCCTGACCCTCCACCCTGTTTCCCACACCACAGGAGAGATCAGCCACCTTTTCCCTCAAAATAATACAAATCTAGCTTTTCGTAATACTCTTCCTTTAACCTTCAGATGTCAACACAGAATAAGTTTCCATGACTCAACATTGTTAGCAGGATTGAGGGTAAACGGGCTACTCAATACAATATTCTCTATACTTTCTTATATATTTGAAATATTTCTAAAGTGAAAAATAAAAGACAAAAACAAGAAAAAGAAAGATCTTATTCATTAATTTGGTTAACAACCAGTCAAAACATTTCTCATACTATCCTATCAGGGAACCAGTGTAGAAAGTTATAAAAAAAAAAAAATGTTGTGAAACAGCCAGACGGAATTTTTGATCTATTGGACTGATATTTTTATATTGAAGATACAGCCTTGGCAGGTGCAGCTATAATCCTAGACAGAGTTGGCTTCTTTCCATTCTTAATATTTTTCTGACTCACATTTTCCGTTAGTATTAAAAGCCCTTCCCTGTTTTCATCTAAGAACCAGTTGAAAAAGGAAAAAGAGAAAACATCGATACATTCAGGACATTCTTCTTAAATGTGTTTCTGTAATTTAGAATATAGGGGGAAATGTACACAATTTTCCATAGGTTATAATTGAGTAATTTGGGCCTCTCTTTTTTTATTATTATTTTATTTATTATATCTTTATTGATTTCAGAGAGAGAGAAAGGGAGAGGGCAAGAGAGAGAGAGAAACATCAACAGTGAGAGAGTCATTGATCCGCTGCCTCCTGCACGACCCCTGCTGGGGATCGAGCCCACAACCCAGACATGTGCCCTGACCCAGAATCGAACCTCGATCTCCTGGATCCAGGCCGATGCTCAACCACTGAGCCGTGCCAGCCAGGCAGGGCTCTCTTTTTTTCAAATGACCTGTTTTCCAAGACACTGAATTTACATTCCCCCCCCCCCCACTGACCTGTGATTTCAAAGAACTGTTTTGATTAGTAGAAGCATCCTAACCTCAGTCTTATTAAATAGACTGTAAACATGACAAGATTTCAGTGTATAAGTCTGATCTCCTCTGACATAATATAGATTGATTTTGAGAGAGATGAAAATAGCCTCCGCCTTCAGTGACCCGCAGTCCGTCGTTTTGGCCACATTGCTGACCAGAGGATGTCCGCGGGGGCAGAAGGGCAGGCGTGGGCCCGGTCTGCCCGTTAAGGCCGTGTTTTTGTTGCAGTGCTTGGAGCAGCAGCAGCTGGCATGGCCGCATCAAAGGAGGAATGAAAGGCTTTCAGAGCTTCATGGTTTCCGACAGTAACATGAGTTTCGTTGAATTTGTTGAGCTGTTCAAATCCTTCAGGTACGGCTGGCTTTCTTCTGACCCTCTCTCAGCCCCACATTGTAACAACAGTACTAAACGGGAGGCGTTCTCATTCCTCACCCAGTGTAAGGAGCCGCAAGGACCTGAAGGACCTCTTCGACCTCTACGCCGTGCCCTGCAACCGGTCAGGCTCTGAGTCCGCTCCGCTCTACACCAACCTAACCATTGACGAAAACACCAGCGGCCTGCAGCCTGACCTGGGTTTGTGTAACAGTTTCATCTTTGCCTCTCAGACCTTTCTATCTAAGGAACCAGGGTAGGAGGTCCAATCACACAAACCTTCAGCCTGTCCCACGTGGCCTGCTGTTACCTGGGGCATGGCCAAACATTTGGAGACTTTTTTTCAAGGTGTCATTGGCATTTGAGACAAGGAGATTCATCATTGTGTGGGTCTGTCCCTGTATTTCAGGATATTTAACCGATAGAGCCCTACAGTCATTCTGGCAACCAAAAACCCTTTCCCGCTCATTTCCACATGTCCACTGGGTGTGTGGTGTGTCCTGGTTGAGAACCACCGGTCTCTTCCCTGCTTACAGGCAGATGGGTGCTCAGCCGCAGGGTGGGAGTTGACTGCCCTTTAACAATGAGAGTCTTTAGTGACCTCAGCAGAACACTCCTGCCTGGATATCCAAGACATTTTCCCGAATATGTAAACCAGAATATCTAGTTCTACCCCACTCCCCACCAGCACCAGCACCATCCATGCATTTTAAAGGATATTCTTTTTCTCGTCTGTTCTTGCTGGAAAACATAGGCACAAAAAGCAACAATAAAAACACTGTCCTCTTTCATGCAGTTGCTCTTCAATTATTTAAGACCTATGTTGTCCTTAAACTAAGAATATTAACCTTTTTCAACTTTAGTCGTAAGATGTGCATAACCATGGATTACTCAATCAGTGACAGTCTTAAAAATTCAATAGGCTTCTTTTTAGAGCAGTTTTAGATTTACAGAAAAATGAGCGCAAAGAACAGAGAGTTTGCATATAGCCTCCCCACACAGTTTCCCCTATTATTAATTTCTCGCATATTTTTTATAGAGAGCCAATATTGATATATTATTAACTGAAGTCCATAGTTTACATTAGTGTTCACTGATTGTGTCGTATATTCTATGGGCTTTGAAGTACAATGACATGTACCCACCATTACTGTATTATACAGAAAAATTTCACTGTCCTAAAAATCCCCTATGCTCCAGCTGTTCATCCCACCCACCCTCCTTCTGAAGCCCTGGCAACCACTGATTTTTTAAAATATATATATTTTTCATTGTTGAAAGTATTACAGATGTCCCCGACTTATTCCCTCCCACCTTTGTTCTCTGACTTATTGCCTTTTCCAGAATATTACATATTTAGGATCACACAGTATGTAGCCTTTTCAGACAGGCTTCTTTCACTTAGCAATACATGTTCAAGGTCCCTCCATGTCTCTCATTGCTTGATAGCTCATTTCCTTTTATAGCTGAATAATATCCCATTGTATGGATTTATCACTGTTTATTCACCTATGGAAGGAATTCCTCGTTGCTTCCAAGCTTTAGCAATTATAAATAAAGCTGCTGTAAATATTTGTGTGTAGGTTTTAGTGTGCATGTAAGTTTTCACCTCATGTGGGTAAACACCTAGGAAAACAACTGCTGGGTCGTATGGTAAGCCTATGGTTAGCTCTGTAGGAAACTGCCAGACTGTCTTCCAAAGCGGCGAGAATTAAAATGACTGACCACACCAAAAAGGTGTTGGTGTGGAGCCTTGCTGGTGGCAATGTTAGATGGTACAGCCACTTAGGAAGGGAGTTGGGCGGTTTCTTACAAAACAGCCCTGGCTGGTGTAGTACAGTGGTTAGAGCATCGGCCCATGTGCCGAAGGATCAGTCATTCGATTCCCAGTCAAGGGCACGTACTTGGATTGAGGGTTTGCTCCCCACCTCTGGTCCGGGCGCATGTGGGAGGCAACCAGTCGATGTGTCCCCTTTACGTCGCTGTTTCTCTCTCCCTCTCTCCCTCCCTCTCTTCCACTCTCACTGAAAAGCAATGGAAAAAATATCCTCAAGTGAGGATTAAAAAAAAAACAAAAAAAACTAAACGTACTCTTGCCATATGATCCAGCAATTGCATCTCTTGGTATTTACCCAAATGAATTGAAAACTTATGTTCACACAGAAACCTGCACACAAATGTTTATAGTTACACTTTTAAAGTACAGAAACACTAGTTTTAAAGGTTCATCTTCAGTCTCTGAAAATATAAAAATGTAATAGTTATTCTCAAAAACCAAAGTCCATATTCATCCTAAAATCCCCAATTGAACGTACGTTTAGTTCCCCTCGAATACCAAAGCTCGTGGCCTTTCAGGGTCATGGATCTAGCTCTCTCTCAGTTTCTCTTCTTTATTCACTGATTCCTTCTTTATTCCTCTACTCTGTGAAGCCAGGAACGTGCACGGAGTTTGCTGGCTTGTTTAGACAGATTAGTGAAGAGCTCCTCCAGCGCTGTTATCTGCCAGGTGAACTTTGTGAAAGACGCTGGTTAGTGTGCCCATATTCTGCGGGTGGTTCTGTTTCAGATTTGTTGACCAGAAATGTCTCGGATTTGGGGTTGTTCATTAAAAGTAAACAGCAACTGTCAGACAACCAGAGGCAGATCTCTGACGCCATTGCTGCTGCAAGTATCGTGACGAATGGCACTGGAGTCGAGAGCACATCCCTGGGCGTATTTGGGGTTGGCATACTCCAGCTCAATGACTTCCTAGTCAACTGCCAAGGAGAACACTGCACGTATGATGAGATCCTTAGCATCATCCAGGTATGTGCCTGTTTCGTGTGCACACATGTGCAAAGCCCCTGACTCTTCTAATTATTTTCTGCTAAACATTTACTCTTTCCATACTTCTTTCCAAAGACTCTTTAAGTTTGGGGCAGAAATAGAGGGGGGTGGGGTTGAAATAACAAATACATAAGTGTTCTTATTCAACATGTAATTAATACAGGTCCCAAGCCTTCTCTTGCTCAGTGTCTATTATAAGGAATCAGTACATGATTCCTTCTTGTCATTCTAACACATGCAGTAGAATTAGTAGTCTAGGTTTTCACTCTCTTTGATCATTTAACAAATATTTGTTAGCTTCTATTATGGGCCTGGCTCTGTTCCAGGACCTGGGAATATAGTGGTAAGTAAGATCAAGTTCTGCCCTCAGCTCAGCTTACATTCAAGTGGGTGAGGCAGATAATATACAAATAAAGATACAGTGTGGGGCAAAAGTGGGTTTACAGTTGTTCATATGGAGAATAATATAGTAATTAATAAATAAAAATACAAGAATAAAGTGTTTCACATACTCACAGCTATAAACCTACTTTTGCCCGACCCTGTATAATGTAATCTCAGATAATCATATTAGGTTCTGGAAAATACTGAGCAGAGTTAGGGGATGGAGTGGTGCAGGAGGGCTGAGGGGAATAAGCTGAGGAGGTGACACTTGGCCGAGCCCTGAGTGAGTAAGCTATTGAAGGTCTGAGGGAAGGGCATTCCAGGCAGGGAGCAGCAAGCCCAAAGACCAAGGCAGGAGCGAGCTCGGGGTTTATGAGAAACAATAAAAAAGCTGTGTCCTGGGAGCCCCCTAAGCCAAAGGGACAACAGTAGACACGATTTCAGACAGGTAGGCAGGGGCCCAACCATCTAGGCATTTAGGGCATGTTAAGGAGTTTGACTTTAGTCCATGAGCAATGGGAAGCTAATGGAAATTTTTGCGCAGGGGAGTAAGTAGCATAACAATGTCTGTTTGTAAGAGGTCACTCTGACTCCACCAAGAATGAACTGTGCTGGGAAAGGAGTGGAAGCAGAGGCCTGGGCAGGACGCTTTCGCAAGTCACCCAGGCAAGACATGCTGATGGCTGCAGCGAGAGGGTGGGGGGAGACGGAGGGGATGAGACCGTTCACGGCAGCTGCGGTGCTAGGAGACAGTTCACGCGCAACAGAATTAGGCTAGGTTTCAGTCGCCTTTTTCAACCGATTGGGAACCAGTGGATTAGCTGTCCAGCAATTGGATTTGATCGCTGGAAGTGCTTAAAATGTAAGGTTATTATGACGTGCCGAGTGCTCACTGTTACCGTATTGAGGACAAGCACTGCACAAAGCGTTTTATGAGAATCATCTCATTTCACACACCCCCAGCTATGTCCCATTTTCATTTGGATAAACTAACACTGTTTTCATACAAATCAGCCTTATTCTTTTCTCTTGCTCTCCTTTTTTCTCTTAGATAAATATGCTTCGTATAATAAACTCACTTGTAATAAATGTTTGCTTTTGGACTAAAAAGCTACATCTTACCACTACATAACTAATTCAGTTCAAATATTTGGTTTAGATGTTTCCTGATGAAAACAGAACAGCTTTTAAAAATGATGTGGTGGTTTTTCCCCCCTCAGTTTCCTTTACCTAAATAACACTCTTTTTGTATCCCTTGCAGAAGTTTGAGCCTAGCATTAGTATGTGTCATCAGGGCCTAATGTCATTTGAAGGATTTGCAAGGTAACTTTTAAAATATCTTTTGCCCATCATTTTAAGAGCACCTATTTTCCCCATGCAGCCCTAAGAAAATTTGTTTCCTCCTAGGTTTCTGATGGATAAAGATAATTTTGCCTCAAAAAATGATGAGTCCCAAGAGAACATTAAAGAATTACAGCTGCCCCTCTCCTACTATTACATTGAATCTTCACACAATACCTACCTCACAGGCCATCAGCTCAAAGGAGAATCCTCAGTAGAACTCTACAGCCAGGTACTGAGAATTCCACTTGGAACGTGGTTTTCATTAAATCTTATTTACGTAACCCCCAAAGTCTCAAAAACCTGACCCAGACTTCTGTGAAGAGCTCGGGAACTGCTGCATGTGAAGTGTGAGGAAACATGACGTGGGAAAACAGCCTATACGTACAGTTGTTTTCTTTACTTCTTGTTGTGTTCCACCCCCCCCCCGCCCCGTCTATACTTAACCTTTATTCTGAGCAATGAAGAAAAAAAAGTATTTGTTTGAGACTCATAGCTTTTAGACCCTAGTTAGTCTGACCTACTCCTACTAAAATTAGACTTTCCCATGGGAAAGTTATCTAATCGTTTCCCTAAATGCTAAATAAATCAATATATTGTAGTGGGAAAGCATAATAGAAAATGCGACTCTCTATGTATGATGTTATTCGCAAAGTATTGGTTGTTTTGCTTTGCAATGTGTTAAACAATCAGTTCATCCCTATGGTAACCAATTTAAGAAAAAAAGATCTGCATAGACTGTAGGCACGGTCCCTATACACTTAATTCATGGGCATGTTCTGGGAAACTCAGTAGGTTCTCTGGACTAGAAAAAAGCACATCCTTTTGATCTAAACATCCAACTAATGATCTGTGTGTCAGTTGCCTCCCTGTTGTATTTTCTGCAACTTCCTAGTGTCTGCCGCCTGTTTTCTGAGCTCCTACAAGAAGAGGTAATCAATCATGAAGGAGCTAGGTTAGGTCCAGGGAATACAAGTGTATGACTGAGCATGTGTGTGGAGGGGGGAGTCCAGGTGTGAACATTGCTGTTGTATTGTTTACAAAACCCACAACCCGAGGTTCCTTTGTTCTCCAGATCAGTTCAGATGTTCCTCAAAGCAGGGGTCAAACTTCTGTCCCAAAGTTTATCTAGAATGAAATATGTGTTCTAAACTCTAAAATCTAAGCGACTCTTGTTATGAAATGAAGACATGTCCTTAAACTAATGATTTTCAAAACAGGAGAGCTGTCAGGGAGCCTCAGCTGCAGACACCGAGATGAGCAAGCGGTGGAGCAGGAAGGGTTCCGTACCTGCCCCCTGCAGCTGGGGTCCTGGTTGATGTGCTGCATATATTGGCCCTGCATTTGCACAGAGAATTCCATGGTTAAAAAGTTTGTTCTGGGGGTTGGGGGGGAATGAAGAGAGATAATATTTCTCCTAGGAAAATAAGCACAGAACAGTGTCCTAGCTTTTATTCCTACTTCACTTCCCTATTTGATTTCAAAGAGGTTTTTTTAACTCCTTAACATTACACCCCAAGTGAGGTTGTCACCGATTTTGACTAAGGCACAGAGGCCCCTCAAATAGACTCAGAGATGATTAAACCTAGTATGAATCTTCCTTTAATTTTATAGCTTACCACTCTCTCAGGCATTCTAACTACCTCCTAGTGTTACTCTATGGGACAGATGAGAACTGATCAAAAGCCCTGTTTTCCCCTGGACTCTCCAGCTCTGGTTTTCCTTTTCTAGCCATAAATGAAGGGCTTAAGGTCATGCAAACTGTGATAAAGAGCATTATTCTTTTCATGCTAAAAATCTTCCCATCTGCTTTGAGGTGGTAAAAGTTCTTCCTAGTGTGACAAGCACACCACAGAGATGAGGTTGTCATATTACACAACAGTTTTCAGCCCAAACAATGCACCTCTGGAAACTCTAGCTGCAGGAAGAATCTGAGAGCCTTGGGATTCAGGCCACAGAATAGGTTCCACCTGGGAAGATGGGTCACCCAGGAAGACTGAGAGCTGCATGTTGTGCAATGGGAAGAATCTAGAAAATATTTCATACAAAAATATTAAAATAAGACAGACTCCACTATCTGAGTCTTGTTGCAGCAACTCTAGTGGCCACTAGCCCCAGTATTGGAGTGCTGTCACATGGTAATAATTCTGTGGATTCTTACATGCGTGGCTTGGCGCATTTGCAGATATATCCTGCTTTTGGCCTGGGTTTCCCTTTCAATACCCTTTCAAGACTATCTTAAAAGATAGTCTACAAATGGATCCTATGGAGGAAGAGTTTGCTTCAAGCGAATGTTACAGAGCTGCAGCACATACACACACCCGTGTCAGGAGCTGTGCTTCCAGCTCCGAGTCCAGGATAGCAAAGAGGTATCATCTCGTCTGATTCATTGGTAGTATTTCCTGGAGCACTTTGCTGAAGAGGTTGTGAAATAACATCAAAGCTTAGGGAGCAAGTGTGCTCTGATTGATTACTGATGTCTGCTAAAGATATGGGAGAGGCGACTATGGATTTTTTGCCATCTCAGCTCTAGATTAGACAGCAAGGCAAATCCTTGATAACCCCTTGCTTGTACCCTTCTTACATGCTACATGTTCATAGCAGATGTATTAGCCAGTGGCGGAATTTGGATCTGAATGGAGATTTTGTCCTGATTGGCTTCCTATAACTGTTTGGACAGTTAATTAAGGAATCAGTGACCTCACTTCCTCTGGGCTGTGGCATCACCTCCACTGACATCTGCCTAGATAGAACACCAGCCTGGTTCTCTCATTTCAGCATGTGCCATGTATATCTAGGTCCCTTGAGAAACTAAAGTTGCTGGGAAAATGGTCAAATGTTTTTGCTATCAAATTTTACTTTCCAGTGGTATTCAGCTCTGGCAAGCACTCTTTCCACCTTAATCTGTCCTCTGCCTTCCCCACCCCTGATTAATTGTGGCCACTGGCCAAGATGCAGTGTTTATTTTAGATCGCATGCCCTTCTGCTTTAGCCCTGAATGTGAACACTGATATATAGAATCATGCACTGGGGTTAACTTGAGGCGTATTCTCCATTCTCTCATCTGGGGTGGAATTTTTTATTGATCACACAGGTCCTCCTGCAAGGCTGTAGGAGCGTAGAGTTGGACTGCTGGGATGGAGATGACGGGATGCCCATCATTTATCATGGACATACACTGACGACCAAGATCCCCTTCAAGGTAATGCTTCATAACTTCCTTTAAATCAAATCAGAGTCATTATCTTCATTTAAATCAGTGACTCTACCAAATTATACACTAGATCCAGATCCTTGCTCTGAAGACTCCACAGAATTGTTTACAATGTTTTATAGGCTGCACACATGTTCTTTTTTCTGGGAGTTGATCTAGAACCCTTATTAGATTCTCATTCAGCCAAAGTTTAGTTACCATTACCTTAAATTAGTTCTCTCACAATAAGCATCATTGTAATTTTTACATCAAATGATATACAAAATTCAGGGGTTGTTCCTTTGCTATAGGAATTAAAGGTCATTTGTCCTGGTGTCCTGCTAAGAGAGGCCAACATCATATGTTAGGAAGTGATTCAATAATTAACATTATAAAATAATGAGAATTGGTTCCACTTGGGGAGTTGGTCACCCAAGTAGACTGGTCTCATTGGATTATTATTTCAAATTCTAAGTATTTTATTAGTTCATTGTGTAGTTACTATCCTCATTCAGAGGGTCTGGCTGTGTAACATTATTTTTCTCTGAACTGTGGCTTGTCTGGGAAAGAATATTATTATTTCTGTCACATGTGGAGATGATGGCTCAGATGCATTTTCTTTTTAATTTATTTTCCTATTCAGCCCTCATAAAACTCTTCTGCTTCACACTGAGGGATGAGGAGTTGATCACTGTGTTTATATACACACATAAATATGTGTGGTGTGTGTCTTATTGCCCCAAGTAGATTGTAAACTCCTTGGGAGCAGGAGAGTATCCCATGCCTACTATTTTTGATGCTATAACTAAAACAGTGTATTTTACCTACAGTATACACAGTATACATATATTGATTTGTTAAATTCAGCATACTGATAGCTGTTCCTCATAGTATGTGAACAAAACTCAATATGATCAGTTTAATGTCTTTGTAGAAAATAGCCTTATCCTCTTGCTTTAAGTTGAAAATACATTTGAAAACATAAAAACCACTTTGGCCAGAGCCTTCTGAAATCAATAATTTAGATGCTTTTTGTGGCTGTAAGTACCTTGCCTTCTGACATCCTAGACAGATACCTTAGGAGATATCTAATAAGACAGACTCTAATGAGCGGTTTTGTCTCTCATAGGAAGTGGTTGAAGCCATTGATCGCAGTGCCTTCATCAACTCTGACCTGCCAATCATCATATCAATTGAGAACCACTGTTCATTGCCTCAGCAACGAAAAATGGCAGAAATTTTCAAGGTATGCTTTTAACTAAGAGGCAGGATGGTATCTTGGCCTTTGTTTTGCCATTGCTGTTGAGTTTTATATGGATCCACTGTGGACCACACCACAGCTGGACACCAACCATGAAGCATGTACAATTAGGGTTTCTCAGGCCTGAGAAATGGGGGTGCCCTGGAAGCTTGGGCTTTCTCCAGGGTGGTCCATCTTTTGAGCTGGAGTAGCGAAGCATTGTTCTGTGGTCTCCTTTGGAGGTAAGAAAAGGCCACCTCTCCAGTGCTTCTGGAGCCACAAGTCAGAGATGCCAGGATGTTCCCTGTCATTGTTTATGGAAAAGCTGAAAATATCTGAGGGCAAATATGTCAAATCTTCCTGTGGCCCACACCACAGATACTGGGATCCAAGTTGGCAAAGAACTCAGAGTGGCCGCAACAGTTGCCATGTTAACATTCAGCCCTTCCTTATACAAGGAAACTACGATGCAGATTTAGGGGCAAATATTCCATGATACTTTCCCCTACCTCCACTGATAGAGACATTTGTGGAAACATCTTTGTCCCTACTCCCTACCTACTTCCAGGTTTCTATCCTTTTGACTTCTTACCTACATCTGCAACAGGCCATATGCAACAAACCACAGCCTCTAACTAAATCTCTGTTTTCTTATTTACTACATCAGACCCCAGAGCATTTTCCTAAAGAGTCAGAGCTGGCCCCATGCAGAGAATGGCCTGGACTCTCCTCCTTTCCTTTCAACCACCACCCTTCCTCCCAGTATGAAACTATTGGGGGAGGGGGAGACACATCTTCCCTGGGATTTTATAAACAGTTCAACTGGGCTGAAATAATTTAAGTATAGGCAAAAGGCATTGATTATGTATTTTTATTTATTCTTTTTAGACTGTGTTTGGAGAAAAACTGGTGACTAAATTCTTATTTGAGAGTGATTTCTCAGATGATCCGATGCTTCCTTCACCTGACCAACTTAGAAGGAAGGTGCTTCTTAAAAATAAGAAGCTAAAAGCCCATCAGACACCAGTGGATATCTTAAAGCAAAAGGTACTCTCCTCTTGTTAAAGAGGTTATGGGTAATCGGTTATTTATGTTATTGGCAAGGCTTCTGTCGACGGTAGGCGATTTATGGTTACATTTTTGGAAAGTCAAAAGTTGTACTCATATTTCAACTGTATGGGAAATCAGCACCCTCCGCGTTGTTGAAGGGTCAACTGTATAATATCAGCCTGTGTTCTCTGATACCTCAAATGCTGCCTCACTCACTCACTGCCCACGCTGGGGGCTCTTTCTTCTACAACACTGTTCCTCTGTGCTGTTTTCTTTCCCCGGCCACCGCTTCTCCCTGCCAAACAGACGCAGCTGCCCTGTGCTTACCTCTGTGGTCTTCAAGGTGCGTTTGAATGTCCTTGGAGCCGTTGCCTTTCCCACCCTGCACACGGTTGTCTGCAGTTACTTCTGCAGCGTCCATCCCACTGATGAACAGACTGTGCTGTGACAGATGCCTTCCCCGTGTGGACCCCAAATCCTCCTTCCTGTTCCTCCTACTCTCTGGCAGCACGTCCTCCCTCTGCAGCTGCACAGACTAATTGCGTATCTAGAAAGCTAGCATGTGTCTCCCCACCAGCTTTTCTCTTCTCCAAGCTAAACATTCTTGTGTCAACTGTTCCCCACAGGATATGGCTGCTAAGACTCTTCACTTTTCATTAAGAATATTTTGGATAGTCTTAAATTTGTGGACATTCTTGAATTTGCCAGTCTGAAAACGTGATTTCCAGAATTGCTCTAACTGCATGAGGACAGTGAAACCACCACCCCTCGTCACTGGAACGTTATACCTCGTTAATGTAGCCTAGAACTATTCTCGCTTTTAAAATTTCTTAATGCACACTAGGCTCATGTTGAGTTTGTGGAAAACAAAGAGTTCAGTTATTTTCACAGGGACTGTTCTTGTGCCTAGTCTCCCCATTTTTCCAGGTTTACGGTTAATTTTAACCTTTCATGTGCAGGAGCCTCATATTTATCTGTTAAACTCTTGATTTTGGTGTGTTATTGCAGCATACAAGGTTCTTTGTGAATTTCGACATCTGCCAGTGTATTTATTGGCAGTGTTTCAAACTGTGCCTTCATCCCAGGTTGCCCTTGAGCCAGACAGCTAAGTAGAGAGCCTGCCGCCCTTCTCACAGAACCTCCCTGGAGTTTAGTGCCTAGCACTCCTGGCTGGTGCTCTCCTTTCTTGCAGCCCATATTTCTTCAGTCGCCTTCAACTTCTTTATTTATAGAAGAGAAAGCTGGGGCCTGCCTAGCCATTTATGTGACTTTCTCAATGCCACACAGCTCCTAGTGGCAGAGCTGGAATTCAGATCCAGGTCCTCAGGAGAGACCTTTTCAAATGCAACACAGAAGTCAGAACACATAGATGAGAATCACTGGAACACTTTTAAAGACAGATTCTTAGGTCCCAAATCTGCCCAGTGAACTCAGAATTTTCAAGGAAAGCCTCATAATCTGTTTATTTAAAAGTAATTCTTATCATCCTGGAAGTTTGGAAAACGTCGCTTATCTGTAATTTCCCACAAAGTGAGTTACCTTATCCAAAAATCCTGAGGAGGTTACCGTGTGGGGAATTTGTTAGTAAAACCACACTAACTCACCCAGCCAGCATGGCTCAGCCGTTGAGCATCAACCCATGTGATCCAGGAGATCGTGGTTCGATTCCCAGTCAGGGCACATGCCCAGAATGTGAGCTCGATCCCCAGCAAGGGGCATGCAGGAGGCAGCCGATCAGTGACTCTCTCATCATTGATGTTTCTATCTATCTCTCCCTCTCCCTTCCTCTCTCTGAAATCAATAAAAATATATTTAAAGAAAACAAAAAACATGCCAACTTTTCCTAACCACTTCTTTATTTTCTGTGTTCTCACACCAACTAATGAGCAATCCATTCTGAAATTTGTCAGGTAACTTAACAAATAATTTCCACAACTGTAATTTCCACAACTTTTGGAAAAATGGGACAATGTAATCCCATTTCCACTTTTTCAAGGTCATTCCACCCTGGTTTCCCAGGGATTGTTGACAATCATATCTGCGAAGACTTTCAGCTGTCTGGCAGGTTGTGGGTGTGGACCTGGTCATCTGTGTTCACACCAGGCTGGGTGAATGAATGCCCAGAGCTCCAGTGTGCACAGACCCAGCCCCTAACTCAGAAAGCCTAGGTCATTTCCATACAGGGAACTTACCCTTCAGAAGCATGGACTGACTCAGAGTGGAACTTCTGAAGCCCTCCATCTGCCTCAAGCTCTTGCTGAGGCTCTTACTGAGTCCCATTAACAACACCCCACCAGATCTTCTATATTCTGACCTTGGTCTCCTGAACTCTGACCTGCTAGTTCACACTAGATGACAGTCACTGTGCTAGGCTCTGGGGGAACAGAGCAAAGTACGACGTGGCTCCTGCCAAAACCCATCTCCTCTTCTGACGCCTCACTCTAACCCCCTGACCTCTATCTGAATTGCTTTTATTCAAGGGCTAGGGCCCCGTTTTTCTGCCTCAGAATAAGTAGGATATTGCAAAGAATAGGGCTGTCAGCTCTCTTGACTGTCCATTTGGGCGCCTCTCCCATACTTCTTGCACTGGTGGAAGTATCTCAGCATCTAAGGCTGACTTGTGTCTAGAGAAGATTCCCCAAAGCTTTAAAGAACGCTAATCCTATGAGACACTGAAAAGAGAGTTAAAATTCTTCGATTAAATAATCATGGGAAATGCTGTACTGGAAATCTCTGATGAGGCATGATGCCCTTTAGCATGTTAAGTAAAGGCCATGTGAAGCTCCTTAGTAGGAATGTGTTTCAGTTTGTTTAAGCAGCTGTTTCCAAACTACCATTGTGTTTTGTGGTTACTGTAACCATCAGTTTTTACATAACAGCTAGTGTTCCACAAAACCCACTTTGAGAAGTCCCAGCCTAGACCATGTTCAGTTATCCAGAATGGAGATACACACACACACACACACACACACATAGCCTAAACTATATCTTCCTTATGTATACATGTTTATTATAAAGGTCATATAACCACAATTCAAGAAGTTTAGGGACTAGAAATCATTTTAAAATATACATAATTCCAAGGCCCAAAACAACCTGTATTACAGGGATTCTTAAGCTTGGTAATTAATATCTAGAAATAGAATTCAGGGGGTCATCGAGCTTAGATTTTTTTTAAAAATTACACCTTCATTTTCACTGACCTTTAGCTGAAATTAAGCATTTCCTCAGACTATAAATGTAGGGAAAAAGCCACAGTGACATTGGCAGTACCTATGTCCTTGTCACCAATTGAAATCACAGGTTTTTCATGTTATATCACAGCTGTTGCTAATATCTCCAAGAATTATGTATGCTCATCACTATTTCAAAAACGTTATTTAGCCTACCATTATATATGCTTTTATTGTGTTAATAAAGAAACACATATTCCTAGGGCACAAATTTGTTTTTTCAACATTTGATAACTGTATTCAACATTCTTTTTTCCTTTGTAATCTTATATTTGATTTTATGCATTTAAAGTGTCATTCTGAGAAGGGGTCCTACCTTACCAGACTGCTAGAGGAGCCTGTGCCACAAAAACAGGTCAAGAATCCTGCTATACTTATATTTAATAGTTAGCCTTTTGTGCATGTCATTTTATATCATGACCAGAGATATATAGATATTGAACAGAGGATATAGAACTGTACAAGGTGGGCAAAAGTAGGTTTATAGATGTTCGTATGGAAAAAGACATGCAGATTATGATTATTACGATAGCTTTATTAATTCAAAAGAATGTCACAATGCAACTGTAAACCTACTTTTGCCAACCGTTGTATATTATATACACATACACGTAACTTTTCCTGTATTTCGGATTATTTCCTTATGCTAGGTGCCCAGACCTATATTTATTCTTGTGTCCTGTGATATCCCCACACGGTAATTCTAGTCGAATATAGCAGCACATATCAAAATTTTTAAAGTTTCTAAGTCTATTTTGTTAATCTGATTGATGGTTCAGATAAAGTCTGCTGAAAAAAACTTTATTTAAACCAGCAACTATTCTTTTGGTCTCTTCATCCACAAGGATTCTAATATTTTTCTCAAGGTCAAAGGCCTTTAAGATATTATTTAAGAAGGAAAAAGAAAAATGGTTTCTTAGCAGAGATTTACTTTCCCAAAATTGATGGGTAGGTTCACTTCACCATTTGAGTCTGAAGCACCAAGGTTTCTCCTGGAGGGTTTGCCTCAGGGAACCACTATTCCTTGGGATTTTTCCTTAAAGCTCCAGGAGTCCTCTTGCAGAGATGTTAACATTTACCCAGTGATTAACCTTGACCTTCAAGTGAATTTAGATTTTTATTTCCTTTCCCAAATGATTCAAAATAGGATAAGCCATGTTTAATAGCTGTCTTAAGCATAAGATGGTCATTTTGAAAGCTATAAATGTACATTCACTAGCTTAGCATCTGCAGTCCTTAATTATTGATATCTTACAGGCTCATCAGTCTTTAATTATTGATCTCTTACAGGCTCACCAGTTAGCATCCATGCAAGCTCAGGCTTACAATGGTGGGAATGCCAACTCCCCACCTGCTAATAACGAGGAGGAAGAAGATGAAGAAGACGAGTATGATTATGACTATGAGTCCCTGTCGGACGGTAAGAGAGGCAGGCCCTATGCTTGGTGCAGGGAAGTGCCTGGATTTCCTGTTGGGGTTTTTTGGTGTCTTCCCCCCCCCCCAAAAAAATATATATATAAGCCTGGCACTCCATAGATCAACAATACAGATAGTTGTAATATATTATCCAAGAGTTTCTGAATCCTATCACTTAGAAGGACCAAGTTGGCCGCTTCAGCCATCACTCAGGGGAAGAAGAGGAAGGTGTGGGAAGCCACAGAGGGGTCATTCCTAAGTAGGTTTCAGTTTCTGGCTTGACTGATGCTCTAAGCTGGAAGTGTAGACTGTGGCTGAATCTTTGCTGTCTCCTGCACCCCCTGCAGGGGGCAGCATCACGTTTCTGCACTGTCTGCCCCTCCCTTTTACATCGTTCACACGGGCTTTCTAGGGGTATGGAAAAGAAAGAGGCCTCGTTTCCCTACCCCACTATCCCCCTTCTCACATTACTAAGCCAAGGAGACATTTTCTTCTGGCTCCACGGAAGGAACAAAAGATGGGTAATGGCTGATGGTGCAATCCAAAAAATTCACATAAATGATGTTCTCTCGAGATTGATTACAGGTGAAGGATTCTTCTTACATGAGAATTAAACTTGAGATGCATTTTGTTTGCACTAAATTAGTGTGATTTGTTATAGATTGCAAAATGTTTTCTCAGGTACCATTGCTGATGGTAGACTGTTTTACTTTGGCAACTTCTGAAAGACAACAGTGTAGTAAAGAAAATATGCCAAAGTTCCTATTTACGTAAACATTATACAGGGTAGGGCAAAAGTAGGTCTACAGTTGTTCATATGGCAAATAATACAATCATTGATAAACAAAAATACAAGAATAAACTGTTTCATGTACTCACAACTATAGACCTACTTTTGCCCCACCCTGAATATGTAGAATACATTACTTCTCTGTTGGGTAATTGTTTTGCTAATATGCAGATAAGCACAGACCAGCGACCTCTTACCACTGGGATTAAGACAGCAAGCTGCCCTCCAAATATCTGCTTCTGGCACAGCAGAACTGTCCCCTAGTCATGTTTGGCATCATGAACCTCCATCATGGCCAGGGGTTACAGTCCAGTCTCTTTGTGCCCCCCCACCAAATACAATACTAGTCTCTCCATTTTTTAAATTAAAGTATAGTTGACATACAATATTATAGTAGTTTCAGGTAAGCAATATAGTGACTCAACATTTATGTTCCTTATGTGATCACCGCAAGAAGTCCAGTAATGGTCTGTCACCATACAAAGTTAGAAAATATTGACTATTTTTTCTGTCCTGTACATAACATTCCCGTGATTATTTTTTTATATACATGGAGGTTTGCCCCTCTTATTCCCCCATTTCCCTCATCCCCCATGCCCCTCCCTTCTGGCAACCATCCATTTGTTCTCTTTGTCTATGAGTCTGTATCTGTTTTGTTTTATTTGTTGTATATGTTTTTTAGATTTCACATATAAGTGAAATCATGTGGTATTTGTCTTTCTCTGTCTGACTTATTTCACTTAGCACAATACTCTCTAGTTCCATCCATGCCACCAATGGCAAGGTTTCATTCTTTTTTATGACCGAGTAATATTTTGTTGTGTAATGTGCACCCACTCTTTTTTATCCATTCATCTACCCACGGACAGTTAGATGGCTCAGCTTTCACAGCTCGGCTCTTGTGAATAATGCGGTAATGAATGTAGGGATGCATGTACCTTTTGAATTATTGTTTTTGTTTTCTTCAGATAGATATTTAGAAGTGGGATTGTTATATCCATTTAATATTTATTCTTAACAGTTTATTGCTTCATAGCATCATCTAAAAACCAATGTACTTGACCTGAAACCCCATCAGATAATACAAGGGGCATATTCTTTAATGGGGAGGTCAAAAGAGGGAGAAAATGAAAAGGGGTCAAGATAATTCTTGTATTTTATTTCTGAAAAGTTGTGGGAATACAAATATTTGTATATTGACTTGTTCTTTCCCGTGGGTCCCTACAACAGTCATAGTGATGTTTTCCCATAGAAGAACAAATTTATTCAGATAAGAAATGAAAAGCACATTTAAGATATCAACTGGTACAGATGTCATTTCCTTCTGCAAGAAGTTAGTGCACTGGAAGATAAATTCACTCTCATAAATCATCCTGTGTGTTTTTCTGTACTTTGGTAACAAGAAAGGAGATGGCTTTTCTTAGTTATTAGTATTATTATTATAGGTGTTTTTGATATTTAAATAACAAAATGAACAGGTAGGGGAAGGATCTTCCTGATGTACAGCCATACCTGGGAGATATTGCAGGTTGGATGCCAGATCACTGCAATAAAGCGAGTCATAATCTTTTTGCTGGTGGAGGACCTTGTATAAAATGCAATTTGTAAAAAAAAAAAAATGTAACATCAGTAAAGCACAATAAAATGAGGTATGCCTGTATTTTCAGGAGAGTAAAATTTAAACCCTTCCCCACTGAATTTCTACAATAGTTGAGTGCTTTTTAAAACCCACATGTGCTGGGGTGGGGTATACACAAAAAGTGGGCCCCACCAAGTGCTGCCCCAATGGACTGTGAGACTTGGGCAATGTCCTTCCACCCAAGGACAATGTCTAGGCCCTCAGATGTGTAATGACAAGGTTCTGTTACGTGTTGACTGATGTTCTCCCATCTTCCAGCACTAACATTTAGGATCCACAACAATTAAACCCGTGTTCCAATTGTCTACATGCAAATGAACCTCCTTATTTAGATGAGGTCTTATGGTGCCAAAACTACTGGCAATGAATCCATTCGATCAAAAATAAACACATTGTTTAACAAATTTAAAAATTACACCTCAAGCCATCATTTTGGTAGCATGTAGCCAGCCTCGTCTTACGACAGGCACAGGTGTCTGGGTACCCCGGCAATGATGTAGACGTAGCCCTTGAGGGAAGCGTTTGGTTCTTGTTTGCTGAAGCCTGCCACTTCGTTTTCAGACAACATTCTAGAAGACAGACCTGAAAACAAGTCATGCAATGACAAACTTCAGTTTGAGTATACTGAGGAAATCCCCAAAAGGATAAAGAAAGCAGATAACTCTGCTTGCAACAAAGGAAAGGTGGGTGACTGGTTTCTGTTCAATTGCACTTGGACCCGTGGTGCTCTCGTCAGTTGCAGGTGGGATTTCACTCCCTCCCTACCCCTTCCCATCACCTTTCCCCTCACTTTCCCTTAGATGCCAAAGCCCACATGGTGATGCTATGGGACACCCACCTGCCATTTGTAGAAGGTTAGTCACGGATTCATCCAACCAGTACCTACTGAAGGTGGCAGAAGGAGGTGGTTTAGTGCTGGAGACCAACCTGTAAACAGTGCTTGTAGATAAATAGAAAGAGCAGTGATTACGTAGCGTTACCAGAGCATGAAGAAGGAAGATCTGGCCAAGCAGACAGAAACAGGGCATGCAGGCCAAGAGGACAGTGGGGACCTTCAAGGAACTGCTAGGAGTTTCAAAGACGTTAGGGGGTGACCAAGAAGATGAATGGGGCCAGATCGTGAAGTGTTAACGGAGGAAGGACGCTGAGGCTAGAAGGGTGAATGAGGTACCCAGACCCTGCCCTCGAGTGCCTCACAGTACGTAGGCTCTGAGCAAATCTGTAGACATAGTTGCAGTGAGATTGTTAGAGAACAGAATATTAAAAGATGTCAGAAATGTGAGCCACGGAAGATACCTACTCGATGACCTATTCACTCAGCAAATGTGCACTGACTGCTCCACAGTTACAACACTGGCCTGCACCCGTGAGGTAGACTCAGTTCTTGCTCTCAGAATATTTTCACTCTAGGAAAGGTGTTAGGACGTAGGGGTGGATACAGAGCAAGGTGAAACACTGGTCACACAAGAAGGGGACAGATGAAGAGCTGTTGGGTGGCGGATACCCTTCCATGTCAACTGGTACGCTTTTTCCCTCGATAGGTGTATGACATGGAGTTGGGAGAAGAATTTTATCTTCCTCAGAATAAAAAGGAAAGCAGACAGATTGCGCCAGAGCTTTCCGACCTTGTCATCTATTGCCAAGCGGTAAAATTTCCAGGTAAGAGTAGGAAAAACCATCTAAAACATTTGAAGATGCCAAAAGATAAGAAGATACTATTTATTTGAGTATTGTGAATACGCTCAAAATAGCTAAATTGTGTTGCTGAAATCATCGTTAAAATACATCCTAAATATTTGTTGTTATTATTATAATTTACTGGGGTGCTCTTGTGGAAAATGCCTTAAAATGTTTATTTTTCAAATCATATTATGTCTTCATAACAGTTAATAATGATAATAATAACATTCACAGCATCTAGGAGCTGAAATTTATGAAACAGTTAAGTACCAGGATTTGTGTGTGTATTTTACAGACACCATCTTATTGCCTTCATCATAATTGCATGAGGTACTGAATTTATTCCCCATTTTTAAATGAAACAAAGTCTGAGAGAGATAAAGGAGCTGGCCCTAGGTTTCAGAAGGATCAGTTAAAGACTCTTTTGTTTGAAAGTGGCAGAAATGGCCTTAAGCAAAGAGGAAACTTACTGGCTCTTGTTTTGAAAAATGAAGGGATACAGAAGTTTCAGGTTTGGCTTGATCCAGGGCTCCCTCCCTGTCTGCCCTGTGCTGGTCCTGTTCCCTTTGCGGCTGTGAGGCAGAAGCAGCAGGCTGGCACCTCGTGCTTCCAGGCTCAGCTTCAGTGCAGAAGCCATTCCAGTGCTTTCAACAGCAGTCTGATTGGTTTCCATTGTGCCCTTTTGCCCATCCCTGAACCAGTCACTGTGGCCAAGGGCAGGCAGAACTCTGATAGTCTAGGGCCTAGGTCACCTGCCCCATCCCTGAGCTGGGTGGCAAGACTCCGCCCAAACCACAAGGACCAAGGTCAGGGTTTCAGTGGGAGAAAAGATTTCCCCCCAGTTGACCGTATCTGGAAGTACAGTGCTGATAAACCACTTCCCAAAAAAAGGTTTGTTTCAGTTAATAAGTGGCAGAACTGTGATCCTGAAGCCTGTCTATCCCATTGCTCTACCTCACCTCGCCGGTCAGGGTGTGTGAGGTCACCCAATTGTGCGTCCCACAAAGGGGACAGCTGGAGGTGGAGGGCAACAGGGAAGTCCGTATTTATATATGTGGAAGTCAGAAAAAGTCACCTCCTCACACTAAGAAAAAGGATTCCCTTACACAAGATGTCTGAGGACAGGACAGCCGCTGGATTGGGAGAGTGTCTAAACGTTGGCAAACGAGGTATATAAACTCGGCCTGGAGAGGGAATTAAAAGACCAACCCTCGTCTTTTCCAACATGATCTGAACGCAGATCCCAGCTTCCAGAGGTTTCTCTTAAGCACCAGTTCTCACTCTCTGCCCTGAAACTGAGACAAAGGTATTGGGCTATTTAAAGATTAGATAAAAGTGGTCTTTTTGCACGCCAGAAGGGGGGAAAAAAAATCATAAACCGAATTTCCTCAATTTTAAGCTTTCTCCCATAAACTGTTTGGAATTTTTGGCAGCAGCTGCTGCTTATCTGTTGGCAGATTCTGTTGAGGGAGATCTGAATGAATAAGTAGTAAGCGAAGATTTCAAACACGTGCAGGGACCTAGCCGGTTAGGTGTAGTTTCACAGACCATGACTTTCACATACGTACAATGCAATCGTATTTGCGGCTGGTGAAATTGTCCTTACGATGAGGAAAAATCTTTTCCTGTCTAAAGAGCCTCGTGGCCTGTGTGGCCTTCACCATAGGGAGAAGTGTGAAGGTCGCTTCATTCAAGAATCACACTCACTGCCTCTCCTGTTCTTTATAAATCCAGCTGACACTGTACCCAAACCATTCTGTGGGCAAATAAAGAGCACAAATTCCCGAATTTGTGGAGGAGTCAAAAGGTCCTTCGGCCCAGCTTCTGACTAGAGGCAAAGGCTGAGCATGGCGTTATTTGGCTGATTTTCAAAATTCCCAATATGCTGTCCTTTTGAAGTGTTTATAGATATAAACACATTCCTTATAGATATACTATATTTTAATTTTTTTTTTAGTAATGGGAGTTTTGTACGTTTTTTCTTTCCCCTAATTTATTTCCTGTCTCAAAATAACTAAATGGTGTTGCCAGAATCATTGTTAGAATATCTTCTACATATTTGTTGGGATTATAATTTGTTTCGATGCTCTGAGGAAAAACACCATAAAATATTCATTTTGCTACACTATTGGTTACACTATCCATCTCAATGCATCGCACGCTTCACCGTCCCACGCCCCTTCCAAGGAGCCATGTGCAGAAAAGTCCTCAGAGCAGTGAGGCGGCAAGAAGACCACGCGGTACAACCTTCCCCACAAGCGCAGTAGCCGCCCCAACCCCAGGAACCCCTGCGGCGGGGGGACTCCGCTCCCCTGTGACCTTGGCTAGCACAGTTCGTTAACTCTTCTGCACTCCAGAGTCCTTATCTATAAAAGGGACAGAACAGTCCTAACTTGCAGGGTTGTTGTAAAAATTGACACTAAAGTATATAATGTGACTAGCACACTATCTACAAATAGCTGGCTCTCTGGAAACGGTGGTTGTCGCTGTTCTTATTGGTAAATGGGCCCACGGGGCAGATTCCTCCCCTTTCGCGGTCACCCAGCCCTTGTTCCTACTTCCTTGCCCCCCCCCCCTCGAGAGCAGCCGGGCTGTTCACCGAAGGTCCCATATGTCCCTGGGGGGCGCCTACATGTGCCAGGGCGCGTGCAAAAGCCCCAGAGTGAACACGGTGCCTCACTCTGGCCCCTCACCAGTTTTACTTGAGAGAAAATCTACTGTTACATCATTGTGCAGAGGGCAGAAGTCACAAAATGTTAAGATAAAGCATGAGAACTCACTACTCCAAGTTTGTGCATCTTTGCAGTTACGGATACTTCAGAGAGAAAAATTTAGAAGCCCCACAGCTGCTATGAACTGACCACTTTTTTCTCTGAACAAGATACCCATGTGTGTGTGTGTGTGTGTGTGTGTGTGTGTGTATTATCTCATTTAACCAAAGCCTTTTACAGGTGAGGAAGGAGTGGTGCAGAGGGGTTAAGTAGCTTGTGTGAGGTCACACGACTGGGAACTGGATTTAAACCCCAAAGTCTATGCTTTTATTAAACACGACTTTATCCCTGTCTTCTCTGATGATGTTTTTGGAAGGTCTGTTCTCATCTCAAGAAGACCCCCTTCAGCTGTGCTCCAGCTGAAGAAATTACTTTCTAATGGTACAATTGTAGACAGTGGACACAGTTTGGAGGCAGCTCTGGCTTCACCGGTGCCTTTAACTCACTCCTGCACCGGATCCAGGTCCACGCGTGTGCATTCATTTCCTTGTTCAGCAAACATCCGTTAAATTGCTGCTGCACACCAGGCCCGGTGCCAGGCAGGAAGGACCCAGGGAGTGGCTGGATCAGGAGTGAGAAAAAGAGGCCATGAGACCTCACTATCTTCAAACATATTTCCCATTTAATCCTCAGACTGAGCCTGTGAGCTCCTATCATTACACCTATTTTATCGATAAGGAAACTGAGGACCAGAGAAGGTCGAGTTAAGTCAAGGCTCATACTGGCGGGAATTCAAGCTAGACACTATGATGCTAAGCCTCAGGCTCTGGACCATTCTTTCAAATCTCCAAATTGAGTAATTCGGTCCTGATAATTCAGTGTTGACTGGAGCACTTTCTTTTTATTCAATTTTCCAAAATCTTTCTGGTGCACCATCAAGTAGGCGTGGGTGCGATTTTGTGGTTATTCTGTAGTAATCCTGCAGTTTTTGTCACATTTGCCTACAGAGGTAAAAACTCTGCTCTAACTGCCTACAATACTATTATTAACAATGCTGAAAATGCTAGTAGGTCTTCTGTGCTGGGTCATAAGGGAGTAGTAGGACTTCAAAGTAAACATTAACAGGGATGGAAAATGTTGAGTTCCCTCGCTTGTAGTTTTTGGCTTATTTATTTTCATTTTATGGGAACAGGCCTGTCAACTCTAAATGCATCTGGCTCTAGCAGAGGAAAAGAAAGGAAAAGCAGGAAGTCCATTTTTGGCAACAATCCGGGCAGAATGAGCCCCGGGGAGACGGCATCACTTAACAAAACATCTGGAAAAAGTAAAGTCACCTTCTTACAATATCTGTGCTTGATTCTGCGTACTGGATAAGTCCAATGTTTTACTCTCTAAGCACTTCCCTTGAACTTTTTTTCTTTTTTTTATTTCTATGAATGTTTATATTATGTAAGTGTGGTATAAATATTTTCTTTAATTTACATTTTTAACTTCCTTAAAAAAAAAATAGCATTTCACGGAAGATGTTCTAACAGTGTTTGCCTCAAAAGGAAAAAATTGGAACCACCTTGGAACATTCTAGTGGTTCTTGGAACTGCTCTCTCCACCATTATAACTCCAGAAGATATATCCATTTTATTACTAATTACTTTTTATTATAAAAGTAATAAATTCTCATAGTTAAAAAAACTCAAACAATACAGGGTATTATTAAAATTCCTTTCCATTCTCAATGGGTCAGTTCTACTCCCCAGAGGTAACCACTGTTAAGTTTATTGTGTTTTCTTCAAGAAAAATAAGATCCTTTTTAAGACGATCCAAATGGGATATAGCAGAACATACTTGTATAACTTTTATATTGCTGTAACTTTTCAAATATCTTTCTGTGCATATATCTCCCTCGTTCTCCTTAATGCCTCTGGTATTCCATTGTGTATATACCGTGAATTATTTAACCACTTCCTCACTGGTAGAACATTTGGGTTGCTTCCCGAGGTTTTTGTTTCATATATGAAATGCTAGCATGAACACCCTTATACATTTATTGTCATGTATTGTTCAGATATATCCACAGGACAGGTGAGGTACTAAGGTAAAGGACTTCTAGGCTTTTAACTTAAATTGGTGTTTCTACACTCATTTTAAAACTCAACAGCTATCGCTTTGTTTCAGGGTGGTGGACTAACTCACAAGTAACACTATTCTAGTATAACACTATAGAGCGTAACTTGATAGTGTAACACTAGGTAACACTGTTAAGATCCATTCTGATGTGTTACGTAGTTATAATTGTGTACTGGGATGTTGTTCAGGTTTATCTTTCTAAAACATTTAAAGTTTTCTGCACTAATCTGAGGCTAATCTTTTGGGGGGTTTAGGTTCCTATGAAGGAATTCGACAGGCGTGGGAGGAATCTTCTTCCCCCCTCAGCCCAACCACGTCCCTCAGCGCTATCATTAGAACTCCCAAATGTTACCATATCTCATCGCTGAATGAAAATGCCGCCAAACGTCTGTGTCGCAGGTATTCTCAGAAATTGATCCAGCACACCGCCTGCCAGCTGCTGAGGACTTACCCGGCTGCCACCCGCATCGACTCCTCCAACCCCAACCCCCTCATGTTCTGGCTGCATGGGATACAGCTGGTGGCACTCAACTACCAGACAGATGGTAATGGGCCCGCTGCACCGAGGGCGCCTCCTCACCTCCCTCCTTTGCGTCTTATGTTTCAGTAAACCTAGTTCAACAAACACATTTTTTAAAGGGGCAAGATTCCAGACCGGGGCACACCATATGTAAGAGTCAGAACGCAGGTGAATTTGATGCTGAATTGTGCCCTTGATGTTTCAGAGTTAAGGCGATAGACAAGAACCTAAAAGGGGTCCCTAATAATAGTCTCCTGTTCTTGCCCCCCTTTTAAAGCACTTTCTAATCATAAGGCTGCTCATGTGTGTCTTTAAACAAGACATTCTTTAGGGCCGTGTCTCATTTGTTTCTAAAGACCTTTTGGGGCAGAGAGTTCCCAACGCCCCTTAGTAAGCTGTCTTATTAAGCGACTCTGCAGTCAAAAAGCAGTTGTCGCCCCATGCGAATTGCAAGTTAAGACTATTTTAGTTTCTCATCCCTTTGCAATTGAAATGGAGAATCGTGGTCATTGCTCTACGAGTAGCTAACATGGAGGAAACAAGTGTGTGGCCTGAGGAAGTAGCCTTTGTGTTTCCCCACTGTTGATAAAACTCTCGTAACAGGAGTAACGTGAGGCCTGAACACCCGGAACAAAAGCTACCATGTGGTGCGCTCTCACTGTGCGCCAGGCACTGTGCTGAATTTTCCTTGACCCCTCCTGTCTCGTTTCATCTTTGCAACAACCCTGAGTGGTGAGCACCTTTTTGGTCCCCACTCCCCAGATGAGCAAACCGAGGCACAGAGCAATTGATCTGCTCCAAGTCACAGAATGACTTATAGTCCTGAATTCAAGGGCTCTGGGGGTTTAGAGCATAAAATATCGTGTTTCCACTTGGTTATGGGGGCAGGAGCGGAGCTGCAGAAAATAAAGTCTAAGAGGCATGTTTCCTCGAAGCACCTTCAGAGCCCACGGTCTTTCCTTTGTTCAGCTAAACGTCCTCATTCCTCTCACATGACCTGAACCAGATCCTGACTGACTGTGCTGACCCGCCCACCACAGCACAGCCCTGTCTCCAGCCAAGGTCAAGACACACCTTTCGCTCCGAAACCAGCGAGGCGCCTGCTACTGGTGCCAGCAGCGCCCATTTGTGGCTGACCCTGCAGACTTTATTTGCCTCTTTTGATTGAAATTAAATAACACGATGCAGGTGAAGTGCCATGCTTAGCACAGTGCCTGGCACCGAGAAAGCGTTCCACAAACGTTAACGATGATTAAGTGTTTTTGATAAGTTATGAAAACAGTAGGATTTGGACTCGCAAATGGAAACAATACTGAAATATTTCAAAGTTGTAAAAATTTCTTTTCAATCTGTCCCTGGTGGCTTGTGGGCCCACATCTCTGACCCTGTCTGAAGGCCTGTGTCCACTGGCGCCCTTGGTTATTATGATACTGAAATATTTTAAGTAAACTGAAATAACTTGCAAGATGGTTTTCTCGAGGAAATGGAAATGCGTTTGGTTTTGGATGTGCCCTCTCTCCTGACATGCTGAGGCTGGTGCAGACGCACTGGCTCCTGGGGCCGCCCCGCAGTCCGGGAGCTTGGCCTTCCCTCACCCCTGAAGGCTCTGCCTCTCTCCCAGATGAAGCTGGGAGCCCATGTTCAAGCTGCCTACTCAGGGGAGACATGGCTGTGTGGACAGTTCATCCTCAAGTTTCTCTACATTATCTTCCAACCAGGAGAGAGCACTGCCATGACACCTGTGTCGATTCAGTGCCACGAGCAATGATTAAATGTCTCCCCGCACTGGGCAAAGCACAAGCGACACTTAGTTTCAGCATTTTCATCTGTAAAACTGGACTTCATTTGCGCAAACTGGGGATAGAGCCTGGTCGATACCGTGCACATAGTAGGTGCTCGGTAAATGCATGCTGAGCTGAAACTGACTGTTCCTCTCAGCCCCACAGCACTCTGAGCCTGTGGTCCTTGATTTTTGATCCAAATCTCTTCTAGGTACTTTCCTGTGAATTGCAAATCCAAATAGACAGATAAGAGTCAACATTGGAATCATTATTTTTTAATTTTTACAAAGAATTCCTAGGTTAGGGAGGGCTTGATTTTCCATGGAACATCCCAGCCAAGTAAGAGAGCACCCTCTCCCAGGGTCCCTCTGGTCTCCAGCTGTGTTCCATGGGTCCTCTTCCTTACCACTTCCCGAGTTTCAGGGGACCCTGATGCCCCAAAGGAATGTCTGTGGACTTAGGGTCATTTCTTCCCAGGATTTCTAATGGCTCCATCAACTCCAAGAAGGTCTGCAGTGATCTGGAACCAGGAATAGCCCAGGTCTACACTCAATAAAACCAACTCTTGAGTTTGGAAACTCACTTGAGCCTGGTATGCAAACCCTGGTGACTGCTGGCAGCAGTCCCTTAACATTCTTTCCATCTGGGGCAGAACAATTTCTGCCTCGTGTAACCAGGACCTGCAAGTATATAGACATGCAGCCCAAATCAAAAGAAAAGCTTCTATTAATATTTATCATGCTTTTCTTGAATGATTGCCAAACTCTTTTCGCTGACTGTTCTAGCCCCGTAATAGAGGCATAATTATTACGGGAATGGTGTCTACCTCAGACAGGGTTTTTAAATAAATACAAGACCACAGAGGTAATGATAAGGCCTGATCTACCATCACAGGCACTGACTGAGAGGGTGATTGGGTGACACGGATTCGTGCACCCTCCTTCACTTGGTTACCACAAAGGTTTTAAACTGTAGCCCCAGATGATGTTCTGGAGCCATGCCTAGGGGACAGTCGGAGGGCTAGATTTGAGGTCCCACCTTTATTCCAGACTGAGCAGCTCCACCTGGATAAGGTTTACCCATTCGATTACTAAATGAGATTGCAGTAAAGAAAAAGTACTTTAAGATTTGAGAAAGCTATAAGGATAGACCCTGGCCTCATGGAGTCAGACTTCAAACCCAAATGAGTGTTGACGTCATGCTTTAACAGCCACTGTTCATTGGGACCTTCTGTGTGCCAAATGCCGGGGTAGGGACTTCCACACAATCTCTCATTGATGGCACTCCTGTGAGATGTACATTTTATGGCTCAGTTGTTAAGATTTGGGTTGGGCTGCCGGGGTTTGAACCCCAGCATCCACCACTGAGTAACTGTGTTTCTAGGGTTCTTTCACTTCTTGTGCCTCAGTTTTCTCATCTATAAAAATGAGAATGCCTCATGGGTTATTGGGAAGCACTGATGTACTTAAAGTGTGTGGAATGGGGCCTGGGGCACAGTAGGAGCGTGGTGTGAACCGCTATGATTTGTAGTACTGTGTATCCATTTCACATTCAGCTCTGCATGAGCTGGGCTGCTTCACTCTGTCAGCAGCCCTAGGCCAGGTGTATGTTCCTCTGTCGCAGAGTGGCCTGGGAAGAGAATTCTCTCTTGACTGCAGGCAGGACAGTTGGCCTCAATGAATCAGTCACATCAGGACTGGACAGGCCGAAGAGGTGGGGTCCAGTGCACTGATTTTATAGATAAGGAGACCAAGCCCAAGTAGCTTTCATCTGTCCAAGACATCTTACCCCAAGGATTCTTGTACACAGTCCCAGCCAACTCCACGTACACGGAAAAATTTTACACACGAGGCGTGTGGAGGCCAACTTCTTATTGCTCCATAGTGCTCACCACACTTTTCCTTGATGTCGGTCCATGTAGCAGAGTTCGCTCTGCACATGGAAGGAATCTATCAGAGGGAACATTTGTCAGGTGTGTCTCATAAACTCTGTTCATTTGGGCAACCTTTATGCAGACTTGCGCCATCAGATGAGCATTTTGAGTGTGTAAGAACCCAAAACAATGTAGGAATCCAATCGTTCATCGAAGAACTGTGCCAAATAAAATCTGGCCACAAAAGACTGGAAGCCATTGTGAGGGTTCCCAGAGTTTACAATGGAGGGGATGGATCATGGACATGATGTGAATCACATGTGATGATAATTTTTTTCGTATTTAACTACAATTAAAAAGAGGTAGAAGTACTGTAATTTATGGGTTGAAATTGAGATTTCATGGAAAGATATATTTTTCTGGCTCTTCTCCCAGTCTTTCTTGGATTATTAAGATTTTATCTTATATTTGCAAAAGAAAGAATTGGTCATATAGTTATCTGCATGGTTTGGCATTTGGGGATAAGAAAATACCATTGCTATTCCTTACTAAAATTCAGTATAAAGTGAGGTATTGCAAAGATTTTTTTTGGATGGATGTTGTAAATTTTGATTTGCAAAAGGAGTTTTTAAGTGGCAGAACCTGGGTTGGAGTGAGAACACTGGGCTTATCCCATAGACAGGGATCTTGGTCTTGTTACCTGTTGTATCTCTGCTGCTTAACACAACCTGGCACATAGTAGCCATTCAGTCAGTCTGTGGAATGAATGGATGGTCAACTCTTCTTCATGCTTAAGCTTAGGGGAAATCGATACAAAGTTCTTTTGAACTTTGCATTTATAAGCGACAAAGTAACAGGCAATACTGACTTTATTTTGCAGATCTCCCTTTACATTTAAACGCTGCCATGTTTGAGGCCAACGGCGGCTGTGGCTATGTTTTGAAACCCCCAGTTCTGTGGGACAAGAACTGTCCCATGTATCAGAAGTTTTCTCCCTTGGAAAGGGACCTGGACAACATGGAGCCCGCCGTCTATTCTTTAACTGTAAGTGTGGCCTTCCTGAATATGCACTCGTTTAGAATTCAAGGCATTACAAGGCTCTCCTGTCACAGTTTGGTTCATGCAGATCTAGTTCCCAAAAGGATTTCTTTACGTCTTAAAAGCGGTGGCCGCGGTTCAGGTAGGCCGTCGCCCGGCACGTGCTTGCCAGTGGCCAGGAGGTGGAGTCACCGGCACACCGGCGGGGTGATTCTGTCTCCGGGGCCCTCAGAATCAGCACTTGGGGTTTCTCCCATAAAAGTTGAGCTCCTTGTTAGAGCAGGTCATCTTAAACTCTTTACAGGTTTTTATAAGGTCAACCAGGCATCAATATCCACATCGATTAAATAGCTTTCCTCCTTACGGCGTAAACTTTATCATTCCTAGGCCTTCCTTATTCCTTTTATTGCCTAATTAACTAAATGTCAAAACACCACAGACGCCCCTTAACAGCAGCCATCATTCAACTTTATTTCCCCATTCTTTCACCCCCTCTTAGTGGACAGAGGAAAAGACCTCTGGGTGGCTGATAGGAAAGAGGGACACGGTAACCTCTGCTGTCCAACGTTAGAGCTTGTCCGTTTCCCTCCAGAGGGAGAATCGCCAAGCAGCCGCTGCTCACGACCCCTCAAGCCCCCAGGATTTTCCTACCACCTCGACTGCTTGTCTCCTTCCCTAAGCCGGGGGCAGGGGCCCCTCTTCTACTTGACCTCCTTAGCCAGACCCAAGTGGGGTTTTAACTGTTTTTAACTGTTTACAGAAGTCTATGAATTAATTTTAAACAACATTCCCTGTGACTTGCTGTAAAACTAAACTGTTCAAGGAAAATGACTTTGAAGTTATAAAATGCACCCCTAAAACATCTTGAACAGAACGCTCGTCACAAATTTGCGATTGCGTCGCATAGGGTCTCCTCTTCTTTGGCCCTCTTGCGAGACTTAATTTCATCTTAACTGCTTGGTTTGGAAGGGAATTCAACACTTTGACGGCTGAAAGGTGACGGGCGAATGCCGCTGACAAAATAAGCTTTGCGCGTGGTTGCCGACGGCAAGCGCTGGCCTGGGCCCGGCTTGTCCGCGGGCTTGTTAGTCGCCCGCTCGCCGCGCCGGGTGTCCGCGGGGCAGGCGGGGCGCGGGGCCGGCGGGGCGCGGGGCCGGCGGGGCGCGGGGCCGGCGGGGCGCGGGGCAGGCGGGGCGCGGGGTTGCCCCGGTTTCGTTTTCACCCTCGCCCGGTCGGTCTGCCCCCAGGTCGTGTCGGGGCAGAACGTGTGCCCGAGCCACAGCGCCGGCAGCCCGTGCGTGGAGGTGGACGTCCTGGGCGCGCCGCTGGACAGCTGCCACTTCCGCACGAAGCCCATCCACCGCAACACCCTGAACCCCATGTGGAACGAGCCGTTTTTCTTCCGGGCCCACTTCGAGGACCTCCTCTTCCTGCGGTTTGCGGTCGTGGAGAACAACAGCTCGGCCGTCACGGCGCAGAGAGTCCTCCCGCTCAAGGCCCTGAGGCGAGGTAGCGCACCCGCGGCCCCGGCCGCCCCGCTTCTCGCCACTTGGTGTGTGTTTGAAACTCTCGTGTTAAAAAGTTACAATAAGAGGCAGGAAGAAATAATACGAACCCGGACACTGTTTCAACACGCCTCACAACGGGGTTTTCTTTTACATTCTCCTGAAAGCCGAGGCATTCACAACAGCCCCTAGGAGGCGCGGCCTCCCCCAGGGCTGCGGATGCCCGAGCCGGGCTGGTGGCCCTCGCCCCTCGCCCCCCCCGGCCCCCCCGGGCCCCCCGGCCCCCCCGGGCCCCCTCGGCCCCCTCGGCCCCCTCGGCCCCTCGCCCCCTCGGCCCCCCGGCCCCCCGCCCCCTCGGCCCCTCGCCCCCCCCCGGCCCCCCCGGGCCCCCCGGGCCCCCTCGGCCCCCTCGGCCCCCCCGGCCCCCTCGGCCCCCCCGCCCCCTCGCCCCCCCGGCCCCCCCGCCCCCTCGGCCCCCCTCGGCCCCCCGCCCCCTCGCCCCCCCGGCCCCCCCGGGCCCCCTCGGCCCCTCGCCCCTCGCCCCCCCCCCGGCCCCCCCGGGCCCCCTCGGCCCCCTCGGCCCCCCCGCCCCCTCGGCCCCCCCGCCCCCTCGGCCCCCCCGCCCCCTCGGCCCCTCGGCCCCCCCGCCCCCTCGGCCCCCTCGGCCCCCCTCGGCCCCCCTCGGCCCCCCCCGGCCCCGCCGGGCCCCCTCGCCCCCCCTCGGCCCCCCCGCCCCCTCGGCCCCCCTCGCCCCCCGCCCCCTCGGCCCCCCGCCCCCTCGGCCCCCCTCGGCCCCCCGCCCCCTCGGCCCCCCGCCCCCTCGGCCCCCCTCGGCCCCCCGCCCCCTCGGCCCCCCTCGGCCCCCCTCGGCCCCCCGCCCCCTCGGCCCCCCTCGGCCCCCCTCGGCCCCCCGCCCCCCGCCCCCTCGGCCCCTCGGCCCCCCGCCCCCTCGGCCCCTCGCCCCTCGCCCCTCGCCCCCTCGCCCCCCCTCGTCCCCCCTCGTCCCCCCTCGCCCCCCCTCGCCCCTCGCCCCCCGCCCCCTCACATCCCTTCCCAAATGGCCCCGGGGCACGCCTGCGCTGGTGAAGCCTCCGCAGAGAGGAGAGGAGCCAGAGGAGCGAGGGCTGGGCTGTGCCCGTGGCTCAGTGGGGCCGCGGCGGGAGTCGGTGCCCGAAGCCAGGGCTGGGCGCTGGGGCAGAGCGGGCCGGGGAGCCCCGAGCCGCGGCGGGAGTCGGTGCCCGAAGCCAGGGCTGGGCGCTGGGGCAGAGCGGGCCGGGGAGCCCCGAGCCGCGGCGGGAGTCGGTGCCCGAAGCCAGGGCTGGGCGCTGGGGCAGAGCGGGGGGCGGGGAGCCCCGAGCCGCGGCGGGAGTCGGTGCCCGAAGCCAGGGCTGGGCGCTGGGGCAGAGCGGGGCGGGGAGCCCCGAGCCGGGAGTCGGTGCCCGAAGCCAGGGCTGGGCGCTGGGGCAGAGCGGGGCGGGGAGCCCCGAGCCGCGGCGGGAGTCGGTGCCCGAAGCCAGGGCTGGGCGCTGGGGCAGAGCGGGGCCGGGGAGCCCCGAGCCGAGGCGGGAGTCGGTGCCCGAAGCCAGGGCTGGGCGCTGGGGCAGAGCGGGGGGCGGGGAGCCCCGAGCCGCGGCGGGAGTCGGTGCCCGAAGCCAGGGGTGGGCGCTGGGGCAGAGCGGGGCCGGGGAGCCCCGAGCCGGGAGTCGGTGCCCGAAGCCAGGGCTGGGCGCTGGGGCAGAGCGGGGCGGGGAGCCCCGAGCCGGGAGTCGGTGCCCGAAGCCAGGGGTGGGCGCTGGGGCAGAGCGGGGCCGGGGAGCCCCGAGCCGGGAGTCGGTGCCCGAAGCCAGGGCTGGGCGCTGGGGCAGAGCGGGGCGGGGAGCCCCGAGCCGCGGCGGGAGTCGGTGCCCGAAGCCAGGGCTGGGCGCTGGGGCAGAGCGGGCCGGGGAGCCCCGAGCCGCGGCGGGGCTGCTGAGCGCTGGGCGGCTTCGCTGCGGGCCCCCAGGGAGCTTCCCGGCCGCACCGGCCAGGCCGTTGGTGCACTTTCTCCGACGCTGGCAGGCGTAGGGGCTGGGTGGGGCTCTTAGTAATGAAACGCAGGCTTTGCCCGGCCAGCATGGCTCAGTGGTCAGAGCGTTGGCCAGCTCACCAAAGGGTCACGGGTTCGACTGCCGGCCAAGGGCACGGACCTGGGCTGCAGGTTCAGCTCCTGGCCCCAGCCGGGTGTGTGCAGGAAGCAGCCGATCGATGTCTCTCACACTTGGATGTTTCTCTCTCTCTCTCTCTCCTCTCTCCCCCTCTCTCCCTTCCACTCTCTCTAAAAATCAACGGAAAAAATGTCCTCAGTTGAAGATGAACAACAACAAAAAATGCGGACTCTGTGCAGTAGGATCGGGTGGGGCCGAGATTCCGCATTTCAGAGAAGCCCCCGGAAAGGCCGGCCCTGTGGGTGGCCTTTGAGAACCAAAGCTGTGGGACAGCCTTCCTCCTGTAAGCACACCCAGGCCGTCGCCTCCGAGCCCCACAGACCCAGGCTCGTCCCCGCACTTTGTTTTCCTGTTTCAAGTAGCGCGAGGTTAGAAACGGTGCCTGGACAAGTTAATTACCACCGGGTGGCACACAGCGGTCCCCAGGGGCTGCCCTGTCCGGGGGCTGGCACCAGGTGGTTGCATGCCTGTTGCCACCCCCTGCTCGTCAGAAGGTCTTATTTCTCCCTGTCATTTCTTGAGAAGAGAGAGAAAGAAACATCAGTTTCTGTTGTTCCACTTGTCCATTCGTTGGTTGATTCTTGCGTGTGCCCTGACCGAGGAGCAGGCCCACAGCATTGGTGTTTCAGGACGACACTGTCACCACCTGAGCGACGCAGCCGGGCCTCTGCCTGCCGTCTCCAGGCGGAGCTCTGCAGCCCGCGGCTAACAGGCTTTTCCCATTTGTGCTGTATTCCAGGATATCGACATCTCCAGCTGCGAAACCTCCACAATGAGGTCTTGGAAATCTCTAGCTTATTCATAAACAGCAGAAGGATGGAAGAAAACTCCTTGGGCAGCTCTGTGCCGGCCTCTTTGGTAATTAAGCTCTGTTTCGCTCGGCATGTTTGCAGGGATTGCTGTGCTGGAGGTAGGCTTACTCCTGATACAGGAAAGTGCTCACGGAGATCATATTAATAATGGCTGACACTTGGCACTTTCTAAGCACCTACATATATATTAATCCACCCAGTCCTCTCAGTAATTTTGAGAGCTATGAGTATTATCTCCATTTTACAGATGAGGAAGGTAAGAGCTAAGTACCTCTGAGGTCACACAGTGATAAACCCAGATTCATCTAGTGCCAAAGCCCATACTCTTTACTTATTTATTTTTATTGTTGAGGGTATTACAGATGTCCCCCATCCCCGTGCCGTCCGACCCCTTCACTCCGCTCCCATCCCACCCCAGGCCTTCGCTACACTATTGTCGGTGTCCGTGGGTTACGCATAGAAGTCCTCTGGTTAGTCTCTCCCCCTCTCCTGCCCCTCTGAGTTCTGTCAGCCTGCTGCATGCTTCCATGTCTCTGGTCCTATTTGCTTGTCAGTTTATTTTGTTCATTAGATTCAACATGTAAGTGAGATCATGTGATACTTGTCTTCCTCTAATTGCAAAGCCCCTGCTCTCACTGTGAGCCAACGTAACATGTGGGGAAGAAGCTAATGAAGCAGACCTTTGGGAAGGATTCAGTGCTTCTAGAAACTTTAGGTTAGACCAGGGAAACCCTCTGCTTCTCCAGTGGTGCAGGGGCAATGTCAGGTGAGCAGGGCTGGGGTGGGCAGCCAGCTGCTGCTGTGGATGTGTGACCTGCACCCCTGCAGTTGGGGAGATGCAGAATCTGCACCCTTGGGAATGGGAGGGGAACAGTGCAAACCAAACAGGTTCCCCAGGGAAGGTTCTTGCCCGTTGGAGTTTGAGAACCGCAGGACCTGCGGTCACTCCAGGAACCCAGGGTCGTTGACTAAAACAAGCAACACCAGTTTCATAAACTGGTTCATTCCATTCTGCTTGCTCTTTAAAAATCCATTTAAAAGCGTGTCCATCAGTTACCGCTTTACATGTTTAACAGTCATCGCTGTGGTATCAATCTTACATGTCAGTGGCGCCCCAGCGACCCCCGGAAACGCACCTTCTACGCTCACGGAGGCTCTGGCTTGCCCACCCCCACCGCCACATAGCCGGCTTTCTTCCCCTCGCCGCCAGTCTCTCCTCTGTCTCCGACGTTGTTTTCCTAGGTTCTCCTTCTCTTCCCTTCACTGCGTGGCCAAGGTTAAGGAACAGCACTTTGGCCAAAGTGGAGGGAGGCACTGCCTCTGTCTTGTGCAGAGGCCTGGGAACCAGGGTCGGGGCTGCCTGGCACCAGAGAGGAAGAATCAGATGCTTTCAGAGGGGCCAGGAGGCGCTTCCTGCGCGATTCTGGGGGGTCGCCCTCAATGCCTATCGGAGCTGAAGATCCCACATGTGAAAGAACCAGTTTTCCTCACAAAACTTCTGGCACCAAACATGTCACGTCTTTTTCTGATGTTATGTCTCCAACTCTCCGGCACCGGCTGGCCGTCCTGCCTTTCAGTTCGATTCTGACACTGTCTACCTGGAGTCAGCATCAGATCCTATAGGTTAAGGGCTCAGTCCCGCAAGACCACCCACACTTCAGATGCCGGCTGCATGTCCCTCCTCGGGTTCAGTAATTTGCTAGAATGACTCACAGAGCTCAGGAAAGTGTTTTGCTTTCCATAATATTTTATTTATCATCTTACCATCCAAAATTCTCAAGAGAGATGGAACTCAGTAGACACTGTTGGATGTCAGTTCAGAAGTAAGGACCAACATACACTTTAGATGATATCAGTCCCGTGATTATGATGGAAAGAGATAGTGTTTTGTGAAATAAACTAATATTTTGGTGGTGTGCTGCTAAATATCCTCACTAGACTATTAAAGAAGAGGCACCATTGCTTCTTCAACCACAAAAGGATGGGTCAGGGTGTCAGGCATGCTCTGCTTCTGCATCTCTGTGTCCCTGTGCACACCTCTAAGAACTAGCATGTCTGTGGTGAAGATAGTCTAGAAATTTCATGATAGGAGAATGAATGAGAAACCATGTGCTCTTCCTTGATAGATGTTCAGTACAGAAGAAAGAAAATGTCTGCAGACTCACAGAGTCACGGTGCATGGGGTCCCAGGTCCAGAGCCCTTTACTGTCTTCTCTATAAATGGAAACACCAAGGCAAAGCAGCTTCTCCAACAAGTAAGTGCACTGAGCCCACGTGTGTGTATCTACACACACACACACACACACCACACACACACACATCCATGTTGGTGATTTGCCTCTTGATTATCTGTGATGTCCAACATTGAGATCCACCCTAGGAATGACCTGAGAGGTCTTGGTGCCACTAAACAAGCTACCTTAACCTATAGAGAAGAATTTTTAAGAACCCTTCAGCCACATAAAGAACACCGGGTCCATGAAAAATAAAGACCAGGATGAGTGGCTCTCCGACCATGTGTGCTGTTTCCCTCTGAGCCTGGAGACGGGCCTCATAGTCCCTCTTCATGCAGAGCTTGCTAATCAACCAGAATTTGCACATGAACTGAATAAAGTCTGTTTGTCATTCTAGGAGTTGGGTCAGATTCTTAGAGCATCAGGATGGACCCCACAGGCCAAGAAGACACCCCCTGCCCCTCCAGCCTTAGGCCTTCACTGCATGCTGTGCCCCTTCCCCTTGCACTCGATCTTGACCCTTGAGGCCCTACCCCTCTAGTGGCATGAAGAGGCACAGAAGGCCCCAAACAGGAGGATGAGAGCCTGTTACCCCAACCCCCATGCAGAACTGGCCTAAGCCCCCTCGTGCGGGGCCACGTCTGCTCCCGATCCCCCGGGATCTCGGTGGCCTTCTGCCCGCAGGGACGCCACCCCACGGGAGGACTCACAGGAGAGAGAAAGCGAGACACAAAGAGCAGCATCCAGAGAGGGAGGCAGCTCCTGAAAAGAGCAGGCGGGCCCACGTGTAATTCCTTCTCTTACCGGACACTCCACTCCTGCCCGGTACAGTGGCCTAACCTCCTTGCCAACGTTTTATCCCTTATCTCACTTCAGAATTCCTTCTTCCGCTTGACAAGAGGCCAAGGGGAGCAGTGACCAGGGGAGTGACTGTGGGGCTCCCTCTGAAGTTAGGGCATATGCTGAACTGTCACTGGGATCATAGAATGGTTGGGGGAGTAAAACCCATTGAGCAACCACACATAATAAGTGTTAATAAGTAGCTCTGTCCTGTGAGGGGAAGTCCCTGTGGATGGGCCACCTTTCCCCCAACGTCTTATAATTGACTTAAGAGTCAGAGAAACAGCTTAAGTGTCAAATTTCATAGATTATCAAACAGAAGCTACTACCACATTGGGGGTTGTTTTTGGATTTTTTGTTTTTTAAGTCCATCAGCCCATGAACTTTAGTGTCAACTATCACAAAGCACTGTTGGGATTTGGGGGACTCTATAAAATGGGAAGATATTGAGCAAGGAAACATTTCCATGGCCCACCCATCAAAAGCAGCCCATTACTTTACTGTCACCCCATATGAATACCCGTTTGGCTGTAAAGCTGAACTGAGGAGGGCGGGACCCTGGCCCCCTCATGGAGGCGACAGTGCCAACTGACCTGCTCCTGAAAGCCTTGCGTCCTGGGTCACTCCTGTGGTGGTCGTTGCCTTGCCCCCAGGAAATCCAGAGCCCAGCACCCAATACCAGCCAAGGGCAGGGGGGAAGGGAGCTGTCATCCTGAGACTCTTCTGCCCCCCCCCCCCCCCCCAGTTCATTCTTTCCCTCCAGGTGAGACGCAGCAGCGGCAGGTGTTGAAGAGAAGGGTGTTGACTTAATCCTGGCCAGCTGGTGGCAGCCTTCTCTCGGCACCAGCTTCCAGTTTAGTCTTTTGTCAGTAGCCTGTATAACCGTGAGTGTGAAAGAACTCATCAGTTAGAGGCACTGTAGTGATGTCTCATGATTACTGAGTCCTCTGCTGTGTCCAAGTCACGCTTTATGGCCAGTGCCTCGATCATAAACCATAAAATTAAGAGGTGGTTATTGTGGAGGCAGAAAAATAATTTTCCTCCCACCTTCTAAGTTCTTCTGGCTGGACTAATAATCAAATTAACATGAGACAGGTTAACAGGAGGAAATAACCAGTTTTATTACGTATGTACACGTGGCGGTTCTATAAGAATATGAGACCAGAGGGCAGAGCAGGCAGTTAAGGCTTATACGTGATGCGGAGCTATGGAGAAGAGGATTGTAGTTTGGGACTTAAAAGAGCAGGAAGGCAATCCACATGGATATGGAAAAAGCAAACATTCTGTACATAAATGTTTGCTGGGCCGTCTTTAACGATGGGACACAGAGAGGCCTTTGAACAGAGGGGCCGTACTAGGTCCCTCCCTGTCTATCACACATCAGTTTACATTAAACTATAGTAACCTGTGATGAAATCTCCCTTCCAGGAGCAGGTCCTCTATCTAAATTCCTTTTAGGCAGTAAGGGAAAAGTTGAAGGTTGTTTCTGAGTCTTTTTTTTTTCTTCCTTGAAAATAACCAGCCTAAAATAATCAGTATCCCAAAAATCACATTCTGGGGGGGTACACTCTGCTTCCCCTCATTACCCTTACTGTTCCCACTTACAGAGGGGGAACTGAATCTCTAAAGGGTTAAATATCCTTCCCAACACCCCCCAGCCAGTAAGCATTCAAGGCGACCTCAGACGCAGGTCTGTCTGGCTCCCCAGCCTTGTCTCAGCCACGCTGTTTGAGTGCCAGGGTCAGTAGCCAACAAAGAAAACAGGCCCCTCGGCACACAGTCAAGACTTTATTGGAAGGAGAATTCCCAGGAACTTAGATCAGAAGAGATTAGACCACGACGGAGGGATTATCCTGGACTAGGCTCCTTGCCCGTGGTCCTGTTGCAGTATTTACAAAGAGTTAAATTCATAGATTTAAAACCTAAAGTTTTTAATTCAGTAGGAGCTCTCATTCCAGCAGTGGGAAAAATAGTTATGCTGTCTGGCAATTATGAGTAAATTGTGTCGTTGCCCAGAATGGACATAAACAATTCTTTTTGGACATAAGAGAATTCTTAGACCTTCCAAAAAGAATTATGCAACACTCCAGAGCAGGTTTCACTTATAAATTGCACATGAAAGCTATCTGAACCCCATGGAAATAGACTTGCTTTGGATTAAAGCTTTTGCTCAGTTTGCCTTTGCTTTATCTTTAGATTCTGACCACTCAACAAGACACCAAACCTATTGCCACAGACTATTTTTTGATGGAAGAAAAATATTTTATATCCAAAGAAAAGAATGAATGCAGAAAACAACCGTTCCAGAGAGCCATTGGTCCAGATGAAGAGATCATGCAGATTTTAAGCAGCTGGTTTCCAGAAGAGGGATATGTTGGCAGGATTGTCTTAAAAACCCAGCAGGAAGTAAGTGTGTCTGGGTGCAGCCTACGCGCAGTCACAGTAACAGCTCAGTGTGTCATTCACCACCTGCCACTGGCCACCTCCCTCAAAATCAGGATTTCCTCTAATTCCCACTTGATTTATATTATCCTTCTGAAGTGAATGTGGAGAAATGATTTCATTCTTTTGCACATATCCAGAACGTTATATCTTGAGTTACAGAAATTCAGCCTAAAAGTCATCTCTTCTAAAACAAAGCGAGCACAAACTCATGGATTCCTTATGCGTGTCATCAGCCGTTTGCCAGTATTTTGTTTGTATGAGTAAGGAGACATTGTTGCGAGGGTCACAGAACTGGGTAATGCGTGCGAGGCCTGTAGGCACTGTGCATTTGGGGGTTGGTTGCATTCCTGTTAGTGCCTGTTGAAGTTTTAGCTAACAAATGGTTCAGTGCTTATAAGTAAAATAACAGTATTTTATTTTAAATATTCTATAACTTCACACAAAGTAAGAATAATTTTTCAGCTTTGGCCGGAATTTGTACTAAATTACAGTTCCCTCGAAGGAAACAGCACAGCGTCAACTCCAGACTAGTTGGCTTCTGTTGGGGTTTGCTGATGGAGCCCCCCTTTTTTTTTTCCTGAAGAAACTGATAGGAGCCCACTAACTTCCTGCCATTTTTTTTTAAAATGACAGTAAATTTAAAATGAGGTCATTGCTCCAAGCAGAGACAACCATAACTCATGCCAATCATGAAGCAGTTGAGTCCATTCAACAATTTGATTAAATAAGTAAATACTTACTGAGCACCTGATATGTGCCAGGCCCTGCTCTGGGCGCCTGATCCGCTCCTTCGGGGCCTGTAATAGAGCTTGGCTGGCACAGTGCCCCCTGGTGGCCCACGCCTGCCGGCACACAGAGGAGGAGAGGAGCTATTTCAGCATCATGTGTTGACTGAACGTGGCCTGCAGCCTCCGCAGAGCTCCAGCATCTCCTCAGAACCAGAGCCACTGCCTTCCCTCCGAACCTTGCCTCAGACCGTAAACAGACACTTCGTTGAAGCAGAGAAATGTAATTGTCTCCCCAGCTTCCTCTCTCTATCAGACATACAAATTGCTAAGCCAGAGAAAAAGCAGTTCTAATAATAATAGCTTTATGAGGAAATAGAGAGCTTAGCCGGACTTTTAAAGTCATCTTTAATTTCTAAATTTTTTTTCCTATTTCTAATTGTCTTTGCCATATATAAAAAAGTATCCTATAAGTGACAATTTCAGTGAAATCTTTAAATCATATACAGGGTGTCCCAAAAAAATGCACACACACAATGTCTATAGATTCTACTACATTTTGAAAATGAAATGTATTTTAATAAACACTGCCTTCATAATTATCCAAAGTGTGTACATATATATTTTGGGACACCCTGTATTTACAAAATGATGTATGCTGTTTAAAGCTCTCAAACGCTCACTATTTTGAATGATCTCATGACATCATGGAAACCACCCTACACTTACGGAAACGGAGGCTCAGGAGGTTAAGTCATGACGGGGTGGGTAGTAGAGTCTTATGGCTTCCAGGTCAGTGTTATTTCCACCATCCCCTGCTGCCCCGGCTGGAGCTGCGTCAGTCCTCGTGGTCATCCCCGCCCAGCACCGCGGGAGGCAGTGAGCGGTGGAAACGTGGCGGGCCGCTGGGGGGCCCAGTGGGCCTTCGTCGTGGTTGGGAGGAGTGGGGAGGTTAGGGATGCCCACATGCAATTTAAAGGGTATGTGACAACAGGCAGTGGAGACCCCGGGAATGTAGGTTTAAGAAGGGCTGGTGGAAGAGACGCATCTTGAAGAAAAAGGGAATAAACTAGAAGTCAAACAAACATTTTCTGATGAGAATACAGCAAGTTCTCTTCATGCCCTTTTTGGGAGGCGATTTTTGATATGACTGAAGTGTACCTCAAATGTTAACAAATCACGTTTTATGTATCCAGGCTTCCTGGGTGCGTAATGACACACAAAACATATCTACTGATTGAATGAATGAACTCAGCAGTTATCAGATACAAGCAGACACTGGCATAGTTGATAGATTAGAGCTGTAAGTATTTTTGTTTATTTTATTCTTTGGAACTAGTAAGATATATAAGCAGTTTGCCCATAGATTAAAAGTCCCCTAACTGCTATCTGGGACCTCTCCTCTGTCCTGCCTGCCTCTTATAATTTTCTTGTCTCCTGGGCTGCAGAGCTGTCGGGTGTCACACCTTCCTGTGGTCAGTATGCCCTCCTCTGACACCTGCTGAATTTGAAATCAGGCAAACCTGGCTCTGCCACATATTGGATGACCTTGGACAGCTCTGCTGACTTCTGTAACCCCTGTGCCCTAACGTGTAAAATCTATCATAGAAACGACTACCCTGCTTGATTCAAAAAGATCATCATGAGACTCATGCTAAACATGTAGACAGTATGTATACAAATGCTTAGTAAATGTAAAGGGCTATACAAATGAGGGCTATTGTTATGGTCGTTACTTGTGGCTTCTCATGCAGCGGAAATTTCCTTTAAAATAAATAAGCTCTAAGTGAAGCTCCAAAAGCCCTTTTTAAAATAAAAGTGCATGGTTGTCAGGATATTTTATGTGGCAATTAGAACCTTTTTTTTCTTGCCTGCTTCCTGGTTTTCAGGCCCTGAGATTATAAATTGTGTCTTATGAATTATCACTTAACCCCACTCCTGTTGGTTAAATAGATCATGATCAATGTCGTGACATTTAACACAGAAAAAGCTCTAGGAATTGAGAAGAAATGAGGACCACGGTGTTTGAAGTGGAGAGAAAAAACAGGTTGTAGAACAGTATATGTAGGAGAGTACAATCTCACTTTATGTAGTAAATATAGACAATAATAGAATGAAGGGGGTTCGGAAACTTCAGTCGTATGTATTGTAGGAACCAGGACTGCAAGATTAATGAAATGATTAAGGAAATGGTTGGCCGTTCCTCTCCGGGCCTGGCTACAGTTTGGCGCCACCTGGTGGCAGTTACCCATTTGACTTTAATATTGATGGGACCGTTCTGGGTCCTGTGGCTGCTGTAACCTCCAGCCAAGTCAGCACCGCTTTGCAGGCCTGCTCTGAAGAGATTAGGCCAGGAGAACACTGGGGACCAGACAACTCCCTGCCAAGTCCTCGCTTCCTGAGATGGGCCGCCTCCTGTTTCCATGCCTGCGTCTCCTCCCCTTCTTGCCTCCCCCTGCAGAAGATAACTGTAAACTACCCTCATTTGAGAGTGGGGCTAACAAAAGACAGGAGCCATTTGACAATCACATTAAACCTAAATTCACATAATTCCAGGGTTTCATTGTATCTATCTATTCACATATACAAAAATACATTTGTATATCCTTAGCAGATGTTTAGAAGGATATGTAACCTAACAACAGTGGGGGTTTTGTGGAGAATGAGATGGGAGAGAGAGGGAAAAAGGTGAGAGTGGGAAAACTTTGCCTTTTTATTGCTGTATTTCTGTAATGCTTGAAAATTGTAATAAGTACCTATGTCTACAGATATAGCTACCTATATAGTAATATATAATTATATATGTAAAATTCACTGGAAGCCAATTCACCAAAAGCCAATCAACCGGATAACTAATTATCATGATTATTGAGTATTTTGTCAATATTTGTTTCTTTTTTTTTTAAGGGATGATATCTTAATTTTTTTATTTCATTTTTAATTACAGTTTACATTCAACATTATTTTGTATTATGTTCAGATGTACAACACAGTTGTTAGACAATAATATACTTAACAAAGGTTCAATGTGACTTACCTCCAGCCATTGTTCCTGCCTGTCACTGTGGATTTTGATCTTCTAACCTGGCTGAACGTCAGTTTCAGGTTTCGCATTTTGGATGTCTTGCATTTCTTAAATGCTCAAGGTCTATGTGAGAGTGGGTGGACTTTCTCTTAAATGAAATTTACTGTGTTCTTATTTGGCTTTTGCTAATTGGCAAAATGATGGATTGTCTTTTTACGAATTTGTCTACAGTTGATTTGGACTCAAAATCCACAGCTAAGAGGAGTTTAGCTACTAGCTTGTTCTGGGCCAGATCTTACCGGTCTGTCTACACCAGCAGAAGCACAGCACTTTCTTTGTCTAAGACATGGCTGTCCTTTCAGAATAATGTATGAAATATTGACCAGTGTAGAAACTGTAAAGCTAAGACGTTATTTCCACATTGCCAAGGTACATCTCGAATTTTTGTTGGATTTTTTTCTTTTCCTATCCTGCGTCATCTCACCGTTTACGCAATCTCTTCTTTTTTAACATAGACCCTAGAAGAGAGAAGCATTGTTCAAGATGACAGAGAGGTGGTCTTGAGCTCGGAGGAGGAGAGTTTCTTTGTCCAGGTGCACGACGTCTCTCCGGAGCAGCCGCGGACCGTCATCAAGGCGCCTCGCGTCAGCACCGCGCAGGACGTCATTCAGCAGGCGAGGGCCCTCCCTTCCTCGCCTCAGCCCTACAGAATTTGTCCCCGTGTAAACTGCTGGGACAAATCAGATCTCAGCCCATTCTGTTAATGAAGGTCCTAGACCGGTGGGGACCTAAAAAGGAAGAGCAGGAAACAGTGGTTCACCCCTCCGACAGACCCTCACCTGGTACCTACTGTGAGCCGGGCTCTCTGTGAAGGGCTGGCAGTAATGGATTTAGGAGGCGGCTCTGCAGAGCAGTCATCTCATTTTCCCCGAAATGCCTACGCCAGTACTGAATGACCATCTTCAGAGGACAGGGAGGCCAACTCTGACCCTCTTCCACCTCCAGGGCATGCTTCTGTGTGCATGGTTTCAGAAACGATTTCTTCTTTCAAAGCCTTGTCATGGTTTGCATTCACCAAACGCCCTTGAAAAGTGGTTAATGGCACAAACTCTAGGTCAGGAGGCTCGAGGTTCAAATCCCAGCTCTGCTTCTTACTAGCTCTGAGATCTGGCAACGTATTTACCCGTAGTTACAGTGGTACACGTAACAATATAACAAAACGCTCCGGTTTGTAGCATTTGCCAGTTTCTGTTGTGGTCAATGCTCCCACCATGTCTGAGTTCACCAGTCTGTTCCATTTGGCTCCAATATGCTACCATGTGGTTAAGTTACCACTTAGGTAACATAGGAGTGGCATAACAGTGCTTTGCTCACAGAGCTGTTGTGAAATTAAGTCAGCAGTGTGTGTAAACTATAAATGCCTAGCACATGGTAAGCACCACTGCAGTGCTATTTGCATGGCAATTTGGTTGGTATAGACTTTGAACTTGGCTTCTTTTGTTGACCTTGTGTCCCCAAAGTATCTGGGACGTTGTAGGCCCTCACTAAACATTTGATGAGTGAATAAATACATAAATGAAAGATAATCTTGCACAAAATGAGAAGTGAGGCCAGCCAAGTCCTAAAGTGCCTTAGCAGCCAATACTCTGTGGTGAAGAGGCAGCCAGTGGGACAGGGGTTCCTCTGAGGGTCTGGGTTCTGCCCCTCGCTGTCTGCATGACCTTCATGTCTGTGACCTTTAGTGCATGCAGACAGCCCCGTTCAGGTCTTTATTCTGTTACTTCTTTGCTGTGCATCCTCTGGAATCTGCTCAAGTTCCTCGTCTGAAAAGGGGAGACAAAAATAACTAAACATGGAGTCTTGTGAAGCTGAACCGGGTAATGTGGGAAAGCCTGTCATCAGCTACAGCTACGCAAATGTAGAATGAGGAGTGGAGGACAGGACCTGGAAAGTCCCCGCCTCAGGTTTCATTTACAGTGAACACAGGCGTTGGAGACGCGGCCTTTATTCATGACCCTAACTTCTCTTTCAGACCTTGTGCAAAGCCAAGTACTCCTACAGCATCCTGAGCAACCCGAACCCGAGCGACTATGTCCTTTTGGAAGAGGTGGTGAAAGACCCCGCCAACAAGAAGTCTTCCACCCCCAAGTCCTCCCAGCGGGTGCTTTTGGATCAGGAGTGTGTGTTTCAAGCCCAGAGCAAGTGGAAAGGTGCAGGGAAATTCATCCTTAAGCTAAAGGAGCAGGTGCAGGTAAAGCTCAAGGTTATTTTCACTCTTTTCAGCCATTACTTGATATTCGTAACTACACCGTAATCAGATTTGGGAGACCATGAAGTTGAGAAGAAAGTTCCTTAGTCAAGAAATTGAGGGGGGAGAAGGTTGTTTGGCTTGGTTTTCACTGTGTGGAAAGGAACGTGTTCCCTCTGCGGTTAAGCAGTCCTGAGAGGGAGAGGGGAGTCCCTCCCTCCCAGACAGGGAAGGGGGGTCCCTCTCTGATACGGGTGGGATCGGGAGTCCCTCCCTCCCAGACAGGGAAGGGGGGGTCCCTCTCTGATACGGGTGGGATCGGGAGTCCCTCCCTCCCAGACAGGGAAGGGGGGGCCCTCTCTGCTACGGGTGGGATCGGGAGTCCCTCCCTCCCAGACAGGGAAGGGGGGGGCCCTCTCTGCTACGGGTGGGATTGGGAGTCCCTCCCTCCCAGACAGGGAAGGGGGGGGCCCTGTCTGCTACGGTGCCGCAGGACCGGGGATGCTGGCTGTCAACTAAATAACACCAATGGAGAGTTCTTCTTTCCCACAGGCATCCCGAGAAGACAAGAGAAAAGGCATTTCTTTTGCAAGTGAACTCAAGAAGCTCACCAAGTCAACCAAGCAGCCCCGAGGACTCGCTTCGCCTTCTCAGGCCTTGGCCTCAGAAAGTGTCCAAAGCAAGGAGGAGAGACCTGCAGGCGGCCTGCCCGCCGGGGACGCGACGGACGGTCGACAGTGAGCGCGGGCGGCATGTTTGACCAGGTACACTACGCCATCTCCCCGTTCCAAAGCGGGGTCCGCTCACGCCCCTTCGTAAGGCATAACTGGTACAGGATCTCTCATGTCTTCCAAATGGAGGTGCCCCTCAAGGCGGTAGGAACGGCACCAAACAGGAAAAGGCCTCTGAAGATATTCGGACCTTCAGAAGTGATCGCTTTTAGACCAACTTCTTTTGTAGATAACTCAACAAAGGGGAACATTATGTTCTTCTAATTTAGGTTTGATTTGGCCTCAGCAACCTCAACTTCCCCTGCCTCACTTAAGAAATAGGAATCTGGCATTTGTGACGTGATGATTAAAATTTAGAAAGCAAAATAACATAGCCGCCTCCACCTTGAGACGGCAGTCAGTTGCGCCCCTGGGGGCCAGCCCACCGCTTGCTGTTCACACACACGGTACATTTCATTCTATCTTTAAACAAATTATTTATGTGGAACCTGAATTTTTTTTAAAGAAGCATATGAGGAAACCAAACACAGATTTCTTCTCTTCACTTAGTTTCCTAATGAACCCAAGAGATGACCAAAGCCACTGCTCCCCCCTTGTGTTGTGGTTCTAAGATTTAACATGCACAAGAGACCACAGTGAAGCACCGCTGCTGGTCCTGCGTGGCTTCATCGGCTGTCTCCGTCACAGTCAGGGCTTTCTCACATTACATGTAAAGCTCTCAATTAAAGAACTCATCGCTACCCCTTGACGGCCAATTCTGATGTGTAACAGCCCAAAAGAAAGCCTGACACATAGCCCCTATTTCTACATTTAAGGGCCAACTCCTGAAATAACTGATGCCCTGAACCATACTCTTTCAAAACAACAGACAAGGCCAAATACAGGAAACCACTGCCCCTGGACTATCTGCCCGGCCAGCTGCTCCCAGGGAGTCAGGGCGGTTTAGGTTAAGCAAAGACGCTTCGGAAAGAAATCTCAGAATCACAGAGCATCAGATAGTGGTGAATTCACAGAACAGTGAGCCTCCGGGCTGTCCAGATTCTGTGAAGGCTCAGCACCCATTTCCTGTTGCCATGCAGCTGGTATCCCAATGGTTTAAAAGCTCTAGACTCACTTCCCTTCTGCCCCCGTGTCACAGTCAGTGCCTTCTCCAAAAGCCAAGTGAGCTGTAGAACTAAACACCCACGTGGAGCCTCTCCAACATTTAGAAAATGACTCACCGTGGTAGTGGGTCTGTGAGCAGGCTGTAAGGACCGATCAAAATTTAAAATGCTGGGCCCTGGCCGGGGAGCTCCATCGGTGGGAGCATCGTACCAATGCACCCCGATGGCTGCGGGTTCAATTCCCCGGTCAGGGCACATACAGGGATCCACCAATGAATGTATAAATGGGTAGAACAACAAATGGATGTTTCTCTCTCACTCCCTTCCTCCCTCTCTCTAAAAATCAATAATTTTTTTTAATTAAAATACTGTTTTCCATATCAAGAGCTTAGATCAAATAAATCATATTATGTTATAACCTCTGTAATGATACAGCAAAATTACACTCTGCCATAAAGAGCCCTCATGCTACAAGATTACATTAAGTACCTAACAATACAACTCCACTAGAAATTTTAACTTAAAAATATGTGTTTGCTATAATGAGCATTACTAATTGCTTATATTTTAGGAGAGGAGGGAGGGTAGGACATTAGATAAATGTCCTTGGCCTTAATTTTCCTGTGACAACAGACATCCAGAATCATTTCAGTTGACTTCAGCTTTGCTTGAACTTGGGGAAGCTTCTTTTTAAAAATTGCCACTGGTGCACCTATAGGAATATACATCCCATGTTATGAACTCCTTTACAAATGGTGTTTCCAAGAAAGAGCATTTGTGAAAAAGAAAGGGCCTTTCTGTGTGTACTCATAAGAAAACAAGCTTAGCGCTGGCTGGTGTGGCTCAGCGGTTAGAGCATCAGCCTGCTCACCAGAGTCTCGGGTTTGATTCCCAGTCAAGGGCACATACTTGGGTTGCAGGTCTGATCCCTGCTCCCAGTCAGGGCACGTGTGGGAGGCAACCGATTGATGTGTGTCTGTCACATTGATGTTTCTCTCTCTCCCCTACCCCTTCCCTTCCACTCTCTCTAAAATCAGTGGAAAAAATATCCTCACTCCTTGGGTGAGGGTTAGAAAAGAGAACAAGCAGAGTACTTTCACTGCTTTCTGATGACATAATTCATGTTGTTTGTTCTAAAATTTTCATTTCTAAAGTGTCAAGAGTTACCTCTTAATACTCTAAGAATTTCTAAACAAGTATTTACCCTACTCTTATCTGAAGTAATAAATACAGTTGTTGAAAGAATTCCACCTTTTTTTTAAAAAAGTTAAACAGTTTGATTGTAATTTTAAAAAGAAAGAAAAAGAAAAATCCTTCTGACGAACATGGTGCTCCAGGACAGAAATAGCCTAATGTTCCACCTCCTGGGAACATGTTGTAACACCGAGAGCTAGGAAGTAGTCTGTGCCCCAGACGCAGTGAACACTACGCCCTTGCTACACTGTGAACGTTTCTGCTCCTTCACTTAAAATACACTAACAAGCCTGTGGATACAACTTTACAGGTGAAGACCTTTTGACAAGAAGTTAAAGTCAAGAATGAGCATGGTGGAAACAAATATAATTTCCTTGTTTTCATTCAACTTAAACTGGAAATTGATGATTTCTGGAGTGAAGCTTTCTTCACACATGATGTGAGTTCCACACTGAGGACAAGCAAAATGACACAGGGCTAGCTACCAACCATTTCCTGATGAATGAAGCAAAGCCCAGGAGATTGCCATTCTGCAAATGTCAAGTTGTTCTAAGAAACAAGAACAAAAACAAAAACACAGGACTAAGCTTGCAATAGACTTAGAACAGGGGTCAGCAAACTTTGTAAAGGGCCAGACAGGAAATATGTTGAGCGTCACGGGCCATCCGGTCTCTGATACAGCCACTCAGCTCGGCCGTCATGGTGCAAAAGCAGCCATAGGCAATACGGACATGAATGTGTGTGGCTGGGCTCTGATAAAACTAGTTACAGACACCGAAATTAGAATTTCATGTAATTTTCATGTCACAAATGTTCCTCTTTGGTTTTTTCTCAATCACTTAAAAATGTAAAAACTATTCTTAGTTCTAGAGCCGCACAAAAACAGGTGGCAGGCTGGATTTGGCCCCAGGCTACAGTTTGCTGACCTTAGAAAACTGGGAACAAGAGGCCCAGAGGTCTGAAAACAAGCAAGCTAGTTTAGTCATGCATTTTATGGCTGAGAATTAATTGGAAGCTTTGGGGCATTGCAAATGTAAATATGTCCTGTAAGATTCATTAAAGAATGCAATATAGTTTCCGTATTCTGTACCATAATGTATTCTTCAGGATTTCCTTTTACATATAGAATAATGTTGGGTTTTTTAAGTTTATTGCTTGTATATCCACAGATTATTCCACTTTTGGCTTTCACAGAATTTAGAAGGATGTGTAATTTAATATCTACTGAGTGTGATGTCTTAACAAGAAACTTACTCATTTTTTTTAAAGCAAAAGTAGATTGAGTTGGTGTTTAAATTTATTTATTTTGCAAGGTTTGTACTGACACTGTACTTACGTATTTATTATGTGTATGTAGCCTTCTTGATACCGCTTATAGGTTAGAAACATTATTGATTCTATCTCACTATTTGAAGACAAATCTTCCTAAAAAGAAAGTGTATGCTCTGAATACCTGAAATGGGCCAGAATTTCATGTCTAAAACGCTTCATTTTCACTTCTGATTAACTGAAGAGCTATTGATCCAAGTCATACTTGCCATTTAATGTAAATTATTTTTAAAACCTTGCTGTATAAAACTATCATGTAAGTGTAAAGGATTCTGCTTATGCTTGGTAGGAAGCAAATGATGACTTTTTAAATGAAATGTGTGTTCCTCTAAAGTAAAATCCATTCTATTGATACTAAAATTTGACACTTTTCTTCAAATTATAAAACACTAAAAATCCTACACTTTGCTTTGAGAAGTTTTTTTGGTGTGTGTGTTTTGTTTGTTTTTTACCAGTTATAAAGAATAAAACAATCCCAAGTCTTTCACATATTCTAGAAACAGAAGTGCTCAATATATACCACACAGCTTTCATGGTACTGAGAGTTCTCACTGACTCAGCCTTTGCTAGAAGAACCTCTGTTTGCTTGTGGGCAGGATTCAGGCTATCCTCGTTTGACGCTGTTTGTACAGTGCTACAGGTGTCTTTTTAAATCAAGTAACCAGTCTATAACAAATGCAGTGCTGTCTGTTTTAAAAAATACTCCAGAAATATGTTATCAAGCTTCTATAAATTAATAGGCACCCCACCCCACCCCCGGTTTGGCTTACCTTGTATTGAAAACTGAGTTACTGGCCTCACCGGCTAGAGTTGAAAAAAAACTGTACCGAGTAATAAAATGAAAAGCAAAACTGGTCTCCCTAGGTTTATCATTTGGCCTGGATTCTTTTTCAGCTCCACCCCACCCAACCCCACGGCCTTTAACATGGTTGATTTGGCTGCAGCACAAAATCTGACACTCATGAGACTGAGCGTGCGCCTGGGTTTCAGCCAGTGAGTGAACCCACCCTGGGGCCTGTGCTGCAACTCAGCTTGGTTGTTCATTCCTTGAGGTAAAAGCACTTACTCTTTTTGAGTCTTCGGGACTTTAGGAAGAACACATTGCTCAGAAATATAAAAGGTCACCCTGGCCGGTGTGGCTTAGTTGGTTGGGCGGCATCCCATGCACCGAGGGGTCGCAGGTTGGATTCCCGGTCAGGGGACATGCCTGGGTTGCAGGCTTCATCCCCACCAGGGGGCGTGCAGGAGCGGATTGTTTCTCACACTGATGTTTCTCTCCCCCTCCCTCTCCAAATCTACAAAAACTCTTTTTTTAATGTAAAAGGTCTACTCTACTATTACAACTAACCAGCACAAACCTGGTATATGCCAAAAACATGAAGTTTTTATTGATGGCTTATCTGACTTATACAGCTATATTAATATACCAAACAAATTATCCTATTATTTAGAATGCATCTAAAATAGTGACCTAGACTATACCCATTACCACTTTATACTTTTTGGCCTACTAAAAATCTCGGTAGCAAACTTTTATCAGTAAAGTTGATAAAGAAAATAATCCAAACATGCAGGCTGGGTTTATTACAAGATTTGAGGGGGAAATATTTTAAGTTGCTTTACTAAACACAAGAGGAAAAGAGCATGAATTCAGTCACTCTGTTAGGTGATACCAACTTTTAAGAAAATCTATAGCTGGCAAGAAGGGATTAGAGTAGAAATCCACTGTGATCTCTGGTGCTGGGAGAAAAAGATTAACTTCCTCTCAAGTCACCTGTTCATCTGGAATTAGATGTTTTACAAAATGTAAAATTATACAAGGGTGGTAAGGAATTGAGGGTAAGTTTGCCATGTACCTGTAGGAAGTAACACTTTTGGGGCAGGAAGTGTCCTTGAGGGAATACCTCTTTTCATGTAATCCTTAGTAAGTAAAAGTTATTTATAAATTTTCCAGTTGGGGGTAAATATGGGGTGTAGATGTAACAAAAGTGAGTTACAGGTACCTTGTTTTTAATGAAATCTGCTTTCATACAAAGGTCTCCCATCTCAATAGCTCTGAAGAGTGGAGGCTCACTAATGAAAGTGGGCCTCCCCTACTGTGATGTGCATCTTCCCCTCTAGTGTTTCTGTTGGCCTCCCCTCCTCTGCCCAGATACCCACAGGCCTCGCTCAGTTCTGAAAGTCACCAGAGCCTGCACACTGGTCGGGTAAACTTAACTCTAAAACACAAAGCTCCACAGCTCTGCTCCCAAGCCAGAGCAAGAGTATAGTTCTCCTGGCTGGTGAACGGCCTTGTACTTGGCAGAGTGAGAGGCAGCCCGTAGGGAAAGTGCTCTCTAGAGGGCTGCCTCTCACTCCTTTCAGTTGCTCCTGTCACATCAGCAGTGAGGCTTCGTTAGTTCCCCCTGGAACAGTTCCTCCATCACCCTCCAGAGCATGTCAGGAAATGCGAAGAACTCCAAAGAGCCCAGAACTTTCTTTGCAACATTCAACTTTCTTTGAAAGTAGCCATACGGACACTTGTTCTTTTTTTCAAATGCCAGGGCAGGTGATTTCCTGAAGTGTACCCACCATCCAGCAAGAGCCAATGAACCTGGTATCAATTTCAAGCTATTTTCTTTTCTCAAAAATCTTCGTAAAAATATACTCACTCAAATTTAGAATTTTTCTCACTTCCAACGATGGTGGTGCAATAAAAATAAATTTATTTGGTTATCAAGAGCAGCTGGACTGTACAAAACAATATCATAGTCTTGTCTTTTCTCAGCTCTCTGCCCTCATTTTAATCTAGCAACTGCATCTCAATAAATTCAGTCCAAGGATTTTTTTATAAACAGTAACTTAATATGTACATTAAATTTCAAAAAGGCAACATCGTTACAAAAGACGTTTCCAAATATTAGGGGAAGAAAAGGCTTCTGATTCTCCTTCCTTAATGAAAGGAAATTTTCAGAATCAGGGCAGAATCCTGTGCCACGCAAATGGCAATTACTCCTCCTCTGTTAATGTTCTAAGAAGTTTCCCTTGTATAAGAGAAGGTCCTAAATTAACCATTATCTTCATGTGCACCTCACAAATACACAAGCACAGGAAAGTCCACCGGCTCTTCATTCTTCTGCTACCGTAGTGATGTTTTCAAATATTTGGTGAAATCCAGAGGCAACTGAGTAGCACCTTCATTGCAAAGTCTTTTGGTTAGTTGATTTAAATCTTCATTCAAAAATGAATCTCCTTGTAAAACTTTATCCTAAAAAAATATTAAAAGTATGAGTTAAAAGTTCTTATTCTATCAGCAAAATCCAAGCTGTGAGCAGGACTGAAAGTGACAACAACTAACACCAAACCAACAACCTGTGAAACACAATGACGACAAGTGCTGGGTCCGGTCCTGGACATACCCTGACTGAATGAGTCTCATAACTGCCTCTTTATGGAATTCCAACCCCAGAGATCCATCCTACCATGAAAAAAAACCTACCTATAAAACAATTAGGCAAATTGGAACCAGTTATTAAGAGATCTATTAATTTAGTATTTACTTTATGTTCTAAAAAATAATCAAAAGTAACGAGTACCTTCCTTTTGGAGCTTGAAGTTTCAACAGGAGGATTGAACGTCATTGCTGCCATGCTGTAAGCCTCAAAGAGTTCTACAGCCGATCTGCAGGCAGACAGAAATCTACAGTCACAAAAGACACCGCCACACTGTATACCTTGAAAAAACAATGAGCGGTGCCCAGAGAATGACTCGTTATTCTAAACCCATACACTAAGACAGAACATAATCCTGCTTTTGAAACCAACAAATCAACATGCAAAATAAATCCTAAATTCCCACGTTGACAATATCATCCAACGAAATCCACCCCGGAGGTCTACACACATTTAAAACAGGCCTGAACAGAGCAGGCTGAGAAGACCGCAGGCCGATGTGACGTGATCCCAACTGAACCAGTTACGTAAACAAGCGGCCAAGTTTAACTTGGTCATGGGAGCCAGAGGAGCAAAGCGTGGGGTCATCCTCGCTGGGTTTCAAACAGCCCAACCCTTCCGTTGCTGGCCGGGATTACAAGCCAGGAGAACCATTCTACAGACAGAATAAATGTCGGTGACCGAGGCAGGTAAATGGATCCGCAATCACTCGGGGAGACCGATGGGCAAGAGCCAGGGCTGTGCTTACGGTCACGCCCCAAGCTCTGCTCTCCGGGGAAGGCTGGACTCCCCTTTCTCAAGCCTCTGGGATGCACCGCTTCCTCATCTTCCCCCAGAAAAGGAAACCTCTGGCAAAATTAGCCAAATGCTCAAGATCTGACAAAAATTTGCCAGAAAAGGGCCATGAAAAATAAAGGTGACAGAGTGTTTTCTCCCTTTTTTCCCCCTTTTAAAAACAAGGCTGGGAGACAGGTGGGGAGATGAGGGAAGGAAAAAATAAATGGTCACTTTATTATTTTATGGCCAAAAGTTATCTCTGTCCCACCCAGAAGGCAAAGGGTCTCTGGGAAACTAGGGCGCTCATGCCCGTTCGAGGGGTAGGCAGCTAACTGCTGCCACTTTACAAAATACACACGTATGTGCCAAATCTCCCGGTATTTCAAGAAAAGCTGGATTATTGTGTGAAATCTCCCAATATGAGAAAGATAACAACCAATTCAGTTTCTGTTCAAACTGTGAAGAGGCCAGAAAACCAGCCAGCTCGCCTACAGGCCACGCACCCGTGATCTCCGCATTTAAAACACCCGTGCACCCGCCCGGGGGAAAACCCACAGCAAAATAACGCTCCCCTCTTTTCTGTATAACTGAGGTGTTTCCTAACTGAACTTGTGGGGAGAAAAGGTAATTACTATTTTTTCAACTTTTCTGTACTTTTGCAATTTTCCGAAGAAAAAGGTGGGAGAAAAGAAGCATCTTTAGGAGACCCCTTTCCCATCTGAGGAGAGTAAGGTAGCGATCGAGCTGCTTCAGGCCAGGAGGCCAGGAGGCCAGGAGAGAAACTGCCGCCTCTGGATGGCAGTGCTTCCACAGCACTTCTTTCCTCATTTCTCCCTTTCTGGCCCTCGCAGGACCACTGAAGGAAAAAAAAGGAGTCTCACTGTAGCTGGACTCATGGATCCTGACATTAGCAAGCAGGGTACTGTCTTATTAATTGCTGAACCGCAGTCTTTGGCATATGGGGACTCACTATTCTTTCTACTTATCTGTATGTATAAAAGTTTTTATGACAAAAAAATGTTGTGATTGCCCAAAAGGGAGTAATAAAATCACAGTCAGGATGTTTTCTCTCTAGAACAATTTGGGAACATGAAGGGAGACCAAATCCAGATACCAAGTAGCACTTTACATTGTAACATCTATTACATTATAAAACAGACCTCGCCCTGTACAGAGCCAACAGCTGAAATGTGCGGTTTAGAGCCAGGCGGCACTAGACACTACCTTCGGCTCAACTCTGGTCTGAGCGCTTCGGAGCCTTCCAAAGGGGCTCCCGCGACGAGGTGAGCTGCTAATCTCCGCACTATGGGATGGAAGTGTCTCTACAGGGGAAACAGGATGAACACGTTTAATACAGGTCAATGTTTTATAAAACACCAGTTACAGCAAAGATTTTATTTAATAAACACTAATTTTTTAAAAAAAATATACATGCACATGTAATTCATAAGAACCACATAACTACAGGACAAACCCTATCTTAGCTCGTGAGATGACCAAACAAATTCGTGCCAGCAAGAAAGCACAGTCTCGCTTTTCAGAATGAAAAGAAAAAAGGCAACTTCTAGTTTCCAACAGGCTTCCTGGACCACAATTTCTATGTCTCACTCTGTAGGATCACGACACAGGTGAAACCCTTTGAAACCAGCGAGCCTGTGAAGTCTCCTTGGAGAGGAGCCAATACAAATGTGCCTGGGAAGGGAAAGTTTCCTATCAATCTTACCCCACAAAACTGTCGTTTTCAGCTTCCTTAGAAAATGTATCTCAACATCTTAGAGTAGTAAAAGGGAAGTGAAATACAGACTATGAAAACAGGAGTACTAGGAAAGGTGGTCCCAGAACAAAATACATAAGGACTCTGGCAACAATAACTACTTGAGGGAAAGCTGAACACACGGCTCACGCAACAAGAGGGTGGGGCACTCTTACCCGCAGCGCATGCAGCTCCCAAAGTGCGGTGTTCTGAGCATTACAGTACTCAGGCTCGTCCAGCTCGGGAAGGAAAACCCCGCTTCCCTGAGACTCATTGTCAAGCAACAGATCTGTTTTGGGGAAAGTCTGCAAAAATGTCACGTAAGAAGGATTAATTAAATATTATTAGCTTAAAGAAGGTTATTGGGTTCTGTGCTTTTATTTACACTTAAATTTCATTTGATGTTATGATCATATAAGAGCAATAAGCATATGAACTTCATACTCAGTTTTAATCTTGTAAATTTAAGCTTATGCCATAAGAGAACAAAAACTGCAAGAGATTATTTTCTTGGCTTGCTCTGAAAAGAATTTAGTTTTTCTTGCAAGAGAAAACAGAACATTCTTTTCACTAAGCAACCCCACTTTTAGGAATCTTTCCTAATAATTACCTTAGATACACAAAGGGTGATTCACTACAGCATTATTTGTAATAACAAAAACAACCTATATGTCCATGAAAAGAAAAAAGAAAAATGCAAAGTAGAAAAGCCAGACTGCTGGAATTGGAATCCCACCTCTGCCACATCTCAGTAGCAGCGTCATGTTAGGCAAGTTACTCCTTCTCTCTGGACCTCACCTTTCCCCATCTATAAAATGGAACAATACCAGTAGCTACTTCACAAAGTTGTTATGAAAACTGAGTTAAGTTTTGTAACACATTTTACAGTGGCAGGCAAACAGTATATGTGTTAAACAAATAACCTTATTTACTCATTAAGAGATAAAGTAGATATATTTATACTGACACAAAAATGTGTTCATCACCACTGAGTGTTAAAAAAATATTGTAGAACCATATGTATATCATAATCCCTGCAATCCCCTTTCCATTAAAAAGAAAGCTATGTTGTTTGTGTGTTTGGTGTATGCGTTTATATATGAATTTTTAAAAGTCAGCTGGGAGGATACCCACCAAATGGTAAAAATGGCTACCTCTGGGGAGTGTCAAGGGGCTGGAATGCTTTCCTTTTACAATTTAATAGACTTCCTTTATCACCTGATTTTGTTACAGGTGTGAATTACTTTTAACTAAATAACGTAACTGGGGGAAAAGACATGCATCAAACAAAACCCCACAGTGGCACGGCCAGAACTCAGCCCTCCTCAGTCGAGTCACTCACTACTCACGTGCATTAATATTCTGTTGGTTGCTAAAATGCCGATGCTTGAATTGGGAAGAACATGCAGAGCAAGGGTGCAGAGGCGCTTGATGAAGGCAAGGGCTCGCTGCTGAGAAACCTGCTTTCTGCGCTTGGTGAGCATCACATCCAGGCACTCGAGCACAATCTCAACCCCTTCGTTGGTAGCGCCTGAAACAGCAGACAGACCCTTCATTACTCTCCAATGACACAGTTCACCTAACCCCAGAAACACCCCAGATCAGCTGTGGTACCTGCCCCACATCACTGCCCCAACCCACGAAGTAGGGCGGTGCCACTCAAGAGACGTGGAGGGCTGTCCCGACCTCCAGTCAATTCCGAAAGCTCTAGCTCTCCCCGTCTCACATGGGGTTAAACACGTGTAGCACTGGCAGGCCAGCACTTTATACACCCGCTCCTCGTTCCCACTGTTCACTGACTATCATTCTGGTCATAACATATTCTTAAAAGAACTATTTATTAAAGACACATTATCTAGACACACATACCTGCGTGTAACTTGAACAGTGTTTTGTAAAGATGCGTATAGAACTTCATTGGATCAATATTCAGAACATCACCTTTGAAATGACAATAAACACCAATCAGATGTTATAGCCTCCAAAGGCCAAACAAACAAAACCTGATTAAGAAGATATCTCACCTTGTCCAGAGAGAATATGAAAAGCAGTCTGGACACAGTGAAGACTTTCTTGATAGCTTAGGTCCTTAAAAAACAAACAAACATATTAATAATAATAATACCACTTATATCTTAAAAAGTAATTCATTAATAGAGGTACTTACACCAGACTCAATGAGACTATGCAGAACTACTAACAAATCATCAAAAAACTCCACATTTATAAGGTGAGCGAACCTAAAATCAAACAAAACTTAGTTAAAAGGTAACCAAAAAACAGAAATAAAGCAGCCACAAATTAAACTTGACTTTAAAATTGTATTTTTAATATTCCTTATTCCAATATGTTAGCTATGATAGAGGTAATGGAGATTTATTGTTACTTCTCATTAATTCTGACTGGCCTTTTTGACAATCCACAGTTGGGCACTATACTCGGCAGGCACATATGAGGCACTAAATAAACTAATATACAGTATTTCAAAAACACTTCTGCCCTGAGAAAGAAATTGCTAAGAGAAAATAACTTCCCCGAGGCAGGTTTACCGGGTGTCCAGCACTTTTCTAAGCCCTAAGAGAGCAGCACCAGCTTCTAGGAAAACGGGTGGCGGGAAGAAGGAAGGAGGAAGACTCTGCTATTTATAAGAACATGGACCCTATGAAAGCTTTAAGGGAAAGGAAGCTGGAGCTGGTGTCTAGTTCAGGCTCTGCAAGGAATTACCTTTATGACCCCAGATAAGTCACTTGACTGGCTTGGGCCTCTATTTACAGAAATAACTGAGATCACTCAGTAGTTAAAGAGAAAGAATCATGGAGCTACTAAATGTCAGAGCATTCCATACACTATAAAACATTAGGCCCTGAACTGGTTAAAGACTATCTCTTCAATATTAGTGCAAGAGCCTTTGACTATGTAAATCTTAGAACAAGAAAGAACCTTAGAAGTCACACATTCCCCGCCTTGGTACAATCTTTTGAGCATGCAGTATGGCAATATTTATCAAAATTTAAAATGAGGATATCCTCGCTCAACCGGGCGTAGTTCAGTGGTTGAGCGTCGACCTAGGATCCAGGCGATCAGGGTTCGATTCCCGGTCAAGGCACATGCCTGGGTTGCGGGCTGCAGCCAATCAATGACTCTCTCATCATTGATGTTTCTGTCTCCCTCTCTCCCTCTCCTTTCCTCTCTCTGAAATCAATAAAGATATATTTTTTAAAAAATAAATAAAAATAAAATAAAATGAGGATATCCTTTGGCCTGGAAATTTATGGACCCAAGTGTATGAAAATACTTCCAGTGTAGCCAAATAAAAATAAAGCAAAGCAAGGAAAGGCTGGTGAAAAAAAAAGAGAGAGAGAACTGAGAAGGACATTAGGCCATCATTAGCAAACTCTATTTAAAACTCATGGTTACTTCAGTCTTATTTATTTAGAATGAATCTAAAAGGTTTCAACCTACACAGCCCTTACTTGGCAAGACCTTCTAGAACTGCTGGCAGGAGAGGGGACCTCTGGGCCTTCTTCAATATTCTGAAGTAGGTCACAAACACGATATTCAACGTCTCCGTGTGCTGGCCAAAGAAGCAGACAACCTGACTTAGTATAACGCAGGACACTTTCTCCTGAATTACCATAACTATCATCAACCCTCCACCTATTTTACCTTTTCCCCTCCCTCCCAACAATTCAATCTTAGGAGCTTTAACAAAGTGAAGCTTTAACAGAGTGAAGATACATATCCTGTGATTTCATAAAACCAGCACCAATCACACTGCAACTTCTTGTACATCTCATATCTAAGCCTCATGAAATAAAACAAAATTATATCACCATAAGATGAAACAATCAATCCCCAGTTAAAATTATTTAACAAAACATTTAAAAAGGAGTGATTTACAACCTTTTTCATCTCACAGCAAACATAATCACTAAAATTTTGCGGCCACCAAAAAATATATTTCTTGCCTATCTGACAGAAAATAGGTATAATTTTGACTCATTCACACCAGACGGCTATTATTGTGTTGGCTGTTGTCATTGTTTTATTTGACGATCTAAGTGAAAAGAGGTCAGTGCCCCTGACTAACTAGGCAGGTACTGCATGTTTTAAAAATTCTTGCGGCACACCAGTGTGCCGTGGCACACCGGTTGAAAATCGCTGGCATAGGAGAATGTGAAACTGCCTACCAGTTTAAGTTTTTTCTCAGTACTCTCCGAAGCTTCCGCCTCCCGAAGCTCTCGCTCTAGTTTCTCTTCTGCTTTTTTCCACTGAAAATAGATTGAAAAATAGAGTACATACCAATGAATGAAAACAGCAAGGTTCAGAGGTATAATATGTAAATATTATGAAACATATACAATAATGCCACAGATTGTCTATGAAAACAAATATAAGCAAAAACATGGGTAAGAGGCATACACACACCAGACTATGACAGTGGTGGCCTCCTGGGAGGAAGGCACGAGAATGAAACGGAGACCAAAGGGCATTCTAACTCTAACACAATGGCTTCTTTCTTTTCGAGAAAAAAATTAAAGTGACTCTATTCATATTTGCTCATTCAGAAAGGCAGATACATGTGTTGTGCTATACCATTCTCTGTAGTTTTCTATAATTTAAATTAAAATTTTTCAAAAAAGAAAAAAAGGAAGACCATGCTGAGCCCAGAAATAATTCTTATTGTTAAATCATCTGTAACAGAAGCCAGCCATCACCAAAACTTCCCAAACTCATTTATATACAATGCATACTATGTAGAAATTCAACAAAGTATCCATTTGTTCCCACTTCCTTCTGTTCTAAGAACAGCAAACAATGGCTGCTAAACTGCCTGAGACACAAGGGACTAACTGAGAAGTAGTTTCCTACCCTCATGTGAGGCTGCTAAAGAGCTGTTCCTACTGGGCCTTTGTTTCCTCACCACAGCTATGTATCCAACTCACATTAGGATACTATGGCATAAATAATGAAAATATTTGCCTTCATTTGTTTACAGTTATTAAGTCTAATTTAATATTCCTGTCATGTTTTCAAAATTATTAGACACATTCAAAAACTGATATCCTGGGAATTATTTTTTGTTTTCTTCTTATAAGCAATGTGATAACCCTAATAAACTGTTTAGAAATGTTTGAGAAATGATAATGATAGAGTGGTGATGGTAACTAATATTTATAAAGCACACGGGTGCTATGCACTCTGCCGGGTGCTTTACCTAGACGGCCTTGTTGAAACTGCACAAGAACTCTAGTACCATTAATTAGCTCCATTTCTCAAAATTTAAAAAAAAATATGCTTAGAGTCTCATAGTAAATAAACAAAAGGTTTCTAATATGAACCAATAACGAAGCATGATTCAGTTAACAAAATCCCACTTTGTTGCTACCCTCACGCAAATACATCCTTTCTGTGAAGGGAAGAACCTTGTGGGTCACAAAGAATCTAAGAGGATCGTGAGAGCCCGCAGGGCAAGGAAGCCTCTTCTACCTATTGCTCTCCTCCACAATGAATTGTCAGTTTAAATTGATTTAATAAGATATTTCTCTGCAATAACTAGGAAAATTAGATTCTCTAAATATTAGATTTTTAAATAGTTATGATTTAACAATGGTTTTTACCTTTTTCTATACTGTGATTTACCTAAAATCAAAACAAAGGAAATAAATCAAACCTTTCTCTGCATTCTTGACAGATTTTTTCTCTTTTCCTTGAAAGTCATGAACTTTCTCGGTTTATTGATGTCCTCTGTATCTTTTTTCACTTCTACTTCCTTGATTCTTAAGCACAAGAATGTTTTTAACATCTAATATTAAAGAAAACACAAACACACAGCTTCATATTTCTATTGCCTTCAAAAACTTTACACAGAAAAATAAGCATTTAACAATGTTATTTCCTTCCTTCATGTAGGGAGGAAAAAAAATGAAACATCTTTTATCACATTTTACACAAAGATCTATTATCTTTTGGCTGAACATATTTCGGAATTTGTGTCTATGAAAGGACTAGTACTTGGCTAAATACAAGTAATATTATTTTGTAGTTTAATGACAATACGGGAGAACACATTACTGGTATTGGAAGATAAGATTACAAAGAGGAGACAGGCCAGAAACAGGTTTGAACCAGTATTGGAGGAGGGGATGTAAATTAGGGGATCTTCTCCTAAATGGTCCTGAAGTAAGAACCAGATGCCGTTTACTACCCACTTTAGCTACCCCCACGATTGATGGGCCCGGGGCGAGAAGAGGGGCACGTTTACGGGCGGGTTGCTGGTTTCACGGAGGATGGTAGATAAATAAATCAACAATACCTGTGGGATAGTCATGTTGACTGGAATTTGTCACACCAAATGGTTTATGTACGATAAATAATATAATGTACTCATGTAATATATGGTTATAAATGTACATGCTACATATTCATGGGGAAATAAGGTTAATGCACGACGTATTTCTAAATCAGCGTTAATTTACCAAACCTGCTTCAGTTTTACAGAAAATAGTTATAATCTTCATCATCCCCCTGGCCCCCCAAAATAAGTAACATGAAGACCAGTGTTATTAAGAAAACTTATTTTCCTTCAAGTAATGGGTCTCCAACTTTAGCAGACGTGAAAACACCTGGAAGGTTTGTTAGTCCACTAACAGCTGGGCCCTGTTCCAGAGTTTCTGGTTCAGTAAGTCTAGAGGAGGGCCCCACAACCTGTACTTCCAATTCCCACTGACACTGGTTCAGGGACCTCAATGAGAACTTAAGGCTTAAGCCATTCAAAAAATTCAGGAGCTAATTTGGAAATTGGTGTTTTGTGTGCCACAGCAACCATCCAAACACACGGACAGAAGAGGTTTGAAGGCCTACACTTCCTTAGGAAGAAACCACTCCACTGACCTCCTGCAGTCACAGAAGCATCCCTGGAAAAAATACTTGAGAACTACAGCTTTCTATTATCCTAATATGTACATCTGGAAGAAAACTGAGTATTTCAGATTCTAGGGCCTAAAGCACAAGTAGAAACAGGGACAAACTAAAAGCATAAATAGTGAGCCTCAACTCACCCTAGGTACTAGGAGAGCAGTGAGTACCACGGACTCCATGCACTGATGAAACACACTCAGAAATGAAAAAACTGCAAAGTAAAGAATGTGGTGTATGGTCAACTAATCTTTGCAAGGGCACCAAGATACACAATGCAGAAGGATACTCTCTTCAATAAGTGGGACTGGGGAAAATGGATTCCGCACACAGAAGAATGAAATTGGACCCTTATCTTAAACCACTCACAAAAACTAACTCAAAATGGATTGACAACTTAAATGTAAGGCCTGAAACCATAAAAGTCCTAGGAAAAAAAATAGGGAAAGAGCTCTTGACATTGGTCTTAGCAAAGTGTTTTTTGGATATGACATCAAAAGCACAGGCAACAAAAGCAAAAATGAACAAGTGGGACTCCATCAAACTAAAACTTCTGCACGGCAACCATCCACGGAATGAAAAGGCAGCCTACCAAATGGGAAAAAGATATTTGCAGACCATACCTGATAAGGGTTTAATATCCAAAACATTTAAGTAGCTCATATATTCAATAGCAAAAGACAACCCATTAAAAAATGGTCACAGGATATGAACAGACATTTTTCCAAAACTGACATACAAATGGCCAACAAGTATATATGAAAAGGTGCTCAACAGCACTCATCGTCTGGGAAATGCAAATCAAAACCACAATGAGATCACCTCACACCTGTTAGAATGGCTGCTATCTGCTAATGAAAAGACAAGATGTAACAAGTGTTAGTGAGAGTGTGAAGGAAAGGGAACCCCTGCATACAGTTGGTGGAATGTAAACTGGTATAGCCACTCTGAGAAACTGTATGGAGGTTCCTCAAAAAATTAAAAATAGAATTATTGTATAACCCAGCAATCTCACTTCTGGGAATCTACCCAAAGGAAAGGAAATCAGTATCTCAAAGAGATATCTACACACCTGTGTTCCCTGCAGCATTACTTACAATAGCCAAGATATGGAAACGGCCAGTGTCCGCTAATAAGTAAATCAATAAAGATAATGTGGTACATACATACAGTGGAACACTATTCCACCATTAAAAACAAGAATCCCACCATTTGTGACAACATGGATGAAACTGGAGGACATCATGTTAAGTGAAGTGAAATAAGTCAGACACAGAAAGACAAATACTATATGATCGTACTTTTATGCGGAACCTAAAAAAGTCAAACACATAGAACCAGAGAGAACAGTGGATGCCAGGAAGTGGGAAAATGTTGATCAAATGATACAAACTTCAGTTACAAGATGTATACATTCTGGAGATCTAAAGTACAGCATGGTGATTATAGTTAATAATATTGTATCTGTACTTGAAATTTGCCAAGACAGTGAGTCTTCAGTATTCTCACCACACAAAAAGAAATAATAGATGTGTTAACTTGATTATAGTAATCATTTCACAATGTACACATACATTAAATCATGACACTGTACACCTTTAAAAAAAACACACCCACATTGTACAACCTAAATATATATACCAAAAACCCCCCAACAAATTAAAGAACGCAGCATATAATTCTAACACCACTAAAATGAAAGTGTTTCCCTATTACCAAGTTTCATGTTCAAGCCTTATTATCTGATCACTGTACAATTCTGAACAAAGACACTAAATGTTTTCTCTACCTAAGTGCAATATTTATAATTTTAGCAGTTCAACTAAAATGATCAGCTTTAATGAAAGGGATTTGATGGCAAAGCAAGATTGAAATTAGGAACTAAAACAGCAGAAATTGTGAGCTGAGCAATCAAAACTATATGACTAAATGGAAGGTAACATTTGGGGAATCGAGAACTTTCCCTTTCTACTTTGCACACTTCCGTAAAGAAGAAATTCCTCATGGCATCTGAAAATTAACTTTGTAATTTAAAAACAAATACAATGTAAAGTAAAAAAACGAAAGGCTTACCTCTGGCCTAACATCATAATTTCTGCCCTTCACAAAACCAGAAATCACTTTAATTACTCCAAGGGAAGCTTGGCCTAATTTATCTTGTTTAAAAAGTTTCTTGACTGCCTCACAGCACATTTCAGATACCTGAAAAATAAAATGTTACACTAAACCAACATTTCCCAACCTCAGCACTACTGACATGTGGGGCCAGAGTAGTTTTTGTTGTGGGGGCTGTCCTGTGCATTGTAGGATGTTCAGATGCCGGCCTTTACCCATGACATGGCAGTTAACCCCCCCCACCACAGTCCTGACAATCAAAAATGGCTGTAGACACAGCCTAATGTTCCCGGAAGGAAAAAACTGCCTCCTGTTCAAAATCACTGCACTAAACTTATGTCAAATAGTTTTCTTAAAGAAATAGTTTAGCAAAGTGACTCTAATTTAGCAGTAAGTAATAGGTCCAAAAGAATTCTAAGATAAAAAAACACACATGGTCTATAACTTTCTGTTAAGCACAATAGCAACAATCATTAGAGCCACCCACCGATTTTGACATGTCATTCATGAGAGGGACAATCAAGACGATGATGTTGTTGTGAAAGTTGAAATGAGGCAGAGCCACCAACAGCTCACACAGGCTTTTCACAGCCACTTCCGCCAGGCCTTTGTATGCCTTTAAGGAAACTACATTACTTTTCTTCAGCTTCCTTTGCTTCCAGTCTAACAAAAGATAACTGTAGTTACTTTACTCATTGATAAAACGTCGTCCTTAATACAGCCTAGGCACAGTTGTAAGTGCTTTATATCTATAAATTCATTTGCTTATACACCACAATTCTATGAGGTAAGGACTATTATTATTCCCACTTTATAGCTGGAAAAACTGAAGCACAAAGATTAAATGATTTGCCCATCACATTGGTGTTAAGTGATGAGCCAAGATTTGAACACAGAAAGTCTGACTCTAGACTCTGCTCCTGACAATACACTCCACTGACAGTCAACACACAGCACAGAATATAGAATTCACCTTCCTTTTACATGCTTTAAAGATGTTTAATATACCTTTAACCATTTGCTCCAGATTTTCCAAATAAAATTTATATTGGCTAACCAGGCCTTCTTCAAATTCTCTTAACTTCTGGGTTTCTTTGCGGATCTGAAAAGACCAAAAGGTCAATCACTTTTTAACACCAAAATATTGAAATATGAAAATTAGCACAAAATGTTGAGTATCTAGTATATACCCAGTCATGTAAAAGCAAACGAACAAAAGAAACAAACCCTGCTTCTCCTATCTCTAGCCCTCCAAAATTTTCAGCTTATTCTGTATAGTAATTATATTTGGCATACCTTGGTAGATTTTTCTGCTTCTGTTAGGGGCCGGATTTTATATGAAGGTGTAATGTCTTTAAACAATTCCATCAGAGAAATAACTACCAGCTTTCGAACAGTAACAGCCACATCAGGATCCTGTTCCATCAGCATGGAACGTAATTCCTTCAGTTTTTTAACCTGTTAAAGAAACAATTTATCAGGCTAGAGAAATAATGGCAAAACAATCATGAGCAAAAGCAACAGCCCCACATCTAACCCAGTAAGCACAATTCACACAATGACTCAGAGTCTAGTCAAGCCAAACACAACTCCAGACACTGCTAGTTACCTACAATTAAATCACTGAACTTATAAAGTAATCATGCTTTTGTTAAATAAGTAGTTAGAAAATATATCGAGTTTTAAAAGTTTAAATTTGTTAATTTACCTGTTTTTAGAAAACTTTTTTAATTGGCTTTTCTTAAAGCACGTGTGTACTATTTCCCTAAAAACACTTTTGGAAATAGATTGTTATATATACCAAACATATATTATATAATCACACATATACAAGTTAATCAGAAATTAGTATAACGTATCCACGTTAACTTAAGCTTCAAAGTTACTCATATAACTATATTTGCAGGATGTAATGCAGAAGTGAAAAATTGGTTTCAACTAATGTGCTTGCTTTGATGAGCTACTATTGCCTGCTGGAGTGGTATCTGAGAAGCAACACTGGCTGATTAACAACGCTTGCCACAGCAGGGAGGAAGACAAGTATGTCCCTTCCTGCTTGCTCTAACTTTTAAGAAAAGAGCATGAGGCTCCGGAGTTAGAAGATCTAGGTTCCAATCCAGTGACTGTTAAAATCTGGAACAAATCACTTAAATTTTTAAAGGCTCTATTTTTCAGCTGTAAAATGAGATGAATAGCTCTTGTCTCTATGGTTTCACAATGATTAAATGAGATAATACAGATTAAAAATATTCCAAATTCCCCTCCCCAAGTCTGTGCCACTCACTTCATTAGAAAAGACCAAGCACTACTCCAAAGTATACCCACATGAAACTTTTTTCTATAAATGAGAATAATCTATTTTATTGTCCAATAAACAAATATCTGTCATGGTAGGATGCTGATGACACCAGTATAACAAAAATAACAGCATCACTTTATATATGACTTCATGTATATCACTTAACCCTCACAATGTTTGAATACAGGTTCCACCCTCCTTTAGAGGGGAATGAGCAGTGGGTAGAAAACTCACCCGAAGTCTGACAGACAGTCCTCAGCAGAGCCAAGGCTAAACCTTGGGCTTTTGAGCTGACTTTATAACTGTCACCACCTTCCTACTGTGCCCATGGCCCAGTGATAATTCATTAGAACTTTCTGATCTATTTCACTGAAGTGTTTTACACTTTTCCTGAACTACTCTGCCTTTTAGGCGCACATTCCTCACTAAGAACCCTGCCATCGGTCAAGCAATCTGGAGGAGGTCCCTCCTCCCCAGCATGACTGATTTTCACAGACTTAACCACTGTGCATTACGTTACGTCCAGTACCTTCTCCTAAAGACTCAGAGCATTTAAGAGACTTTCCTAAGATAACAGAAGAAACAAATTTTTTAAATTATTTTTTTAATCCTTTTCCGAAGATATTTTCCCCACTGCTTCTCAGAGAGCGAAAGGGAGAGAGGGAAACACCGATGCGAGAGACACATCGACTGGTTGCCTCCCGCACACGCCCTGACCGGGGCCAGGCGTTGAGCCTGCAACCCAGGTACAGAATCGCACCCGGGAACCTTCAGTCTGAGGGTCGATGCTCTAACCACTGAGGAAATCGGCCAGGGCTACAGGAGAAATTAAGCTGAAACGCAGATTTAGGCTAAGGTTCTGTCTGGTCTCTTATTCTAACTCAGTTACTATGTTTTGCTAATGCTTTTCCTTTTTGTACATAGAGGTAACAAGAGAACCTTAAAATACTAGGTATACAGAAGATATCTAACATGAAGAACCTAAAGAAATTAATACTGCTCACGTTACTTTCTGGATCTGATAATATGGCAGATGCCAAGGCTGCAATATGCAGCTTCTTCTCTTGCAGTTTCCTCTTTCTCTCAATTAAATGTTCTTCTATGGTCAGCTCTCGAATAGGCTCTTCAACGATCTCTGAAACAGATTAGGTTTTCCCTCTTAAACATTCTTTTATGTACAAGTGTCCAAGAACCTTGTTTCATATCATCCTCTCAATAATCATGAGGCAGGTACTATCAATAGTTCCATTTTATAGATCAGGAAACTGAGGCAAAGGAAAAGTAACTTGCCTATTCTCACAAACCTGGCAGAAATGGATTCAAACCCAGGCAGCCTGACTCCAGCACTCATATTCTTAATGACTATGCTAATAAACACATAAGAATTTGCATTAATTAAGGGGAAGGACAATCTGATTTAGTTGTTTTAAAAAGTACAGAATATTATTTTGTTTTCCACTTTATACAGTCCTTTGAACTGCACAAAATATGTTCACATTTAGAAATTCAGAGGGAACTAGATTTCATAAACACCCACACAAATATATTCTGCAACAAGCCCACGAAGGATGACTGAAAACAGGAAAACAGTTGGCCTATAACCTCATTTACACTATTAATGAGGTTTCCTAAGCAGAAGTAAAAATTAATCAGCTTGTTCTGTCACTAATTCCAAACCAATATAGTTTCAAACAATAAAATACGTTCTTTCAATTTAACTTTGGGTAGAACTATGCTAGCTATTAGAAGCCCACATTTAATAATCTAAAACAGACACAAAGCATAATTGCTCTAAAGAACCAAAATGAACAGTTAATAGTTATTTGTAGGCAGGTCCTTCACTTGCAATTAAAAAGAATTCAAAACAGTTCAATTAACAAGACTCTTCATGCACGCCTGCACGTTATAAATATTAATTACATAAACTTTCCATAATAAAAAGCAACAATCAAATTCCACAAAGTGAAACTTTCAAAAGATGGAGAAATGTTCGAAAGGACCTTGAAATGACCAGTGCTCCAAAATGCACATTCCAGATTTTACCTAAAATTAACTTATATTATACAAAAAATGTAATTCTCAGTGAACAATTTAGCAGCTATATCGAGGTATCCCTATTACCTTCCCCAAGGGCCGTCTCGTCCTGATCCTCTTCGTCTTGTGTAGTCTCAATAACTGTGGAAAATGCGGATATTAAAAATGGGATAATACACTTCAGTGGTAAAACTACCAAAAAAAGCACGGGATTGACCAACATAAAACTCAGGAAAGCAGTGACTTTTGTGAGGAGGGAGCAATTAGTGACTGAGGGGAGTGCAAGGGAAGCTACTGGGTGCTGGCAGTATCTGTTTCTTGCCCAGATGGTAGCTTTCTGGGTGTGATAAAACACATAACTTCACATCTTTGATTTCTGGACTTTTCTGTGTTTTATTTCACAAGAAAAAAAGATACATATAAGAAAAAAAGGCTAATAAAGGATGACTAATATGTTCTGATTTTAGAAACAATAGAATTTGGTGAAATACTCTGGAAGGAAAAAAAAAAAAAATCACCTTAACCTTGTAGCTTCAGTTGTACTCACAGTGCAACAGACACCAAAGATAATCAACTGTATTTCTAGCCAAAATCCTCCAGCTTGCTCTATGACTAACTGTCACTACCTCTATTTTGTAGATACAGGTAGAAGTCAAAATAAAATTGAATTTTTAATGAAAGAAATATGTGGTATTATTAAGGAGCTAAACTGTAACACTTCACCTGGCTTCTCCCTGGTCTGCGGGATTATACCACGCTTATCTTTGATAGGAAGCAAGTGAATCAATTCCTTCTCTGGTGCAGTTTGCAGGGATCTTGGTATTTTTTCATATTTATCTATAACGTTCTCATGCTTTCGTTTCTTGGCGTGAACAGGTTCACTGTAGAAAAAAAATTTCATTTTCAGTTTCAATATTTTAGAAAGGAACCTAGAGACCTATCATTTTTAAAGCACAGAAAAATTAACTACATACTAGCCAAACCTTCAATAGGTATATAGATATTAGCACCTAAGCCAGGCACAGGGCAGGCACTCAAATAGTAAATGAATCAATTAATTTTGTCGTATTCCACAAAAATTCAAACTATGACTCTATCTAGTTTTCCCTTTAGGTGCAAAATAAAGGTAAAAGTTACAGCAGATTCTTTCCAAAGAATATTCCACAGAGCCAAGGGGAGCATCATGTTGTTATGCATTCCCCAAAGCCTTCAGAGCACAGCCTGCATGGACTTAGGAGTTAAAAAGATCTAAGTTTAAATTTCAGATCTACTACTTTTGATTGTGGGGAAGCATCAGTTTCCTCTCTGTAAATGGGATAATACCCACCTAACAGAGTAATAAGGATTGAGGTCACGGCCATAAAGAACTCAGGACTGCTCTGCCAATTCCTCAGACAAAGAACAGCATTCTTTCCCATTCACTATTCAGACTCAAACGAAATAAAGATGTACACTAAATAAAATCAGCCTGTTTTATTCATGAACTTCCTTTATTTCAGAAATAAACTGAATAATAAATAGGGTTTACTCTTTGTAAACATTGTGTTCAGACCTGAAGTTTTATACTAACCACCTACGTAAAATTCAGAACTAAGTTTTTAACACTGAAAGGACGTGAATGATTATAATCTACAGGAAGTATTACCTAGAAGAAAGATCTCGAGTTAGAAAAGACGCTCTTTGTCCTAAATCCCTCATTAACTGTAAGTCATCTTCATCCATCATATCTAAAGGAAGGGCTTCCTCTTCTTCCTCCTCTCCCCTCTCAATGCTTTTACCTGTTCCACACAAAAAATCAGAAATACATGTTAGAGATGTAGGACTCTGCAGTGTTGTGTCTACAGTAGGAAAAACGTATGCTTTCCTAATAATTTAGCCCACTGTTTCTAAATGGGAGCACTATTCACACGCAGGACAATTCTTTGTTACACTGCAGAATCCTGAGCCAGGCAAAACGCTAGCATCTCTGACCCCTAAAACCAAATGCCAGGATCATTTCCCGGGTAACCCTAACAATCAAAAAATGAATGTCTCCACACTTTCTACAGTGTCTTTCAGAGCATTTGATAACCAATAACTTAGCACCTTAGCTCCATCAGATCGCCAATGACTTTCACCTCCATTCCACTTCAGCTGCCCCCTCCAAAGGCCACATCCCAAACCTAAGTGCTTACCCTTCTCTCTGACCACAACCTTTAGTCCTTCCAGCTTCCATTCAGTTACTTCCGCCACACCTTTGACCAAATCTACAGACCTTCAATCCTGTGGCCAATCTACTTTTTTCTACCTACCAATGTGTTCTATCTCTACATCAGACATGTGGTGACGTCAAACCTATAATTTCAAGTGGGTAAAAATTTCAATACATCAACTACTTCTCACCTTGTTTCTTAACGTTAACAATTTATATTGTAGATTAATGTTAAAACATAAAGAGCTTCCTTCTTTCTTGAAACACTCTTCTTTGATTTCTAAGACACTGTACAATTCCGGTTTTCTTCCTAGTTGTCTGGCTCCTCCTCAAACCCCATTATAAGTTTTTCTTCCTCACCCACTTCTTAAGTGCTAGGGTTCCTTAACATTCTGTTCCAGGTTCTCTTGTTCTCATACTACAGTCTTCACAGTGATTTTACCCAAGTCTAAGGCTTCAACTACCATCTACATCTGATAATTCCCCAAACCATTCTCTCTAACCCAGGTCTTTCGCTTGAACCCTATACTCTTTTTTTTTTCTTTTCTGAATTATATTGGAGTGACATTGGTTAACAAAACCATACAGGTTTCAAGTGTACAACTCAACAAAACATCACCTGCACACTGCATCGTGTGCCATTGGCCAAAGCAGTCTCTTTCCGTCCCCATTTACCCCCCTTTCCCTCTGGCTATGACCATACTGTTGTCTACATCTATGTGTTGCATATATTTTACCAGTTTTCACCCAACCCCCTCCCCTCTCACAGTGGTCAGTCTGTTCTATGTATCTACGCTTCTGTTTCTATTTTATTTGTTAAATTATTTTTGAACCTTATACTTATATCCAACTGCCTAATAGGCTTCAACATGCAAGAATAAAGAAACCTTTTGCTTATTTTTAATATATAATTAACACATCATGCTTTTTAAATTCTACAGAAATTTAGATGGAAGAGGTCTTTAAACTCAAACATCACATGTTTTTATAGATTAAATACCTGGAGATTAAGTGGACTAAGGCCACATTGCTATTAAGTAAGAAAATCAAGAGAAAAGCCCAAGTTTCCTGACTTCCAGGCCTATGACCTTTTACATATCACAGTAATATGTTGCCAAGAGATTAAACTAAATAGGTCAGGATTAAGAGAATGAGGTGCACATGGGAAGACTGCATATTCAGATACAGTCAAATATAACTACCCTGAAAATATCAGTAACATTGTAGAAAAACTGGTCTGACTCAAAGTGGTCATATTCCCTACCTGTTTTGGGTACTTGGAGTTCTTGGATAGTTTTACAAAATAACCCTGACAATTATAGCTCAGTTTTACTCCAAGTTCCCAAATGAAAAGAAAGCCAGAGGTTTAGAATACTAAATGAATTCTGGCAACACTGTGAAGAATGCACCAGAGAAAAGCAATGTTTTTACCAGTGAATGGGAAAGTGGCATGGCATGCTGCCTGACATTTATTTACAGGGCGATTCTGAGTGTGTTATCCCAAGTACTACATCTTCAGGTTGGGTTTCTAGACATACTAAAAGCAAAGGCTACCTCTTTCTCACAATGAAAACTGTATTGAAATGTTTTCTTATACTGACTATGACAGACCGCATAGGACTACTATCCTCACCTACTCTTAGGAAGATGTGTGACCAAGAAGAGTGATTAGTAGAATGCAGTTATTTCATGAAAAACATTTTAGAACAAATCAATGGAAATCAGAGCACATGAATGCTTTCACAAATACCTGGTCGTTTTTTCTTTGGGTCCTCCAGTGGAATGGGTTTCTTAGACACAGCATCTTTTACAGCTTGCCTTAGTTTCCTCTGTTCCTTTCGGTACTTCTTGAGATTGCTTTGTTGCTTAAATTGCTTATTTTTTAACTTGTTTTCAAGTTTGACTTTACTAGTTTTTAGCAACTTCCTAAAGCTTGGGACCTGTTTTTTATTTCTCCTCTGGAAAACAAAAACAGGAAGAATGCTGCATACCTAGAAATTTATATTATTTTAAAAATCAAATTAAAGAGAACTGATTATAAATTTCATTAAACCAACTCCACAGTTCTAATGTCTCACAGCCAAGGATCTTGCATATAAGAGCTAAAACCAAACTATGACATTAATCCTACAGAATGGCACCAGAGCACCAGTTATTCAGTCACAGGTCTTACTGTGACCAAAATCCACAGATGCTCAGAAGGGTCTAAGACACCCCAAAAAGGTTAAGGACCACTGACCTATTGGTAAATGGTTAGTCAAGGCTATCTTAACTAGTTTAATATACTCAGAGAAACGCACGCTGGCTTTAACAATAACTGACATTTATATATCGTTTTACCGTTTCCCAAGTTCTCCAACAGCCTAGTTAAGCAAGGCCTGCCGTTATCCCGTTACCCTCACGCTGTTGGTGACGCTTAGGCTTAACGATTATGTGACCTGTCAAAGACGTTTGAACCAAGGAAGGCGACACTGAACTCAGGCCTTTGGATTCCAACTCTCTTGCTGGTGGTCCTATTCAGAAACCCAAATCCTAGGGCTAGCTCTAATTTTCTGCGAGAACCACCGCAAATCACTGGCTTTCCTACCTTCTTACACTCTGGGGGCGGGGGGAGGACTCGTTTCAAACCCCATGACTCACACTATAAATTCACTGAGAGCAGGATCCTGCTTCTCATCAATAAGGCGTTCGAAAGGGAGTCTTGAAGAGCCTTTCCATGTCTGACATCTCGCTGCGGGTCTCACCGCGGCTCCTGAGGCCGAGCGCGAGCGCAGTGGGCAACGAAGGAGCGGCGGGCGTCGGGGCCGGGAGGCGGCAGCGCCTCCACCCGAGACGGAGCCCGGGACCTAGGCCCCCGCCTCCTCCCCAGGGTGGAAAAACCGCCAGAAAGCACCCTGGGCAGCGAACCTCCGCCAAAGGGGCCCGAAACCGCGGGGATGGGGCTTCCGAGGACCCTTACCGCCTTCATCCTGGAATCGGGAGTCCCGGCGCGACGAGTTCACCAGCGACAGGGACAGCCCAGGAATCCCGACGGCGACACACACGTGCCGCAGCCGCTACACAGCGGACCGGAAGCTGCCGCTGGCCCCGCCCCACGCTCCGCCGCCGGAAATGGAGGCGGGACTTCCGTAGACAGGCTCCGCGGCGCCCCCTCTGGCAGCCGCTGTCTCACAGCCCTGGGCCGGCGTCGCCTCGGCGTCCGCGCACCGAGCCCAGAGCCCCGTGGGCCAAAGGCGGGTGGCCCGGGAGGGGTTTTTTACAGGGTTTCTGAATCTTTGACGCTTTCTGGATTTCCTTGAAAGTGTTTGGGAAATCGGGCTCCTCATCTCGGAACGAAAGGACTCGATTTTTTCGGTCACGTCCCTGCATTGTGTGCCTCTCCTCACGTAGGTAACCGTCTCACGGCTCTGTTACAGGCGCTGGCTTTTGTAGTGTTTCCTCCCGGAAGGCTTGAGCTTCGGGACAAGCTTACTCCTGCGTGTGATGCCGCCCTGTCCTGACCCTCGCCGGCTCCCTCAGGACCGTAAGGCGCTCGCACGTTTTTGATTCCTGGTATTATTATTATTTTTTTTTAACACTTTTGCCTTAATAACCATAGCCTGATAGTTATATCAGTGAGCTTCGTCTGCATTTCAGTACTTTGCCACTGTATTACCTTTATGTACATATGACTGCCTGCTTAGGGATTCCGCCAAAATTTTCACAGGTAGACGTATGCATTGCAAGAATAAGAACATATTTTTCAAAACGATTGTCTCTAGAAGGCTTTTTTTCATGAATAATGTTAAGAATTCCCACTTAAGGTTTTTTTTAAAAAAAGGGCAACCATCGCAGGCACCCCGCGCCGGCCGCGGCCTGGGCCGGCGGAAGGGCCTCGCCCCGCGCAGCCCCCGCGGGTGCTGGTCCTGGAGACTGCGCAGCCCTCGCAGCTCCTGGGGCCCACTGCGGAGACCGAAGCCGCGCTCTGCAATTCCGTCCGCGCCCTCCAGGGCCCCAGGGTCCCCGTGGCTCTCCCCACACACGCGCAGAAACCGCGGCGCCGCCCCGCGGGAGCACTGCCTCATCGAGCACATGGGAACGGCTGCCCGTGCTCTTCCCCGGCGTCTGGATTCCTCCCCAAAACACAGGGCGTCTGTGGGTACCCCCGTCCCTGTGCAGCCTTCCCTCCAGTTTCCCCAAGGACGGGGCACCTGCATTTCAGTTCAAAACCGACTTCCGTCTCCATCGGACGCCTTTACCGCTCACGATCCCTTCTTTCCTGCGTTCCTTCCCGCCCGGAGGGGTCCTTCCCCTTGGCCCACAAACATACTCAAATCTCTTCCTTAAGTTTTTTTCCTGATGGCCCCACTCCTTTTAATTGTTCCATTCTCCTCCGTCCCTGCTTGTCCTTACTTCCAAAGCGCTAGTATTCTCCTGGTGTGTCCACTTCCTCTTTTCTGTTATCACAGTCCAAGCCTGTCCGAGCTTTTTGGGAAATTAAATCATACTCTTGGCCCATCCTAAGTTTATATAATCAACTTAAAATCTTTGGATCGTTTTAAAGCAATTGTTGCCAAGCTAAATCTCTTCCATCTTGAATTTGAGCAATCTGTTATTTGAACACGAACTTAGAAATGGACGTTTACTAAATCTTGCCGGTTTTTCAGCTTTGTGTCATTTCCCGTTCACTCAGCCCACTGCTAAGCTAAGTTTGGGCTCTAGATCTTGGATCCCCCGGAGCTTTCCTGGATGCTTGGGCTGAGAGGGGTCACTGGGATACTGCATGCTAGCCTCACAAGGACTACCCAGAGATTCCTGAGAGCCCGTTTATTTTGAGAGGTCTGCTAACCCATTTGGCTCTGTGGGTAACATCCCACCGAAACTGCTCTCATTAAGGTCATCAAGAACCTCCAAGGTGTGAATTTTTTTTTTTAAGTGTGCACCTGAATCACATCATTTCTTTTTCTTTCTTCTTTAATCTCACTAGATCTCTCAGCTCCGTTTCTCCTTCCTCACATTAGAATTTAGACTCCCGTGGCTCCCCTAACGGCCTCTTCCCCAGGTTCTCCTACCTTCATTCCGTCTTCCTCTGACCTCTTCAATGTTTGTTGACTCTCGGGGTTCTGCTCTTGGCCCACTTTGCTACTTCTCTTCTTCTACTTCCTCTTCCAGCATGATCTCATCCATCTACCTACTGCAGAGATTCTCAAATCTTTTGTCTAGTTCATATCTTTCCCTCAAGCTTCAGTCTTGAAGGTTCAGTCTTGCAACCACCTGCCTCCTGGACATCTCCACAAGATCACCTCAGAACTTCAGTTTACCATGTTTAAAACCAAACTCCAAACTACTTTTTTTCCTTTGTACCTCTTCCGACATTCCCTATTTCATTCACTTACCCATCGCTAAAATCCCAGTATTCCAGAGATCTTTGGAAACAAGCCAGCAATTTCTTGGCCACTCACATATTACAATTCTTGCATTTTCTATAAAAAACGGGTTAGAAACTGTCTCTAAGGGGACATGGTACAATAAGGCTGCTGATTTTCCAGTCCCACAAGGTAATTTATATAAATTATAACAAGGGGTCTTGAAGAAACTAAAAGTGCTTGAAGTAGACGCTTAGTATTTCCTGAGGGTTAGGATTTTAACATTTTTGGGGGGGATACACAATTCAACCCATAACACCTTGACTCAGGATCAAATTCAGGGACACCCAAGGTAAGACATCACTTTTTTAACACATTTTACAGTTCTCTAAATTATTTCACTTTATCTTCAATAACCTTATGAGGTAATTATTAGCTTCATTTTAAAGTTCATGAATCCGAGGATTAGATATTACAGTTTAGCAAAGTCTGTGTTTACACCAGGCAGAAAATGTAATAAATTGTCAGTCCCAACAATGGGAGGAGTGTTTTTTCAGCAAAGGGGATCAAAGGCCTTAAGTTCTTTTCCTAATCTGCAATATTATAGATTGGGGAAAAATTAAAGAGGGACTTTCCTAAGGTTGTAATGTATGTTCTTTTCTATTTAAGAGTTTTTGTTGATAAACGTCTAAGACATGACATTTCCTCTTTCTTTACTTGCATTGGCTGTTCAGATCCATTCTTTATATTCATTGCTTTCCAGACTAGGAAAGGGGAAGTAGATTCCGTGCACAAAGTCATGTACAGTTTCTGACAGCCCCTTTGGCAGCAGTAGTTCCTCCCTCTCCTCTCTGTACCAGACTCTGCTAGGAGCTCCCTGAAAGAATGCTCTGTAAAACAAAGATGCATTGTCTCCAGGCCTCGGTTCTAAAGCTGCAGGGAAGTATAGCTGAGCCTGGAGCAGACTGTAGAATGAAACTAACGTCTAAAGCATGGTGTATGTCTTTTTCACACCTCCACAGTGCTGTCCCTGCTTATTCTAATGTTCTCTACTCCACCATCGCTAGATCTACAGTTTTTCCTCTGGTTACAAGTTTGGAAATACTTCCACTCATGGGCTAATGCACATATACTCCCAAGACCTTCTTAGGTGGCTTTTATGCTTCTGACTGATTCCTTTTCCAGGCTGATGCTGCTGGTTATAAAAAAAATCCACTTGGGTGAATAAATGGATATGTAAGTGAACTAAGTAGATTATCTCTGAATAGATCAATGAGAAGTCTGGATGATCAAAAATATCTCCTCCTATATCTGTCACACCGGAAAGAAGATAACGATTTGCTCCTAAGGGATCTCTTTTTTGGGGGCCCACTAAAGGCAAAAGGACCTCTTAATATTCTATTCAGGACTTTTTAACATCCAGAAAAAACAGGAATTGGCAGCTTCTGGAGTTGGCAAAAATGGGAAGTGGAAGAGGGGAAGGATATAAGTGAAAGAGCCAGGCGCCAAAGCAGCAAGCTTTTAAACATAATGATGTGTGTGTGCGTCGCAATATAATGATAGTTTCAGTGGGTATATGAATGATCTATTTCTGCTTCACAAACCACCCTAAAACTTACCAACTTTAAACAATAATAAACACTTATTATTTCACACAGTTTTTGTGGGTCTGGAATTTAGAAGTGGCTTAGGATGGCTTTGGATCTGGGAGTTGCAGTCCAGATGTTGGACAAGGCTGTGGTCTTCTGAAGATTTTCCTGATAATAAAAGATGTGGGAGATCAGTGAGCATTTTAGGACTCAGTGAAATTATCTTGGAAAATAGAGCTTAAAACTCGCTTTTGGAGGATGGATGAGAATTTAATGGATAGAATTTAATGGATTGGACATGGGAAGAAAATGTGTAAAACAATGCAAAACCTTTGGCTTTCAAGTATAAGAAAAACTAAAATGTATGTTTATTTCATTTCCCTTATTAATTCCATTTCTGAAAAATTTTTAAGAGAAAATAGCCAAAGATATGTATGAATATTTATATACAAGGAATTAAGCCACAAAGGTGTTTGTAATAGTAAACAGTTGGAAACCATCAAAATGTCCAGTCATGGAGTTGGTTAGATTTAATTTGCTGTTGTTTCTATTTTATTTCATCCATAGAATGAGAAACAACAGCAAATTAAATCTGTGAAAGAATATTAAATTAATATTTAATTAATATTAAAATTGATTATTTCCAGGTGATGGAATTGTGGCTGTTTAAAAATTTCTACATTCTGTTCTATTGCCAAATAGCTTTCTGTTATACTTTTGTAATCAAGATAAAGATATCACTGGGAATATATATATTTAACCTACTTCAGGTCTGGCCCCAAACATTTCTGAAAACACACTTGACAGACTTTAATCCTCCTTATCCTGAATTTATGTGAGAGCACTCACTTGATTATAGTAGTAGCAACTATTTGCAGAACTTGTCATTGTTTTTGCAGAACCTGTCTGTCTATAATTTTAAAATGTAGGCTTATAAATGCTTTTTTCCTCCAAATGTAGCTGAATGCCATCTTACAGCATTAAAAAAATATTTGCAACTCTTGTTTCTTCACAATTCATAGCTATGGCATGTATTTGGAAATGAATTTTAGAGCATTCTTTTAAAGAGTTACCATTTAATCACTTTTTAAAATATCAAAAAAGGAAAAATATTTAAAAATCTAAACAAATTCCATCATTCTCTTTTCATATCTATCCTTTTGACCTTTATCAAGCTAGATATGCAGTTTTATACATCATTGTAATTTGACATGCAATTTTGTATCTCTAACTTTTATTTAATATTATTTGTAAACTGTCCTCATATTTCTGCATTTTTGTCATTTTAATTATCTATATAATATTTCTCTAGAAATACTTGATATACCTAGTTTTTCCTATACTTCCCATATTATTAAAAATTTAGGTAATTTATAATTTTTAGCTATTAAATATTTTGCTATAAGCATATTTGTATAGCTTTTATTTTATCCTTTTGAATGATTTCCTTATGACAGATTCCCAGGATTTGCAATATCTGGCCTCCTGACATGTGACATCAGTTTGCTTCCCCTAGGACCAGTGTGCGTTTCTTTTTTTCCTTTTTTTAAATTGATCTTTAGAGAGAGAGGAAGGAGAGGGACACAGAGAGAGAAACATTGATGTGAGAGCATAACATCGATTGTCTGCCTCCTTCATGCTCCCCTACCAGGGATCAAGCCCGAAACCAAGGTAATCGAACCCGTAACCTTTTAGTGCACAGGATAACATCCAACCAACCGAGCCACACCAGCCAGTGCCCAGTGTGCATTTCTAAAACATTCCGTCTCTTGGTTTGTGGCTGTCTCGCTGTGGTTTACCAAACAGCAGCTGCTCTGTGATCATCTATCATTCATTTTCAACACATATCTCACCCTGCTGAGCTAATCTGCAATGTACATCCTTTCAATACATGTAATCTAACTATAATCCACAACCTCAGTCCTAGTCACCCTCTCTTACCAGCTGAGGCTTTACCAGGCATGCATGGAATTTAAACCATTTGTGGAAGTTGAAAATGAAATCAATAGCAATCCAAGTCACATAGTCCCAAAGAAGGTTGTTTGTTCCCATTGCTTTACAGAAATTTCATTTGGATTTTGTGACCAAAAATATTCCACATCTTGTCAACCAATTTTCAAATGGACATATTGATCATATTTTTGTTTAATCAGTTCATCATCTCAGACTCACAGTTTTCACATCAGTACATGGTGAGGATAACCTATGGTTATTTCAGGTTTCAGTAGTGCATACTCCCACATAACAAATCATCTTTAGGTTAAACATTTATCCATAGATGATGAAATTGCATGTGTCCAGGAGTATAAATAGGAATCAGCATTGGGCAGTTTCTGAGTCAGTCTTGAGGATTATACGTCTGCTTAATCTGTTGAGTTGGGAATTTCCTGGGGACTAGATACATATTTTGAAAGCTTTATTCGTCTGTTTATTTATGTATTCCTTTAATAACTGTTTGTTGAACATCTACTATGTGCTTGACACTGTGCTAGATACTATTGCTAAGAAGATGAATGAAACAGACATACTCCCTTTCAGAGCTTGAGTTGTAGTGTGTGTGTGTGTGTGTGTGTGTGTGTATACGTACAAATACTAGCCCCCCAAAAACATAAAATTACAGCTGTAATACTGACTACAAAGAAAAAGGGTGTTATAAAAACATATAACTGGCATCTAAGCAATTGGAGGAGAGGTCAAAGAAGGCTTCTCTGAGAAGCTGACATTAAGACTGAGTCCTACCCTAGCCAGGTGGCTCAGTTGGTTAGAGCGTGGTCCCAGTACATCGAGGTTGCAGATTCGATCTCCAGTCAGGGCATGCACAAGAATCAACCAGTGAATGTAAAAATAAATGGAACAACAAATCGATGTCTCAATCTCTCTCTCTCTGTCTCTTTTTCTCTTTCTCTCTCTCTCTCCCCTCTCCCTTCCTCCCTCTCTCTAAAGTCAACTTAAAAAAACACAAACTGAGTCCTAAAAAAGAGTAAGGAGATTGATTGACGGTGGGGAAAGGCCCTCCAGGCAGGGGGACAAACGTGTGTGCGAAGATCTTAGGGAGTAAGGGCTTACTTAGCACGCAAACAGAGAAAGGGGCCATGTGTCTGAAACAGATGAGAAGATAAATGTGAAATGATGCTGGAGTGTAGACAACAAAGACCCAGGTCATCATGGAGAACATTCTAGACACACAAGCTTGGAGAAAGAGCTTTGTAGTAGCCAGGACACAAAGAAGGCCAATGTAAATTCAGGGAGTTTGGGGGAGAATTGGGAGAAGAGGCTAGACAAGTAGAGAATGAAGAGCTTTGCAGGTCCTGAAAAAAGATTTTGTCTCTGGCCTTAAGAGAATAGAAAGCCATAGCATTTTGATTAAGGAAGTAGAACCCTCCCAAAGAGTACTTAGAAGAAACAGCCAACAATGTAGGAGGGAAAAAGGAAACAATAGAGTAATGGAAAACTAAGGGAGAAGTGTTTCTTTTAAAAGGTTGAAAGGTTAATGTGATTTCAGAGAGAGGAAAGGAGAGGGAAAGAGAGAGAGAGAAACATCAATGATGAGAGTCATTGATCAGCTGCCTCCTGCAGGCCCCCAACTGGGGATCGAGCCCGCAACCTGGGCTTGTGCCCTGTCCGGGAATCAAACCCCAATCGCCTGGATCCTAGGTCGACGCTCAACTGCTGAGCCATGCCCGGCCAGGCTAGAAGTATTTTCTTATAGAACTGACATAGCAATTACCCGTTGTAAATATCAGTACAGTGATACCTCGGTTTTCGAATGTCTCGGTTGACAAACATTTCGGGTTACGAACGCAGTAAACCAGGAAGGAAATGCAGGCCTCGGAAGTGGAACATGCCCTGCGGCTTCCGCTGAGGGCAAGGTCCTGAGGCCCAGCTGTTGGCTATGGATCCCTCGGTTTTCGAACGTTTCAGGACTCGGTCTTCTGGAGCGGGCTACATTAGAAAACCGAGGTACCACTGTATTTACTTTGACACCTTTATTTAATCCACTGTGCATATGACAGTAGTGTCAGTTGATCTAATGATTTCCTTGATAGAATGTGGTTTTTTTCCTCTAGTACAAAATCCAGTTTAAGGGCAGGCATGTTGTCATGTTGTTTTAATCTTCTTTAATCTTGAACATGTCCACAGCTTTTCTTTGCCTTTTATAATACTGATATTTTTTGAAGAACAGAGTCCCCCCACATTTCATTTTTTAAATAGAATTTTCTTCATTTCGAGTTTGTCTGACGGTTTTGTGCTATTAGGTTGAGTTTATACATTCTCACACACTGTATCTTTCTCAGGGTATTGCATCTGGAGGTGCATAATGCATAAACATCTTTTCAAAGAAGCCTGCTAGTTCAGGGAAGCCAAGAGATAAGGCTGTAGCTATAAGGCAGTATTTCTCAACCTTGGCTGCACATTAGAATTACTGCAGTAGCTTTTAATACCAGTGTTAGGGCTCCTCCTCCAGAGAGATTGACTTAGCTGGTCTTGGGTGGGGGCCCAAACATAAGTATTTTTAAAACTTCCTAAATGTTACTAATGTGCAGCTAAGTTTGAGGAACTTTACTGCAAGGGTATGTGATGGTGGTGATTTAACATGATAGATGGTAAAGCACGTTTGCAGGCTATTTGGGAATTCGGTATAAGGAGAGAAAGGTTGAGGATTAAAGAGAAATATGAGGAGATCTGAAGCCTTTTGTTTCATGTGAGTACAACTGTAGCAAAATAATAATATGGGATAATGGTAGCATAGTTCACCCTTCAGTAATGAAGATTGGGTCAGACATGTAGAATATGACCAATTATATGTATTTTGAGAATTTCCTTGAAAGTCAAATTTTCTTAGAAAATATAAGAATCCAAGTATACCAATAGTTTTTCATATTTTAACTAAGTTAATTAATATTTTACAGCAGAGATTGTGACTATCTTCTCTTAATAATAGTTTGATCTGATTTATAGGGAAGTATCAGGATAAATTACTTATGCCTACAGTTGAAGTAATGTGGCAATATGGTATCAAAAGTTTTTAATGTCAAACTCTTAAGGACTGCAAAAAAAAAGCTAGACCTTAAAAGTAGATATTTTTCTTTGTAAAGTAAGATATATTACTTATAAGATAAGACAGAAACTTTTATTGTTGAAAAAGTGGGAAATAAAACCACTAACAAGAACTAATATAATTTAGTATTATGCAATACATATGATTGTAGACAAAGTTACAAAATATAAATGTGTTTCAGTTTTGAAGTCTGCACTGAGAAAATAGTAGGGTGATATGAGCTAGTATGGTTCATAAATCCTTTGTTGCTATTGACCATGGGAGAGGAAGATGAACAAAATAAACCATTTAGAAAACCTGAAGTTTAAAAACAGAATGACTTCATAGATGAAGAAATAGAGTGGCAGCTAAAAGGAATAAGTTAACAAGTTAGTTAGGAAAGGCTTGACAGCAGGAAGAAAATTACAAGGATAAATTCTCTAGGCAGAGAGGGAAAACACTGAAAAGACAAAAGATTGAGGTTAGACTCTCAGCTACCCTCATCTTTAGCACCATATAACTATACTTATGTCTAGACATCTCCTATATAACTTAAATTTTTTAATTGAGGTGAAACTCACATAAAATACAGTCATTTAAAAAGGTGCAATTCAGTACCATCATAATGTTATGAAACCACCACCTGTATCAGTTCAAAGGCATTTTCAGTACCCCAAAAGAAAACCCCAAATATATTAATCAGTCCCTCCCTCTTTGCCCCTTTCCCCAGTCATTGGCAATCATAAGTCAGCTTTCTTTCCCTATGGATTTACCTGTTCTGGATAGTTCATATAAATAGAGTTATATAATATGTGACCTTTTGTGTCTGTCTTATTTCACTTAGCATAAAATTTTTGAGATTCGTCCACTTTGTAGCACCTATCAGTACTTCATTCCTTTTTGTGGCTAATAGTCCATTGTATGGATATACCACATTTTCTTTATCCATTCCTCTTCTGATAGACATTTTTTAGCTTCCATCTTTTGGTTTCTATAATTAGTGCAGCTGCCAACATTCATGTAGAAGTTTTTGTTTGACCATCTTCCAACTCTTTTGGGTATATACCTAAGAGTGGAATTGCTAGGTCATATGGTGATTCTATTTAACTTATTGAGGAATTTTGCACAGCAGCTGTACCATTTTACAATTTTTTAGCTATGTATGAGTGTTCCACTTTCTCTGCACTTGTTATTTCCCACTTTTTTATTATAGCTATCTTAGCAGGTGTGAGTGCTATCTCATTGTGGTTTTGATTTGCATTTCTCTAGTGACTAATGATATTGAGCAACATTTCATATACTTATTAATAGCTATTAGCATATCTTCTATGGAGAAATGTCTGTTCAAGTCCATTACCCATTTTATAATTGGGTTGTCTTGTTCAGTTGTATGAATTGTATATTCTGGATACTAGGCCCTTATCAGATATATGATTTGTAAATATTTTCTCTCTTCCTATGTTAACTTCTCCACCTGTGTGCTGGAAGTCATTTTTTTCTGGAAGATTTGATAATAAATGCATTGCTAACTATGCCCATGTCACTTAGTCCTTCCTTAGGGCCTTCAAAAAATGCTCATTATAAAACACATTGATATTTCTTAAACTGGGTACTGGGTACATGGGTATTTGTGTGTTTTTTTAATATTGATTTGAGAGACACAGAGAGAGAAACCGATTTGTTGTTTCACTTATCTATGCACTCATTGGTTGCTTCTTATATGTGCTCTGACCAAGGATTGAACCCACAACCTTGGTGTATCCGGACGATTGTTTAACCGTATGAGCTACCCAGCCAGAGTTGGATGCCCATTTCTTAAGACATATATATTATCACTCATTATAGGTTATATTCACTCTTTTGTGTATATGTATATATACTTACAAGAAAGAAGTTTTAAAGGTTGACAATGCTGCCCCCTCTGCTGCTGCGTTCTCCTACTTCTGCCCTCTCTTTCACTGAGTGGTCTGTATTTGCCGCTTCATTTTATCCACAAGTAGTGCCTCTTTAATCCCTTGCAATACAACTTCTTTGTCTATCCTGAAATGACACTTTTGAGTCTCTGCCACGCCCCCATCTTTATTCTTTCTTCCTAGGTGATGTCACTCATGACTCATTTAGCAGCATTTTGCAGATGGCTCTAAAACTTGCATCTCCATCCAAGTTCTAACCCAAGCTTTAGACTCTAACTACCTGCTGGATAGTCCCAGTCTTTGCCTTTACCCGATATATTTCCTCTATTAATCAAGTTTTTCCAATTCTGATTTCTTCAAACCACATCAGTTTCAATCTCAAGACTTCTGTTCCTCCTTCTTAAATCCCTCCTTATAATCGATGTTATCACGTCTGGTGATTTCTACTTAACCACGCTTCATCTCACTCAGCGGTTATCACCCCATTTTAATCCATTTTCACAGGGTGCTGGAATTATTTCAGTAGCTCCTCTCTGCCTGACTCGACTTCCCCTCCCTTCTCGAGTGATAAAGGAAATCTTTAAGGAGCGATGCGATGCAGTGTGGTGCTGGGTAGGAGACAGAAGGTTAGTAGCACCGTGGGAGAGGAAGGGAGGGCGTCGACAGGAGGCGAAGGAGAAGGTGGGTGTAACAGGCAACCGAGCTGGAAGGATTCACATCTGACGTCCCGTATTCTGCTCCTGTAAGTTACGGACGCCAAGCGGGTTCTCGCTAAGCGAGCCGCGCGGGGCTCCTGAAGAACGGCCATCGTCGGGTGGACCGGCCAGCCTCGGCGTGCGGAAGGCGGAGCCCAGAGGGGCCGCCCGGGATTACGGAGGGGGTCTCTCTAGCTGGCATCTCTATGGTTCGCGGAATCGCCGGGGCCCCGCTTGACCGGTCCGGCTTTTGCGCGTGCGCACCACCCGGCGCGGGCCCGCCCTCCCGCAACTGCCCGAGCCCCGGGTGGGAGGGGCGGGTCTGGGGAGGTTGCGGCGGCCGCCGCCGCGGCCCCAGCGCCTAGGAGTGTCCCGCGCCGAGCCTGCGCCGGGAGTCTTCCGCCGCTGCCTCGGGCGGCGCTCACCCGGCCCAGATGGTGGGTCCGGAGGATGCGGGAGCCTGCTCGGGAAGAAACCCCAAGTTGCTCCCGGTGCCGGCGCCCGAGTCCGCGGGCCAGGACGGGAAGATGATCCGGGCCACGGGCGGCTTTGGCGGAGGTGTCGGCGCTGTGGAGCCGCCGGAGGAGGGGGAGGAGGAGGCGGCGGCGCCTCGGCAGCTCCTTCGGCGGTACCTCGCGGCGGCCGGGGGGCAGCCGGAGCCCGGGCTGTGCTCCTGCCCGCCGCCCGCCGGCCAGCCCTGCGCCCCGCCGCCCTCGGCAGCCCCGCGCGCGGACGCCTGCCCGCGGGACTCGGGCTCCCAGCAGCGGGGCGCGGAGGCGGCGGAGGCCGGCGCGCGGCGGCACGGGGGCATGACCAACGGGGACTCGGGCTTCCTGCCCGACGCGGGCTGTCGCGACCGGGAGGAGGCTCACGGGCCGGCCCGCGGCGGCGGCAGGGACCCGCGCCCCCGCCGCCTCCGCCCGGAGGGGCCCGGCGACGAGGGCGCGGACGGCGCGGGCAGCCGGTCCGACTGGGCCGCGCCGCTCGAGGACCCGCTGCGGAGCTGCTGCCTGGCGGCGGCGGACGCGGACGAGCCCGAGGGCGCGGGAAGCGGCGCGGGGCGCAGCCCGGCCGGCGGCGGCGGCGAGGACTTGGAGCAGCCGGGAGCCGGAGTCCGGCGTCCCGAGGAAGGCTCGTTCCCCGCCACCTCGGCCGAGAGGACTCGCGGGGGCGCGGGCGCGGGCGCCGAGCCGCGCCGCGGCTTCTCCGACGTCCACTTGAACTCCCGGAACACGTTCGAGGTGAGCCGCCGCCAGGGCGCCCGCGACCCCCTGCCCGCGGCGGGGCCGCCGGGGCCCTCGGCCGCCGCGGAGCAGGGCCTCCCGGGGACCTCCGCCCGGGCTCGACGGAGCGGCGGCTTCGCCGACTTCTTCGCCAGGTACGGCGCAGGCGGCGCCGGGGCCGGGCGGGTGCGGGCCGGGTGCGGGCGGAGCGGCTGGCGGGCCGCCGCGCGCGCTCGCCGGCGTCGCCCTTGGCTTTGATTTGTCGCCGCGGGCGGAGGACCTGGCCTTGCGCCGCGCCGTCGGCGGGGGCGAGCCCCGCGGGGAGCGAGCCTTCCACCCCGTGGGCCCGAGGCGTCCCTGCCCGTCCCACCTGGCGTCTGTGCACTCCGGGCCTGCCGGCCTGGTGGGGCCCTGGCGACAGTTTTGCCTCTTTTGGGAAAGCGGACAGCCTAGTCCTTCACCCTCCTTTTTTTTTTTTTTAATTGTACTCCCAAGGATTGGGGGTGGGGGGCGGTTTGTGTAGGGTTGTGGTTGTGAAAGAGAAAGGGAAGTCATTTTGCAGAGCTGTCTGCGTGGAGTCAAATCCATTCAAATAGTTCGGGAATTATTGAAATTAGAAGAGGTTGTGTTTCACAGTGTTTAACCGTGCCCCCCCCACCCCCCGTGGCTTTTATTCAAATTCAGTTTGGCGTTTAGAATTTGATCCCAGTCTTTAAAGCCAAATTACGATGGTGGTTTGTCTAGAAAATCCCCCTCTTCTCTACTTCTGCCAGATAGGCCTCCACTTTTTAATTTTTTATGGCATTGTTTATATCATTTGACCTGCTAATCTTGGGGGAAAAAAATGATGGTGCTGGACATTGCAGATTTCAGAATGAGGCTTTGTTGGTTTGTCAGGGTTAACTAAGTAGTCAAAAAATATTGGTCTTAATGCACATTAATGAAAAGCAGAAGCAATCTCCCTTTAATCAGATTTTGACCCGCTTTTTAAAAAAATCTATAGGCAAATAGGAAAGTATTCCCAACTTGTAAAACCCTCCCTTTCAGAGTTCTCCCTCCTGTGTTTTTATTCGTTTTTCAGGGATCTTCACAAAAACCAGAAATAAATTCTACAGCTGAAGTTTTAGAGGATTATTCAGTTAGTGTGCATTGTAGAGACACAGTCACAATTTTCTGATTGTAATTAATATTTCTTATTCTTTTTCTACTTTATTATCCATAAAGTTGTTTAAATCAAGATTGGGAAATCCTAATTTTGTGTTACTCATAGGACAAAATATATGTTGTAGTAAGATCTGCATTTGTTCCTGTAGTTGCGAAAATGTACTTAAAGCTTGTAGAAGCAGTAGTTTGGAAGCTCTCAGGATGAGCTAAGCATATATATTTGTGACTTTGTGTGGCCTTTAGGTGTTTATTGGTCATGTTTTGATGTCAGGTGTCAGGTAATTTTAGACCTGGGAAGGGGCTTTGGAGATCACTGATTCAACCAGTGCACCCGGAGTACTTGACCTGCGTCACCCATTGGGGAAGAAATGGTTTGGACAGTGGTCCTGGTCTTTAACTTGGAGGTGGAGTACAGGCTAGTGGGGATTTGAAGACAGAAACGTGTTGTGATTTATGAATAAGGCAAGTCTATTATAAGAGGCTTTCATATTATTAACTATAGGCAGGAATTTTGATATAATTTTTAAAGTTTTCTTTATCCTGTAGGTTAATGGGACTTTAATTAATGTAGCTAGTTGACATTCATATGGCCACACTAATCATGTCTATAAGATCACTGGGTTTGAAGTTAGAAACTTAGGTACCCTGAAGTTAACTTGTTTAAGCCTCATTTTTCTTAATTGAGTTCCAAATATGAAGATTCTAGATGTCATTGCTTCCTTTATAACATTGATGGGAGAGGACAGAGTCAGACAGGCACCATTTTTCTCTTAGCCTTTAGCCAAAACCCTAACTGGACTCTGAACACTTTAAGGCAGAGACTCTGATATTCATCTCTGAATCTGTAATGCCTAGCGCTGGTATAAAGAACCCTACTCAGATTATGTTGAATTGGCAACTTGCATGGACTCTCCCTCTACTGTTCTCTAGGTAGTAATTTGTACCTAGTAATTTTGAACAATCTTCTATCCCCAGGCAGAATAATCAGAAATTTTCCTTTCTCCTGCAACCTAAGAGGTTTTTTACTTCCTGTGCACAGTTGTCATTCTCAACTCTGAAGCTCTGGACCAGGACTCCCTTTGGGGATATCTTGTTCTAGGATGTATTCTCATTCTTGGGTGCAACCCCTCCCACACACACTATTTTTTGATGAGGTAGCTCACTGTGAAGAAGGTGGTTTAGTTAGCTAGTGGCAGAGCTGGGATTGGAAACCAGGATTTCTGACTTTCAGTTCAGGTTTACGTTCCATCACAGCTGCTGTTCACCTGCGGCTCTTTCTCTCCCACCTGGTCATCCTCCGCCTTCTCCTTCCTGCTTCCTCTCTTCCCTGTAACAGAAATACTTCTGAAAAATAGCTTCAGGGTTGTTTTACCTTAAGTAAAGAGAGAGGGGAACATTTTACAGCAATATATCTGTTACTATAAAGTTATGTTCAGTTAGGATACATCATTGGCAGGAGATTCATTGATGGGTAGAAATCCTGTGGGAGAGAAAGGAATGTGGTCCTGGATGGGACCACTGTCGTGACCTGCTTTCTCTCCCTTCCAGGTGAGGCGAACTGTAGTTCTGTCCCTGTTGGGGGCTTCCCTCCACCGCATGGGGGCATCTCTGTGTTTATGGTGACTTGACAGTGGCAGCCCTAGAAGTAACATTCCCTCAGATCCTTAGCCCTTTCCTGTCTATAAAAGTTTTGAAATGCTAGGTACCTAGAGCAATGATTTTCAAAGCTTTTCAGTTCAGACTATTTGGGATAGTATTTACAAGATTTGACCAGTACCTATTTACCTCTAGAAGAAAATATGAAAGTATACCTTAATTCTACATATTTTTCCAAAATTATTTTCATATGTATTACCCTTGTAAGTTTTATTTTTTTATTTAAAAAATATATATGTTTATTGATTTCAGAGAGAAGAAGGGAGAAGGAAAGAGAGAGAGAGAAACATCAGTGATGAGAGAGTTATTGATCCGCTGCCTCCTGCATGCCCCCCACTGGGGATGGAGCCAGGAACTCGGGCATGTGCCCTGACCAAGATCAAACTGCAATCTCCTGGATCCTAGGTCGATGCTCAACCACTGAGTCATGCCCAGCAGAGCCCAGCTAGTTTTTGATTTTTAAAATATACTTGTAACCTAGGAAGGGTAGGATTTATTTGTTGGTTTTGAAAATATTTATATTGAATTTTAGGGAGAGGGAGAGAGAGACATCAGTGTGAGTGTGAACATCAATTGGCTGCATCCTGCATGTCCCACATCAGGCATGTGCCCCGATCAGGAATCAAACTGGCAACCTTTTGGTGCACGGGAAGGACACCCAACCAACTGAACCACACTGGCCAAGGCAGATTTATATTTATTTTACAGTTATTTGCCCAGAGTCAGATAGTTAATTTAAAAAATCAGAACTAGACTGCAGATCTGATTCCTAGGGTTGGTGGCTAATGTGCTGATTTCTATGAATTATAAGAAGTTTATGAACAAAAACATAGCTTTTGGTGTGGTGAAAATGCTATTGGCTTGAGAAATAAGAAACTTGGCTTTTGTCCTGGGGTAGCTGCTTCTGCTGTTAAATAACTATGTGACCTTGGGCCAGTCACTAAATTTCTAGACTTCATTTTCCTCATCTGTGAATTAGGAGATTCAAAGTCCCTTCCAGATCCAATATACAGTATTGTGATATTGTATCACACAGTTCTCTTGCACACACTGTTGTAGACCTCAGTTATTTGCTGGCTCAGTAGTACAAATGTGAACTGAGTTAGAGGATGCTTAAAAAAACAGGATTTTTTTTCATTTGGAAAATGAGGAGGCTCCAGAGCTAGAAATATCCCTACTTTGAGCATTTCTTTCAGTAAAGATCTAACTGCCTTAGAGTAATCATGGGAAACATTATTGACCTTTGTTTAGTTTCTCAGATGTAGACAGTACAGACCAGCAGTTCTATTTTTTTTCTTAAGAAAATGCTAGACTTTTTTTTTTCTTAAACTACTTTGGAATAGGGGGGTGGGTAATAAGTAAATTCTAGTTAATCAGTGAACTGGAATTTGAGACTTGAACTTTATGACCATGAGTTATTTCTCAGAGGTTGCCAGTGCTCCACTTTGGTGAACTAATAGCCTAGTGCAGTAGTTCTTAGCCTTTGTTAAACTTCCAAATCTCCTAAAAGCACATTTTAAAAAATTAGATTCTCCAGAATCCACAACCCCTACCAACTGGATTCAGGGTGCTTGCTTTTGACAGGTGGCATCTTTAAACTACAGGAGATTGCAGTGGTTAAAAATACTAGTTGTAAAGTTATATAAGTGCCTGGGTTTAAATGAGCTTACTAGCTGTGTAATTATGGACAAGTTACCTGATCTCTCAGACCCTAAGCAACACATTCATAAAATGGGGATAATACTGATACCCACCTCATGGGATTGTCATAGAGTTAAATGAGATAATACTCTAAGTGTTTTGTACTTATTATGTGGCATGTAGTGAGGATTCAAATGTTATTATTCAAACTACAGCAAAACCACCACAGTCCCCTCTGCAATCCTATCACTAAAATTCACTGGTTTAAAGAAAGCAAGAGACGAATGAATTTCATATGTACTACCTGAAGAAACATTACACAATTTGTGTAGTAGATTTTTAAACATGAATTTGTACTTGGGATCGGATGGGTATTAAAATGGACTCCAGCATAGTGATAGAATATTTCCAGAAGCCTTGAAGCTTTGACTAAAACAAGTCTTAAGAAGGAACTGAAAGGTGGGAATGTTGAGAAAGATTAAAATATTTGTATCTTTTATTGTTTTAAGAACCTCTCATAGGCAAAGCCAATTTTTAAGTTCATGAAATGTTTAACTTAGCTTACTCTCACATTTCATACTTAGTATGCTGTGGTAGGAAAGCTTTGGGGAAGAATGGAAACATTTGGAGCTTTTGAGGTGATACATCTGTTACCTATCTCAAAATGTATTCAGAAAGGGAAAGTCAGTGCCTTTTGAGTCTGCGTATTTCTTCCTAGGAACTCTGTTAGCTACACTAAAAGTTGTTCCCAGGTAGTTCTAGTTAAGAGTTGCTTGGACCCTACTACAGTAATTCTTAAACTTGAGTGTTTTAAAGCGGATGGGTGGAGTGTTAGGAATGCAGATTTCTTAAGCCCCCCAACCCCCTTTGATTGAGTAGATATTAGGTGGGGCCCAGCAGGAATACAAATATTTATTAAGTAGTACTTGCAAGTGATTCTGATACAGGTGGTTCCCAGACTATGATTACTGAAATAATTGTTGATAGACAGGTCTCCTCAGGTAATTACTAAAGGAAGTTACCCCATATATTTATAGCTCAGATTGCTTTATTTATTTAAAATTTGGTCATAGTTATGTACAATGTAATTGACTATAAATAAAGATACAACAGAGAACAGATATAAATACAAATGTAGAAGTATTTTCCTAACTTTCACTAGTTGAGAATTTATCTCTGCCTAATTAAATCTCAGCTTCCTTTTTATTGGTGGGAAGGGTCTTTTACTTTCATTTTATCTGTATAGATAACCATGCTTGCCTGTTCTTTAGCTCACAAAACTTTACTCAGGTCTCTTTAATGTGGAGTCATTTATCTCTCCTCATTTACAACTTATCAAAAAGGTTGTTGATTTTCCTTCTTTCTATTACTGCTTGTTATAATTCTTTTCCATGCCTATAAGAAAAACTCCTGCACGCTACACATGGCTTATCCCCTTTAGAATTTGCTGCTTCAGCCTTTCTTGCACTTATTTATGTGGCCAAAAGAAGAAAGAGAGGGGAAACTCGTGACTGTCTGGGTTTTTCAGCAGGCTCTTTCCTGCAATTAAGAGTTTACCTTAGGGGAAACCAAGCTAGGAGTTATGCACCTACTTAGAGCTAGTTTGACAGTGAACTTGTTAATGCTCTTAATTTACCTTTGAATTTTGCTGTTGATTTCTTTTTAATTTGAATTTTATTTTGGGATACTGTTCTTGGTTAAAATATGTTTCTATCTGCCTGTCTCTAATCCCACAGAGATTAAAACATTTTAAGTTTGGAACTGAACATGATAGTTTTGAAATCAAATTATGTCCTATTTTCTCATATTTTCTCAAATACTATAATGTACAACCTAAAATTTCCAAATCTGTTTTTCATCTAGATGCTTGATAGTCATCTTCTAGTCATGCAGGGGAAATACTTTTCTGTTGTCCCAGGAAAAAGTTATTCAAAGACTACAGCAGTTTAATTTTTTTGTTAAAAACAAAGTGCCCTGGCTGGTGCTGAGCATAGTCCCCTGCACGGAAAGGCCACCTGCTCAATCCCTGGTCAGGGCACATGGCTAGGTTGCAGGAGGCAGTCAATTGATGTTTCTCTCTCTCTCCCCCTTCCTCTTTCTCTAAAATCAATAAAAACGTTCAAAACAAAACATAAAGTGCTGTTATCTGCTTTTGAAAAGCAGGATAGGAAAAATAAAATAAAACTAAAGATAAATACTTGTTTCCATACTATTCCAGTTAAGGTGGTAAGAAAGAAGGTAAAGAACACAGGAGAGTGGAGGTGTGGTTAGAGACATGAGAAACGGTTAGAGGATGAGTTTGAAGAGATTTGTACAGAGAATTTAGCTCTGTACTTTGGCCTGTGGGCATCAGAATCACCGCAGATTATCTCCATATTTATTTTTCTGCTTACCTCAGTGCCTTTGTGGATGTTTCTGGCAACTTCTTTCCTTAAAGATATCTGCTATGCCTCTCCCTCTTAACTTCCTTTACATGCACATCCCCTCTTGGCCTCTTAATAGGCTAAACTGTGTAAGTGAAAAAAATTTTAATGACAGGTTGTATAGATAAGGTTCAATTTAGGCGTTAGAAGTTTAGGTCGTATGGTAGATTCAGGTATTATTAAAAAGTACATGTATCAAAGGGTAAATAAATGCAATACACAGTTTTACATGTTTTCTTACTTGTGTTCCGGTGCTAAAAGGAAAATTTCTCCTACAAGCACCGTGGTAACCTAGCAAATGGAGTCAGAGTCTCTCACCCACGAGGAGGTTGATTGTTCATTACTAGGAAGATGATTTCATAAAAACTTAGGTTGTGAAGTAAGTTATTGAAGTTTTAAATTAGCAAAAGGTTTCAATTGAGTGAGTCGTTTCTGTGGTTTTGAGGAGTGGTAAAATTTAAGTTTTTGTTTATTTTAAATAATCAGTGGGTGTTGTTTGGGAAACAAAGAGTTTGTTGTGATTCAGAACTGGGTGTTGATCACCAAAGCTTGTTAACTGAACACTAAAGAAGTGAAAGTTTTGATGGGTAATTGTTATGTAGCATAACCGGCGCGACAAGTGAATATACGACCGGAGGAGGGTGTCCGTCTTGGTGATGGATTCCAGAAGCACATTGATGCGGCCAGGGACAGGACAGGGATCCACTCTCAGTACTGGGCATGCTAATACAACAGCTGAGAATCCTACTTCCTGAAGGAAAAATTTAACCACTATAAAACTTCTTTGAGTAAAATAACTAGGTATATGTTTTAATGAGATAAACTTGTTTTGCTCTTGTATGAAACCACCAAAACACAACTTTTAAAAATTTAGTTGTCCATTTGATGGAAACATCATAACTAACCTGTAGGAAAAAAAGACAGTTACCTTGGTCAGGAGGATTTCAGCTTTGCTACTGGAATGTAGGCTCTATCATAGGTTGTATCACAGGTTCTGTCATCAGTCCAAGAAGTACTGCTAGGTTAGACAGGGCAAAATGTCACCAAAAATGTAACCACCACTACCCTAGAGCTACGTTTCTGCCTCTTCATTCTTAGCTCATTTTTAGGTGTTTGGCCTCAGCTTGAATTCTTTCACTTGAAAGTATCTCAATTTCCAAAGGGCAGCCTTTTGAGCAGTGTTACTAATTGTTAGAAGGCTCTGTATGCGGAAGCGCAGTGTATCTCTGTAATGTTCCTGGTCCTAATTAGCCCTTTAGAGCCACAAAGAACAAGTCAGGTCTTTTACATAATTTCCCTTCAGAAATTTAAAAATTGCTACTGAACCTCTTTGTTGTTGTTGGAGCCTCCTAGCTAACCATATACAGTTCTTACGAGTGAGTTTGCAGTTTTCTTATTTATTCATTCACAATACTGGTGAGCCTTATTATGTAAATAAGGCATTAAGGAAATTAGATAAACAGGATGTGAATAAAGTTAAGATGAGGAAGTCATATAAATCAGTACTTACAATATTACCTGGTTGGTGCTGTGAAAGAAGCCAAGGATGAAGCAGTAGCACTGAAGGAGTGGTTAACTTTGGGGTGGGAAGTTAGGGAACTCTGCACGGAGTTTAAGCATGAACACTCCGTCTTTTAATGATGAGTGTTTGGATTGGAATGAGGCTGAGGACAGCACAGACACACGTTGGCGTATGCAGAATTTATACATGAAACAGCACAGCATTTTCAGGACTGCAGATGTGCATTAATATGACTGTCCTTAGGCAGGTGAGGTATAGTGTCAAAAACTGAGGCCAAAAGGTTAGGGCTAAATTATGGAGTTTGTGTGACAGAACTAAGCACTTTGAATTGATTCCATGAGGTGTGGCAGTGCACAGGACCCTTGATGGGCTTTTAAAGCATGGGCAACATGCTTGGAATTGTGTTTTAGAACAGTCACTCTTGTAGCAGTGTAGTACATGACTGGGACTTTAGAGATGGGCTTGGATACACTTGCGGTATTTTGTGGGTGCTTGTCAGTCTCTTTATTAGAATGTAATATCTAGATAATTGATTTAAATAACATTAAATTTAATCCCCGCTGGGAGGGATAACTAACAAATTGAGTGACATGTTTATATACCAGTAGCCTTTTTGTGAAGCTTTAATGAATGTAAACTTTGAATCTGATTTTTGTTTTGCGGAAAGTGGGATGATATGAAAAAGGAGAGTCACATCCAAAATTATGCCTGCAATGTTTGTAAGGAATTTGATGAGGGAAAAAAGAGCCAGAGTGGCTGTTGGACAAGTTGTTTCTCTGGCATGGATCAGAATGGAAACAACTTCAGGTAAAACCCTGAGAATGTAAAATTATAAAATCAAGTCTTTATATCCAATGCACAAGTTCTGTACATTGCGTCATAAAAGTGGACCGGTGGCGTTATACCCATCAGCCATTTTTAAGAATTGAATGAGGTAAAGACAAGTATTGAGATGTCTGTAATGTCTCACACGTATATGTGCGTGTTCTAAGATGCAGACTCCCTGGAGATAGGGAATGTTTCTTTTTTTGTCTCTGCATAGAGACTTAGGGCCTAGTATGTAACAGGAACACAGAAATTTATTGGATTAAAAACTTTTTTTAAAAAATACATCTGTATTGATTTCAGAGAGAGGAAGGGAGAGGGAGAGAAAGATAGAAACATCGATGATGAGAGAGTCACTGATCGGCTTCCTCCTGCAAGCCCCCAACTGGGGATCAAGCCCGCAACCCAGGCATGTGCCCTCCCCAGGAATCAAACCACGAGGTGCGATGTTCTGGATCCTAGGTTGATGCTCAACTGCTGAGCCATGCCCAGCTGGGCTGGATTAAAAACTTTTTAAAGGAACCAGAATTTATGTAGCTGAATGATTGGAACCTTTGAAGTCGTCACTTTGGGAGGCTCTCTACTTGTTACTTTAATGGTATTTCTCAAAGTATGTTTAGTATCTGTTTTTGGGAAATATTTCTGTAGGAGAGAAATCAGTTGCACCAATGTAAGGTAGAACTGAAGAATTGAACGTTGGAGGGGAGCCATAGCTGAAGTACATTAGGAAGCCAACTAAGCAAGTTCAGTTGTATCTTAATGGTAATAAGTCATATTCTAGCTATAATATATAGAGTCATCCTCAGGCAAATAGACATAATATGTAAGTGGTTGAGGTTTGTACAAACAGGCATAAATAATTTCACCTCTGGTATTCTTTTCAAGGGATAAAGTCAGAGACTTGGGGTCTGCCACCCTTAGATTTGATCGTCTTTGGGTGGATCTAGCTGTACCAATTTAATTTGTATGAAGCCTAAAACTCTATTACTGGTGCGTTTGCAAAACAGTCCATATTTAAAGGGCTAACTTACATAGACTGTGGTAAAATCCTTAATACAGCATCTGTAACTGACAGTGTTATAATGTAAAAGAAGTGTTGAACTTTGTATTATAAATATTGCCTTAATGTTGTTGCTAGTTTTGAAGTATCCTTTATACTTTATACTTTTCCACTTGCGGAGTAAATTCTTTAGCTTTTCTAATTAACAAAACAAATTACTATCAATTGTAGTAGAACTAAGCTTTTTCTTGCACTCTATTTTTATACTTTAGTCTTTATTAATAGCAAACATATCTTGTCATTTAATTCATTCTTATGAGTCCATACTAAATGAAATTTATTTACAATTCCCGAGATTTTTAATAATTTTTATATTAACCTATATTAAAAGTTAAAAACAGCTCATGTTGAATAAACAGCTTTTGATATGAACAGTCATTTTTGTATTTTGTTTAAAAAGTCTTAACCGATGGAATTTAGTTTTCTACTTAATATATTTACTACCAAACAGAGCCAGAAAATATTCAATTTCCTTGAAATAGTTCTTATTTTATAAAAATGTGTGGCTTAGCTATGGCTTTTGGTTTGGCATACCTATTCCTACTGAAAGACATGCGTTTAATCTGTTAATTCAATTGATGACCATATTTTAAAAACTGATAATTGGAATTTCAGTTTCAGAAACCTGTTTCAATTTTTTTATTATGGCAAAATACATATATAAAATACATAAGATTTACCATAGTGACATTTAAAAAGTATATATTTTATTGATTTCAGAGAGAGGAAGAGAGAAGGAGAGAGAGAGAAACATCAGTGATGAGAGAGAGTCATTGGTCGGCTGCCTCCTGCATGCCCTCTGCTGGGGATCTAGCCCGTAACCCGGGCATGTGCCCTGACTGGGAATGGAACCAGGATCTCCTGGATCATAGGTGAACGCTCAACCTCTGAGCCATGCCGGCCGGGCTCATTAGTGACATTTAATGCACTCACAGTGTTGTGCAGTCACTACCCTCTAGTTCCAGAGTGTTTCATCACTCCAATAGGAAACTCCATATCCATTGGCAGTTCCTCCTTTACCCAATCTCTCAAGTCCCCTAGCTACCACTAATCTGTGTTGTGTCCTATCTCTATGGATTTGCCTATTCTGGATATTTCATATAAATGAAATCATGGAATATATGGCCTTTTGTGTCTCTCTTCTTTCACTTAACATAATGTTTTCAAGGTTCATTCATATTGTGGTATGTATCTGTACCTCATTGTTTTTTATGGCTGAATAATATTTCATTTTATGGATATACTACATTATACCACATTTTGTTTATCCACTTATCTGTTGATGTTCATTTGGGTTGTTTCCCTTTCTTGGCTGTTATGAATAGTACTGCTCTGAACATTCATGAACAACTTTTTGTTTGAACACCTCTTTTTAGTTCTTTAGGTATGATGCCTGAGAGTAAAATTATTGCCTCACATGATATTTTGTGTTTAACTTATTGAGGAACTGCCAACTGTTTTCCATAGTAAGTGTACCATTTTATCTTCCCACCACAAATTTTTTAGGCTTCCAGTTTCTCCACATCCTTTCCAACACTTATCATCTCCTCCCCCTTTTTTAAATTATACCCGTCCTAGTGGGTACGGAGTAATATTTCATTGTGGCTTTGATTTGACTTTCCCTAATGAATAATCATGTTGAACATGTTTTCATGTGCTTGTTGGCCATTTGTATATCTTCTTTGGAGAAATGTTTACTCAACTCCTTTGCCCATTTAAAAATTTTTTAAATTTAATTTTTTTCATCATTTATTCTTTGTTGATTTTTAATTGGGCCATTTGTATTTTTGTTGTTGAGTTATATGAGTTCTGTATATATTCTGGATACTACACCATTACCAGTTACGTGATTTGGAAATGTTTTCTCCTGTTCTTTGGTTTGTCTTTATACTTCTTTATACTGTTAGTACAGTGAATCACATTGATTTTTGAGTATTGAATGAGCCTTGTATTCCTTGGATAAACCCTACTCGGTCACGGTTTTCTTTTCACATATTGTCACTATTGATTTTTTTCACTTAAAAAATAACAGCTTTATTGAGATATAATTCACATACCATACAACTTACTTATTTAAAGCGTACAGTTCATTGGTTTTTAGTGTATTCGGAGTTGTGCAGCCATCGCCACAGTTTTCAAACATTTTTATTGTCCCAGAAGGAAACCCTCTATCCATATGAAGATTAAATATATGTAAAGCTGTTTTACTCTTACTGTAAATAAGAGCACTAACATAGTTTCTGTTTTATATATACAAGAGGCGTAAATGGAGAAGTGTTCACACGTGTGGTTGGTTTAATTCGTCACCAGCCATTATTTTGCCTTTAATTCCAAGCTTTCTCTTAGCATTAGAAGATGACTCCCATCCTGGTGGCTGGGCTGTTTTTGCTCATGTTCTGCATGTTGTTCTTTGTTACTGTTTATGTTCTTGTCCCAAACATGTTTTCCTATATTCTTCCTCCACTTCTGGTGGTTTCTGTCTTCCCTCTGGATGTCTTAGCTGCTACATTGGGCTTAAAGCGATGGAGGTTCTCGAAACATTTGATAGACGGTGTAAATAGTATCCAGTACAAAAGCAAGAGTATTTTTATAATTCCTTTTTCTTTTTTCTTAATTATACTCAGTTTTGTTTTCTCCGTGCAACAGAAGAATAAAAAGACCTCGATCAGTAGGATACTGCCTGAGACTTACTTGCTGTAACAAATAAGACATACCATACGGTGACTTGCTGACATGACACAGGAGGAAGAAGAAAGTAACATATTTTTGAACTGTTTAAATGAATATCAGGAGACCTTTTGGCAAATACATACGATGAAGGAAAACAGGTGGTTGTGAAACTCTTGCGTCGTGATTGTCCTGTGGAGGACATGAACAGATGAATGTGGTCAGGAAGAAAAGGAGCTGCAGGACCCCTGGCTCCAACACTAGTTAGTGGTGTGCCCTTGGCAGTGGCTCATGAACCTTTCTGGGGGACTAGGAGGTGGGGGGTGGTACATTAAATCCTTGGGGAATTTGATGAAGTTCCAGATAGCTTCCCAAGAAAAATGTTCATAAATACAGTTTACTTCAAATCCTGTGTATAGTTTGAGAAGGCTTATGGACCTCCGGTAGCCCATTCATGTAGGTTTATTGATTCGTGATGAACAACCATTGACCTGGTTGCTCTCTAAACTCCCTGGCAACTCTAAAATACTTTTCCAAAAAAAATTATAGGTTTTACTTTCAACTTTGAAATTCGTTTTTTGACAAAGTAAAATGATACTGAATTCTGCGATTTTTTGATATTTCTGATCTATGAAAATACTTAGGTTAGTTAAGCAGTGTGTATTAAATAAAAATATGTATTAATTTTTGGGACTTGTAGTAATGACGAAGACAAGAGCTAGAAACAGCCTGAAAAAGAAAATTCTTGAAATTAGAAAAAGTTCAAGTTATCTGGCAAAAAAGAAAACACTTTTTTGTGTGTGCATAGTCAGCTGAAAGTCTTTTTTAAGTGAAAAATGATTGAGGTTTGGAAAGAATGTAAGTAAACTTCATGCCAGATCTTTAATCCAGAATATTCAAGGGTAGCCAGAGTACTGCATTTTAAAGAGACAGTACTTATACTTTGAATTAATTGTGTAGTCAGCTGTGGCATTCCATGATCACTAGATAATGTTCTCTTTTTGGCCTTCTATTATACTTTGGGGAAACTTAGTACAAGGTCCAGGAAGTTGATGTGATTTCAGCAGTCCAACTTTCACTGAGATAATTTGAAGATCGGGCTGTGATTTCTAACTTTTTAAACTGATTTTACTCTTTTGATTGAAGTATGATTTTTTTTTCCTGTTTGGAAAAGTATTCTGATCCCTTTTTAATATATTGTTCCATGTAAGTGATTAAGTGATGATCAGAATTTATCTCATGAATCTAAAAAATTAAAATAGTCATAGATGTAATGTAAACATTAGGCAAAAACTGGGGGGAAATTTTTTTTTTTGGCTAGAGCTAACATTGTTGGCAGTAAGAAGATTCAGAGTTAGGCAGCCAGTTTTCTGTAGTGTCAAATTGCAGTCTGAGAAAGTATGGAATTTACATGGCTTTGTCTCCGTTTATAAGTGGATTTGCCAGTTCTTAAAGACCCAAGCACTGGAGATTCTGCTACGGTAGAAATCCTGAGCGGAGAGCTTACATGGTGTAAATAATATATGCCTCTAGCCCTGGCCAGTGTTGCTTAGTTTGTTGAGCATCACCCCATGTACCGACGGGTTGCTGGTTCAGTTTCCAGTCAGGGCACGTGCCCAGGTTGCATGTTCAGTTCCCAGTTGGGGTGCATTTGGAAGGCAACCAATCAACCGATTGAAGTTCCTCTCTCACATCAGTGTTTCTCTCTCCACCTCTTCTTTCCTTTCTTTCTAAAAATCAATAAAAACATTTTTTTAAAAATGTGCCCCTTTAGGTTAGCTTTATCCTAACCTAAAGGTAAAGTTTAAGTGTTCTGATTCTTTTATATTATATGTAACTCTTTGTGTGGTAAAAAGAAATCTTGAAAAAATGAAACAAAGATATGCGAAGCAAATATTAACAGGTATTAACAAGCAAGAGTCATTCATTCATCAACCTTTATTATAAAAGCCACTGAGAGAGAAGGGTAGGGCTTTTTTCCCCCTCTTCTCCCTTTCTCCTGATTTAAATTTATCCAGCTAGTTACTAGCACAGCAAGGCCTTTCCTTTGAGGATCAGGGATGGAGGGGAGATGTGCAGAGGAAACTAATTTAGCCTCATATTAGGAAAGCAGAACTGAATCCTCTCTGCTGTTAGGCAGCAATGTCTGGCACCAATTTTCAACTCCACAGATGGAGATAAATAAGGGGGCAGAGAGAAACTAGGAGTGTCCCTTCCTTCTGCCCCTCCCCCAAGATTGTAAGAACCCAGAATAAGAGGGACACTTCCCCTCAGCACTGCCGTGTAAATCTCACTCATGCAGTCAAGCTCTACCTCTGGAATCCAGAGAAAGAATTGTTTTCTTATGTGTGTAGGTGCTTGAACACATTTGGACCTTTAGCGTTGATTTAAATATAAATATCTTGGGGATAGGAAAAAGGGAAGTGTGTGTGTGTGTGTGTGTGTGCGTGCGTGCGTGCGTGCACACACACGCATGTACCTGTCTGCCTGCATTTTGAAAAGGTGCAGAGGAACCTAGTCCCCCACATATATTTGCATTGGGACCTCTACTTCACCAGTCCCCTGACAGTATATAGGGGGGATGAGGGATGGTGTATGAGAAGAAAGAGTATTACACATTATTGGCTTATTTATGTACCTTTTCATTGGGTTTTCCCCCTTAAGATTTAATCAAGTGGTGATTTTCTTCCTAGACTAACCAGTAGGAGCCCATTTGATCTGTAATGTTTTATTTTTAATTTAATTTTTTTATTGATTTTAATTTTTAAAAATATATCTTTATTGATTTCAGAGAGAGGAAGGGAGAGAGGGAGCAAGAGAGAGAGAGAAACATCAATGATGAGAGAGTCATTGATCGGCTGACTCCTGCATGGCCCCTACTGGGGTTCAAGCCCACAACCCAGGCATGTGCCCTGACTAGGAATTGAACCTCAATCTCCTGGATCATAGGTGCATGCTCAACTGCTGAGTCACCCCAGCTGGGCTCTATTGATTGTTTTTAGAGAGGGAGAGAGAGAGAGAAACATTGGCTTATTGTTTGACTTATTTATGCATTCGTTGGTTGTTTCCTGTATGTGCACTGACCAGGTTCAAACCTGCAACTTCTGCGCATCAGGACGATGCTCTAAACAGCTGAGCTACTCTCCTGTCCAGGGACCTGTAATGCTGTTTTAATACAATCCCATTCATTTGTAACAATATTTTAAAATTACTTTTTATTGCAGATGTATGCCAGTTAGCTACATTATAAGTAGTTTTTGAGGCAGTAGATAAACTGAAAACCCAATCCAAAATTTCTTAGTGGCATAAGAAATTAATGTGGAACATTATCTGATGGCCTTTCTTAGCAATTGGATACCTGTGGGCTCATATTTCTTCTATGGAAATTTCTTACAGTAACCAAAGTTTTTTGGATATGTAAATTTAAAGTAGTATTTGACTTAGTTTTCTTTTATGATTTAATGATACATTTCATTCTGAGCTTACTGTGATTGTAATGGTGCTATAATACATACTGGAACCAGTTTTTTATTGTGGAGGTTATTTATTTATTTTGCTTTTTCCCTCTTCCTTAGTAATCTACTCTTTTGCAGTAAGCTTCCTGGTATATACCTGTTCTAGAAAAAAACAGTTTACATATACCTGTATTATGACAATGGAGGATCAGTAGATGCCCTTTCATTACAAACAATAATAAATTATTACTGAAAATCATATTAAATAGCATTTCCCCAAAAGATTTTACTTCTTTGCATATTTCATACAGGTTCTCTTGAACTTTGTTCTCAATTTCTTGGCTTTTATTGTCAAGTGCATGCATGTATAGTCAATTCGAGTCACTTTGTAGATGAGTCAAAGCAAATATTTACATTTTATTTATAGCTGTCATTTTCTTTCCAATTTATTTATCTCTTAATGTCTCTTTTGATGGTTTTTCTAATATTTCTATATAGCCAGGTCTTCTTAATTGAGTCTTGTTAGTCTAATAGTAGTGTAAGCAGTAGAAATAATTTTATGTAAAATCATTTTGTGTTTGTCTTGGGAATAAACATACTTTAGAAATTATTATTAAGTAGTTCCCTGGTTATCAAAAACACAATTCATGTAACTTTTCTGTGTTTCAGAAACCTTTTTCCAAAAAGGACAAAGGAACTCAAATCAGTTGTCCATAGTGCTCCTGGTTGGAAATTATTTGGTAAAGTTCCTCCCAGAGAGAATCTTCAGAAAACTTCCAAAATTATTCAGCAGGTAAGTACTAATATAGCCATGTGGTTTGTCTTAGCTTTTCAAATACCTTTTCTTGATAATTAACCATATCCTACTTTCATATATTTTTGTACATATAAAATTTTGGGGTTATAGATATTTGTACCAGCCTTAATATTTTCTCTTAAAACATGAGCATATTTTCAGTTTTTTTTATGGTTGTGAAAATTCTTTAAAGTAATAGACCATTGATTTTGTTTCTTAGTTTTAGTTTGGATAGCTTTCTATTGTTAGCTAACTATTCTCACCACATACTTTAACTTCTAAGTGAACATTGTAGCATTTTGCCAGCCGCACAGATTTTATGGATATAGGTAGTTGTAGTTGTGAATTTATGAAACAGTAAAAAGCAAAAACTGAGTCGATTTTGAGGTCGAACTCTTTCCTTGGTTACTTTTCTGGTGTTCTGCCTAAACCAAGGACTTTGTGAGATGGGTGGGTATATAATCTTTTTTAGTAATTTAGGAGCTAATTCTTCTAATATCTGTATTAATATTTATATTCTTGAGTTTTTAAGAATTTCATATCTTAATCTGACTCTTAAACTTGTGCCTTTCAGTAGTAGTAGATCAGTGAGACTGGAAAGCAGCAAGACTGGATCAAGTTGTAGCATTATTAAGTTAGGAGAACTTGTTGCTCAGAATTAGATATATAATAAATTTCCAATTTCTCTGCTTCCCAGTTGTAGTTTATCAGATTTAACACAACTGGCATTATAAAAGTAATCACATTAAGGCAATAATCATCATTCAAATTGGAAAAAATATTTTCCTTTAAGCATTTAATAGTGTTTTATTGCTCAAAAGAAAGACTGATTTCCCAAAAGTAATGTAAGAAAATAATTTTTAGATCTTTAGAAACACAATTAATTAAAATATTGACTAGTTTAAATAACTTCTTGGACTTAAAACTATACTGATTCCCAAGGTGTGTGCTCAGGGACCCATGTGCTTCAGCTAACGGGGCAACCATGATGCTCCACATCTGTAGATATGTTAGACTGTTAGCTTGAGGTGTTATGCAATTTCAGCATTAAATGGCACTATATTTTTTTCTGTGGCATCATATCTTTGTGAATCTACTTTTTCTGAGGTTCTGGTAAAAATAAAATACTGTGCAAAAATCAGTGTGGAACAGGAAAAATGAGGGTGATGGTATGGTGTCTAGTCTGATTTCAAGTTTTGTGAAATTGTACAGTGCACAACAGGTATATATGTCCAATTAGTAATTAATTGTGGTTATTTAAGAATGAAATAAACTCTTTTTCTTTATGTGTATTATATTTTCAAATGGCTACTGTTAGGATATAAATCCTATTAAATTGTTGGACATAACTACTATAATTATTAAATAGAATGATTAGGTATTTTTGTTGGTTTGGGGGGCACCATGGAAAAATTACTGAGACACTGAGGGCACTGTTAACCAAGAAAATTTGGGAATCTGCTGTCTCAGCATCTTAAATCTTAACTTTTTGTTGTGTGTAAAGTCTGAAAGTAACTTCTCTTGTCTAGAGTTTTTCAGAAGACCAAGTTCGCCCTCTAGAGGCAAAACAGTGGTCTTGATATTGAAGGTTTGTATTCCTCCTTTATGGTAGTTTACCTTAAATATGCATGTGCATACACTTTTATACTTTTATGTAAACTAACATTGTGCTATATCTTATTATAGGTGTATAAATAAGTTATTGGGTGGATAATTACCCATTTATTGATATCCCGTATACATTTAATCTGCTGTTTTTATTTTGGAAAGCCACATTCTTTCTCTTTTTTATATATATTGTGTGAATTTGATGACTGGTCAGGAAAAGAACAACTCTTATTTTCATATGGAAAGAAAGAATGGAGTTGCTGTCCTTTACAACCCTTTCTCTGGCTTTTTACAGATGGTGATTTCACCCAGCTACTTTTAATTTTTGAACTTTTAAGTTGTGGGTAGATACTAGTGTGCATTTTGATCCCTTTTTCATGGGTCTCTCTTTGTTTTGGGGAGGTGTGATGGATGGTGAAATTGTTCCCCTGACCCTTTTCTACCCTCAAAATATGTATCTCTCTCACCATGTGGTGGGACATGTTTCTGCCTCGCCCTTTCTGCTTTCTCCTCCCCTGCTTCCCTGTGCCCTCTGCTTCCCGTTTGTCTAACTTTGCTGTCCTCTTCCATGCAATTTTCATTTTCAGGAAGGGCATGATTTCCTTTTATTAGTCATAGTGAATTTACAACTTTGTGTCTCTGTTCCTGCCTGAAACATTTTTTAACAGCCTTGACTCTGTAAAACATTATTAATACAAAACTGTTTTTAAGATCTTTTACCACGTACTCCTTTCAAATGGATGTTATATGTTTGGAATCAGAAATCAAAAATGAAGATATTGCTCCCTCGTTGGTTTGGCTCAGTGGTTAGAGCGCTGGCCCATGGACTGCAGGGTCCCGGGATCCATTGTGGTCAAGGGCACATACCTCAGTAGCAGGCTGATCCCCAGCCCTGGTCAGGGTGCATGCAGGAGGCAACCAGTCGATGTGTCTCTTTCACATGGATGTTTCTCTCTCTCTCTGTCTCTTCCTCCCTCCCTTCCACTCTCTCTGAAAAACAATGGAAAAAATATCATCAGAAGAGGATTAAAAAAATAAAAAGAATCATTTTAAAAAAATGAAGATGTTGCTAGTAAAGCCATGAAGAATGTTAGGACACATCTGCCATGTCTTAGGGTAGGGTCTTAATTTATGAAGGCTGAAGAAAATGAAGGTAGCTAGGAATACCAGTGTAAATCTGCCCGAAAAAGTGAGTAGTGCCAAAAGTACTATGGAAAAATAAATTCCTTTGAGCTTTCTGAAGATACCTTACTTGCTTATTGAGTGACAAAACAGTAAGATTTATTAGGAGGTTAGAGTACTAGTATTTTTATAGGATAATTATTTTTTAAAGCAGATAATTCAGAAAGTAGTTGCCATATTTTTAAGTATGAGTATAATCATGTTATTGGGCTGGACTTTTTTTAATGGAAAGATACAAGATTATAGACATTATATAGGAAAGTAAGGTTTGATTTATAAACTTTTTTTTTCTAATAATTGTTAATTACACAAATAACACATTATATTCTCTCTATAAAATAGAAAACATTATAGGAAGATACATTTCATTTTACTTTCCCTTTGCATTTTTAGGCCTTTTAAAATGTGTTTTTGTGTGGAAAACACATAATTATTTTTACATATATATATATTGTTTACATGTTACATATATTTTGTGTAATATTTCAAAAACAATGTCTATGTGTATATACGTATATATGTACATATTTTGTTTTGCTTTATTTAATTTTACATGTTGTACACCTATAGCTTTTCAGAGATACATGAAATTCATAAGTGAAAGATAATTGTAGGTTAAATATTTTTTAATTGTATTCTTACAGTAAATTTTTTTAAAGAGCTAATCAATTTTAGCTCTCCATGTTAATAGTAAAGAAACATAAAAATTATTTTAGGATAAGAGCAAAATTGAGCTGATTCAAATTTGGCATTTAACTTGACAGTCACTTCCCAAATCACATGAATATTCATAGTTATTTTGTGAGGATTATCACGTGCTCTCTTGCAGGTGTGAAATTCCTGCTTGTGTCCTTTTGAACCAGTTGGTGAGCCATGTTAAAAATTGCATCTATTAATTATAAATAATATTTCAGTTATATTATAGTTCAATTGACGTAAGTTTTTGGTTTCTCTAAATTAATAGGCCGAAATTGGAATACAGCTACATATTTGTCTTATGACCTCCAAACTGCAAGTGAGAATAGTTACAAATGAGCCATATTATGCATAATTGGAACATAATTTCATACTAGATTGAATATATATACTCTATTTATGTCAAACTGACAATCTTTCAGTAGAAAGTAATTGTTTTTTTTTTTTTGGCTAGGCACTGTTTTTATATTGGTATCTTTAATGAGAAAATGAGATTTTAGTACTTAGACAATGTTTCAACGTTTTCATTGTTCGTGTATTTTTCTGAGTGAAGTTTTAATTCAGTGATTGAATCACTTTCACATAACTTTTGATAGGCAAGGAAAAAAGTTTTATGACACTACACAGATTTCTTAATCTCAGTACTTTAAACTGTGTAAAAGTAGAATATGTCACTCTCCTCAGTTAAACTTTTGCTTTTGAATTTTTTACTACAGGAACAATAACATAGCAAGGACTTGAATACATGTGGTTTGTGAGCAGTCGCTAAATATATAACATTTTGAAAGTATTAGAGCTTAATTTTCTGATTACTAACTTTGTTATATGTAGTATTAGAACATTTGAGAAGAGTTCATTGGCTTTAATTATAGATATCCTTGGTGTAAAATTTGACTAAGTGGTGCAAAAATTAGTGATTGTCTTCATTGTTAAATTGTGGAGGGCTGGACTATGTTCAGACTTTATTTTTGGAAAGTCCTTAAAAATGTTACATCTTTGCATGTTTATTTTCACCTTTATTTACCTAATGTATTGTCACCTTGAAGGTAGTGAATAGCTACCTTTGAAGCTGCATGAGTGTGCTTTATTTATAGTTCATGATAAATTATTGTCTTTCCTCTGTGAAAATAAATTAACTTTATAAAAGTTAATTTGTGTGGTCTGAAGATTGAGTGAGGAATTTATAACAGTTCTGGGCCTGAGCTGCTGGGAGAGGGAAGAAGTATGAATGTTAAGAGAGAAGTTTAAATTAGTTAAACTAAAAGAGCAAAAACAATAAGTTCTCAAATTGAATAGAGTAGGATTTGGTGTGGTGGGGGTGGGGATTTTTTCCTGTTATCAGAGATAGACTCAGAAAGGGGTTCCAGTTTGAAAATACTCTGACTACCTGTTATTTCATTCCATAAATACAGTTTGAGTATAAAAGTTATAGTAAAAGTTGTATTCACTCTACCTTTATGTCAGTCAGACTTGTGTATTATGTTAGGCTTCAAGTTAGACTAAACAAAATTGTGCTAGTAACTTTGCCAAAATAAAGTTTACTAAAGCACTCCTATATGCCAGAGGGATGTGAAATACTTCTCCTCAAGGTTTCAGTCAAGCTTGAATGATGGGATGGGTTGTTGTTTCTCCTAATTCACAGATTCTGGAAGAAAATTTAGAATTTGTAAAGGCATCATAATCAGCTTAACCCCCTCTACTGCAAGAGTGATGGTTTCCCCGGTTCTTGGATCGAGTTGAGGAAGAGAACCTCTTTACCTTGAGCAGACATGGTCTTAAGGTGGTAGAAATGTTCACATGGGGAGTTTCTTCCATTTCTGAAATATTTTTTTTTTACTGTCTATAAACTGTTCACAGCATATGGAAATATGAAGGTTTACTTGGTAATTGTGGGTTTAACATTAACCCCTTTTAGAGAAGTGCTCTCAGTGTTCACTGAAACTAAAAGTTGAGTCAGTGTACAGGGTGTGCCCTGACCGAGAATTGAACCCCGATCTCCTGGATCCTAGGTCGGTGCTCAATCCCTGAGCCACGCTGGCTGGGCTAGTTTGATCTTTTTTCATCTTTCCCTCCTAGTACACCTCTCTGGTAGATCTCTCTAGCTGCAGATCCAAGGCATCAGAGTGGTAGCAAACCCTCAACCTTTTCTGTAGCAGAAATCGAAGGGCAAAATTGAACTGACCCTAGGTTCTTTTGTAAGATTGTCTGGCTTTCGTTTCGGTGAATGCATAATTCGTTCAACATATATCTACTGTGTTTAATACATAGTCATGGTTCGGGATGTAAATAAACACGAGTCCTAGCCTTTGAGTTACCGGTGTAACTGTGTGGGGAGGGGAGGTGGAGAGGTTCATATGTAATTTTAACTTAGTGCGAGTGCTGTAGTGAGTTGTGAACAAAGTATGAGAGTACAGATAAATGATTGATTCTGCTCAGGTATGATGTGTGAGTTATGTTGTGACGTGTACTAGTAGTAGTTCACCAAGTAGACAGGTGGGGAAAACCATTCCAGAAAGAGGAAATTGCATAAGCAAAGCGGGAATGTACAAGACTTCTTTAGTTAGCAGGCCTATGTGAGGGATGCAGAATAAGTGGTCAAGGGTCATTACCTACAAGGGTTAGAGAGTTGGGTTTTATCTAAAATAAGGCACTGAGACATCAAATTCATATGCTAGAAAAGTAATTCTGGAGGCATTATACAAGCTACATTAGAAAAGGATGGGTTTGCAAAAAAGGATGTTAAAATTTATTGAAGTAGTCTGTGACTCCGCTTCCCAGACACAGTGGATTACCTAGGGAATGTGTTAAGGATGCAGATCCTTTGGCCATATACATTGGGTTCTTAATACCAGTGTTGTGTTTTTCAATTCTTATGTTTCTAGTTGGTTCTTTTTCAAATCTGCTCTATCACTTTTTACAGTTTACAGTTCCCTGCTGAAATTTCAAGCTTGGCCTTTATCTCCTTAAAACATAGTAAGTATAGTTGTCTCATAGCTTGCGTCTGATAATTCCAATGTCTGGAAATTCTGTAAGTCTGCTTATATTGAGTATTGTTCCTGCTAGTTTTTGTTAGCAGGTGCTATTTTATCTCTTTATGTGCCTAGTTATCTTTGCTTGGGTGCTGGACATAATATTTGAAACATCATATGTAGAAAACTATTTGAAGATTAAGATGATGCCATCCTTTAGAGATTTGAATTTGTGTTTCTTAGGAGCCTGATTGGCACTAGTTACATAGTTTTTTCATCCATCCAGATGAGGCAACACTCAGATAAAGTCTGTTTTGGCCATTTTTCTTATTAAGTTGTAAAAGTTTTTTGATTGTTAAACTAACTTTGCATTCCTGGGATAAACGTCTATTCAGTTATTATCCATTTTGTATGTTGATGGATTCAGTTTGCATGTGTGTGTATTTAAATTAATAAACTTTATTTTTTAGAGCAGTTGTGGATTCACAGCAAAATTGAGCAGAAAGTGCAGAGAGTTTCTGTATACCTTCTGTCCCCGCACACCCACAGCCTCCTCCACATCTTGTGGTGCATTTGTTACAATCAATGAAGCTACATTGGTACATCATTGTCACCCAAAGTCAGCAGTGTACATTAGAGTTCACTCTCTGTGTTGTACATTGTGTGGGTTTTGGCAAATGTATAATGACATGTAGCCACCATTATAGTATTATACAGAAGAATTTCATTGCTCTGAAAATCCTTTCTGCTCTGCCTGTTTATCTGTCCTTCCCTACACCCCTAATCCCTGGCAACCAGTTATCTTTTTACTGGCTCCATAGTTTTGCTTTTTTTCAGAATGTTAACTAGTTGGAATAATATGCAGCCTTTTCATATTGGCTTCTTTCACCTAGCAATATGCATTTGTTTCCTTTATGTCTTTTCATGGCTTCATAACTCATTTCTTTTTAGTGTTGAATAATATTTTAATGTTTGGATGTGCCACAGTTCATTTATCCATTCACATCTGAAGTATATCTTGGTTGCTTCCAAGTTTTGTAATAGTGACTAAAGCTGCCATAAATATTCGTGTGCAGGTTTTCTTGTGATATAAGTTTTCATTTCATTTGAGTAAACACCAGGAGTCTGCTGGGTCATATGATAAGGGGATGTTTAGTTTTGTAAGAAACAGCCAAACTGTTTTCTAAAGTGTCAGTACCATTTTGTATTCCCACCAGCAAAGTATGAGAGTTCCTATTGTTCCACATCCTCACCAGCATTTTGTATTATCAGTGTTTGGGATTTTGACCATTTTATAGATATGTAGTAGTATCTCATTGATTTAATTTGCAATTCCCTCTTAGCAAATGGAGTTCAGAACATCTTTTCATATGTTTCATATGTTTACTTGCCATCTATATATATTCTTTAGTGAGATGTCTCTTGAGATCTTTTGCCACTTTTTAATTGGATTGTTCATTTTCCTACAACAATAAGAACAACTCAGTAGACTTTTAGGAGTTCTTTGTATATCTTATATAACAGTCCTTTATTAAATGTCTCTTTTGCAGATGTTTCCATCCACTTTGTGGCTTCTCTTTTGATTCTCTTGACCGTGTCTCTCACAAAGCCTAAGTTTCTAGTATTAAACCTTGCCGACCAGCTGTTTTGAGCCAGAACTCACCTGTGTAGCCAGCTACTTTGGTCAGCAAGGTGTTTAAAATTACTTAAATTAATGTAAGTGCAGACACAGAGTTATCCCGTGACCTGTCAGCAACGTTCAGACACAGAAACACGTGTATGCTCGTGACTGGTCAGCAGGGTGCTTAATAAAGTCCTGCTCCTCAATTATCTCTTTCATGGATAATGCCTTTGGCATTATATCTAAATACATTCATTATCATACCCAAGGTCATCTAGGTTTTCTATCTTCTAGTAGTTTTATAGTTTTTTATTTTACATTTTGATCTATTGAGTTAATTTTTATGAAGAGTGTAAGTTCTGTGTCTAGGTTCATTTTTTTGCATGTAGATGACCAGTGTTCAGCACCATTCATGGAAAAGACTATCTTTGATCCATTATATTACCTTTGCTCCTTTGTCAAAGATCAGTTGACTATATTCAGTGGGTCTATTTATGAGCTGTCTATTCTGTTCTATTGATCTATTTATCTATTTTGTCAAAACCACACTATATTTTTTTAATACCATATTGTCTTGATTACTGTAGCTTTATAGTAAATTTTAAAATCAAGTAGTTTTCACCTTTCAACTTTATTCTTCAATATTGAGTTCATTATTTTGGGTCTTTTGCTCTACATATAAATTTTTGAATCATCTTGTTAATATTCACAAAATAACTTCTAAGATTTTGATTAGGATTGTGTGAATCTATAGATGAAGTTGGGAAGAACCGACATCTTCACAATACTGACTCTATCCATGAACATGGAATATCCATTTATTTAGTTCTTCTTTGATATCTTTTGTTAGAGTTTTACATACTTTATTAGATTTATACCCGAGTATTTTTTTTTGGATGCTAATGTAAATATTAGTTTGTTTTTAATTTCAGATTCCATTTGTTCATTGCTGGTATATAGAAAAGTGATTGACTTTTTTTATATCCTGCATCCTTGCTATAATTTGCTTATTCGTACCACAAGTTGTTTTTGTTTGTTTGTTTCACCCATTCTTTTGGATTTTCTACCCAGACAATGATATCATCTGCAAACAGAGACAATTTGTTTCTTCCTTCCCAGTCAGTGTACTTTTTACTTTCCTTCCTCTTCCCTTGTATTAGCTAGGACTTCCAATAGAATGTTGACAAGCAGTGATGGGAGGGGCTATCCTTGACTTGCTCTTTATCTTAGCAAGAAAGCTTTACTTTTTTCACCATTAAATATGAAATTAGGTACAGGTTTCTTGTAGATGTTCTTTATCAAGTTGAGAAAGTACCCTTCTAGTCCAAATTAGAACTTTTGTTATGAATGGGTATTGAATTTTGTCAAAAGCTTTTTCTGTGTCTATTAATACGATCATGTGGTTTTTCTTCTTCAGCATGTTACTGTGACGGATTACATTAATTGATTTTTAAATGTTGAGCCAGTCTTGCAACCTGGGATTAATCCCTTTTGGTCATGTTGTATAATCCTTTTTATACATTGTTGGATTCAGTTTGCTAATACTGCTTTGTTGAGGTTATTTGCATCTGTGCTCATGTGAGATACTGGTTCATGACTTTCTTTTCTTGTAATGTCTTCACCTTTTTTGATGTTTGTGTAATGCTGGCCTCATAGATTAAGTTAGGAAGTATTCCCTCTGTTTCTGCCTTCTGGAAGAGATAGTAGAGAATTGGTATTATTTCTTCCTTAACTGTTTGGTAGAACTCACCAGTGAACCAAGGTGCTCTTGAAAAGAATGTGTATTCTGCGGGTGTTGAGTGAGTGTTATATAAATGTCAGCTGATAGTGTCCTTCAAATGTTGGATGATAGTGTGATTCCAGTCTTGTATACTTTTGCTGATTTTCTGTTTACTTGTTCTGTTAATTACTGAGGAGTAATAAATTATCCACTGTAATCTACTTGACTTTTCTCCTTTTGCTCTTTGTGTTTTGAAGCTTCGTTTTAATATCTTCTTGATGAGTGGACTTATTTATTGTTTTAGTTTAAGTATGTGAAAAAAATCTGGCCTCACAAAGATGTATAGATAGTAGAGGGAAGACATTTTAATAACTTTTTCAGATAATTATGGGTATTTTTCTTTGAAATCACTCCAAAACTCATAAAGGTAAGTTATGCTGTGGAGTTTGTAATCAGATAACTTTGTTATATTAAAATCCATTGATCTCTCTTGTACTTTGAATGGATGATTTTAACCCTTCATGGTTTTGTGTTGATCATTTGGAAAATGTTGGTTGGCTATATTAGGCAGATCATTCAAATGTTAACATTTCATTATAAAGAAACAAAAATTACAGTAATATCAGCACTGATTTCTCTGCAGAATTTACATATTGGACACTCAAACATATGTTGGCTTTTATAAGATTTGCAGAATTTAATTTTCACTTGAAAGGTTGACTTTTATTATTGGCAACAATTACTTTCAGTTGCTTTCCTTGAAATCACTGACTCACTTCTCCTTTTCTGTTTTAATAAACTTTTTATGTTGGACTAACCTTAGATTTACAGAAAGGTTGAAAAGAATATACAGAATGTCCTGTGTACTCCTCATTCAGTTTTCCCTAATTGTTAACATCTTGCATTACTCTGGACAGTTATCAAAACTAAGAAACCAACATTGGTGCATTACTAAACTAAACTTCAGACTTCATTTGAATTTTACCAGTTTTTACACTAATTTCCTTTTTCTGTTTCAGGATCCAATCCAGAATACCACATTGTATTTCATTATCATGTTTCTTTGTCTCTATGGCCTTTGACAGTTTCTTAGTTTCTCCTTGATTTATGACCTTGATACTTTTGAGGAGTACTTTTCAGGTATCTTCCAGAATGTCGCTTGAAAGGAAACTTCTGTTTCTTGTCTAGCTCAATAAATCTGACACCAACTGTGTAGAATTTTTTTTACCCACATTGACCAGTTCTTTGACACCAGCTGGGTGTCCTACAATTCAATTCAGTTCTGACACTGTTTACCTACAGTTAGCATCAGTTCCCACAGATTAAGAGCTGAGTGCTACAAGACTGTGTCATTCTTCTCCCCCCCCCCACCCCCCCACTTCAGATGCCAGTCACAAGTCTAGGCTTCTAGTACTTAATGACCAACTAGCTAAATCAGAGACTCCCACGACCCCCTCCTTGGGTTTGATAATTTGTTAGAACAGCTCACAGAACTCAGGAAAACAGTTTAATTACTAGATTTCCAGTTTAAAAGATACAAATTATAAACAACCAGATGGGAATGATATGTAGTGCAAGGTGTATGGGAAGGGGCATGAAGCTTCTATGACCTCTCCAGGTATGCCACCCTCCCAGGACCTTGATGTGTTCATCAATCCAGAAGTGCTTCATTAAGTAGGCATAATTGATTGACTTATTAGTGAATACTTCAACCTCTAGCACCTCTCCCCTTTCCAGAGTTCAGGGGTGGGGCTGAAAGTTCCAACTTTCTTAATTACATGGTTGGTCCCCCCCTGGCAACCAGCCCCCATCCTGAGGATATCTGCTAGTCTGTTTCCCCAATCCAGGTATTTAATCATTTTGGACTTTTCAAGGCAGAGACCAAATATATATTTCTTATTATGTCACATCTTCATTTTGGGTTTGTCTGATGGCTTCCATATGACTTGACTGGGATAATGCTTTTTGGGAGAAATACCATGGAGTTGAAGTGCCCACTTTGTCTAAATTTTAGGAAATGTCTGCCAGATACCCAAGTTTGAATAACTATAGTTTGCTATCAGTTTTCCTTTTAATTAAAAATAGGTTTGTCCAGTTCACCACTCAAATAATTGCATAGGTGCCTTTCCTCTAAACAACCATTGTACTTTGGTGTGCAGCAGAAGTTCCTTATGTACACTTCTCCTTCATCACATAGACTATTAAAGAGATATTTACCCATAGGTCAAGATTTAATATAATTAATAATTTTTACTGTTTCATCATAGATAGTCTTAAGTGAAATTGGCCCTCCCCCCTCTTTTTTTTTTAAATTGTGAGTGCATGTCAGAAAGAAACAATGATTAGTAGTATAATGTGGTGTCATTGCTGATTTGTGCTAGGGCACCAACAGTTTTATTCAACATTACTTTAGCACCATTAGTGCTAATGTCAATACATTGACAAAGACAAACTATTAACACAATTATGAATATAGTTTGACTTCGCAGACCCCAGGAAAGCATCCATCTCTGGGGCACTGTTCAGAACTGTTGTGATAGGGCTTATGATAATTATCTTTAATTTATCACAATCTACTTCCAGTGTTATACCATTTAAGTGCAATGTAATCACCTTACAACTGTATACTGCCATTCTCTCCCTTCTGAGTTCTGTGCTGTAAACCCCTCAATACACTGGAATTATTTTTGCTTTAAGTAGTTAGATATCCTTTAAAATTTTTTTAATGACTTTTATATTTTTGTTTTTTAGTTATGTCTTTTCTAAAGTGTTTTTATATTTATCCATATTTACTATTTTTGGTGCATTTCCTTTCTTTGTGTACGGGGTGGGACAAAATTAGGTTTACAGTTTGTGTGAAAATAATACAATAATTAATAAATAATAATACATGAATAAAACTATTTTGCCTGCTCACAACTGTAAACCTACTTTTGCCCTACCCTGTATGTTCATGTTCTCATATGTTACATTCTGCCTAAAATTTTCCTTTAAAATAGCTTATAGTGCAGGTCTACTGATAACAGATTCAGTTTTTGTCTGAAAAAAAATTTTATTGTACTTTCCTTTTTGAAAGATATTTTCTCTTGGTATAGGATTCTTAGTCAACAGGGTTTTTCACCCCATTTTTTTCTTTCAGTATTTTAAAGATTTTTTCCATTGTCTTCTGACTTGCGTAGTTTCGGATGAATCTGACCGTTCAGGTCCCCCGAATGTCCTGTGTGTTCAGGGATGACTTTTCACTCTGGTTTGTGGGAATGTGAATACTTCTCAGCCCCAAGGAAGTGCTGGGAACTAGTTAGCCCATCGCTCCCCAGTAATTGTTCTTTCTCCCCATTTTTGTCGTGTTTTGCTTTACACAGGTGCAGATTATTATTCAGCTAAAGACTCAAGAAGACTCCTATGCAGATTTTTGGAGCTCTTTCTCAATGGAGTGCTTTCTTTTCTGCTACTCTGGCACACAAATTCTGGCCACCTTGGCCTTTCCAGACTAACAGCCAGGCTTTCTTTAAGGTCCCCCTTCCTGTGCTGATGTCCAGAATTGCCTCCATGCACAACACTGGGTGATCATTAGGCTCACCTTGTTTGTTTCCCCTTTGTCAAGGATCGCAGAGGTTGTTTCAGCAAGGAAGTTGTGCGAATTACCCAGTCCAACAAGTGCAAATCCACTCTATCTTTCTGCAGAATTTTTGGCCAACATGTATATACAACTTTTAGGAATGTACATGAAGATCAAACACTTAATTGAATTTCTAATTACATATTCAAATCGTATATAACATATTCCGAAATAGTGCCTTTTAATTCAATGCTGTTTGCATGCATCTTTGACATCAGTGTGTTCATTATCACTGTGACCAGTTTTGTAGTCTTTAACCCCAAGCACATCATTTTCACTTTTGTCCAAGTTTAGGAGATATAGTACTTTTTAATTCTGTGTATTACCTTGTTATGAGAAATTTTATCTCAAGCCACAAATTTTCAAATGCATTATGTTTTTTTCTTTCATTTGTCCTATAGGTATAAAATTAGCATCTCTGCAACCTAGCTTCTTAATATTTTTAATTTTTCAGTTACAGTTTACTTTCAGTATTATTTTGTATTGATTTCAGGTATACAGCATATTGGTTAGGCAATCATATACTTTACCAAATGTTTTCCCCGATGTTTTCAGTACCCACCTGGCACCACACATACAGTTATTGCAGTATTATGGACTATATTACTGTTTTTTAAGGTAATGTTTAAAGGCTTTTTTTTTTAATGACAGTTTGCAATTGGTTGGTTATACTTCTGGGAATCCTTACTTTTGTTCAGTTTCTTCCTCTCCTACTCCAGTTAAACAACAAACAAACAATAACAACAAAAGAAAATAACCCACTGATCAAAGTGACCTTCCAAACTAGCACTAATTGGGATAATTTCAGGATAATGCATTTTCTCCAAATAGTGCTTTGCTGTTCAAAATTAATAGGGAAAAAGCACCTGTAATATAAGAGATTTTGTTAAGCAAATGTACTTTATTTTTTCTGAGAGATTATTTTAAGGAAAAACATCTTTTCTCTTTATATGTATACAGTATTTCTTTGCTTTGGAATTGTAAGTCATTTTTTCTACTTTACACTCATGAAGAGGACAACAGTTGCCTACTATCTTTTGATCAGCCGTAGAATTGCTTATTTGATTTAAATTTTCATATAGTAGTTAGAATAAATGATCCTACAGAAAATTGCCAGCCTGCTCCTAGTACTGGTTTCACCTACTTTTCTAACTAGAAAATACGTTTAACTCCAGTTAAACATATTTCATAAGAGACTATTCGAGTGGACAATGAAGAATAAATTAAAAAAAAATAAACAGGCTTCATTACAACACCCCATAGAAATACAATCTATATGTTAGAAGAAAAACTAAATGCTTTTTGTCTTATACTTGGCAGGTAGCTGGCTCCCAAAGACTCATAAAATGGGTCAGTTAAAACTGAGCTTTGCCCTTACCAGGTGGCTCAGTTGGTTGGAGTTGTATGGAACCCCATACACCAAAAGGTTGCAAGTTCGATTCTACATCAGGGAACATATCTAGGTTGCAGGTTCTATCCCCAGTTCAAGGTGTGCACAGGAGGCAATCAATTGATGTTTCTATCCCACATCAGTGTTTCTCTCCCCCTCTTTCTCCTCCATCCTGTCTCTCTAAAATCAATCAAAACATATCTTCAGGTGAGGATTAAAAAAACAACTGAGCTTTGTTGGCAGAAAACAGTGCGTATTAATAAGGTATTTTCAAACAGTTAATGTAATGTAGCTAGCATTATTTACTGATTTCCTTGAATTATAATTTTTCTTGTTGCTTTTTAATATTGTAAAGTTTTTGTTGTTTTTTTAAATATCTCTTTATTGATTTCAGAGAGGAAAGGAGAGAGAGAGAGACAGAAACATCAATGATGAGAGAGTCATTGATCGAGCCTGCAACCTGGGCATGTGCCCTGATGGGGAATCGAACCCTGATCGCCTGGATCCTAGGTTGACTCTTAACCACTGAGCCACGCCCGGCAGGGCTGTAAAGATTTTTTTATAACCCATGAAATTATCAGTGTTTAGTTCTTTATTAAACTTGTACATGGGGAGTTTTTCATGACATGATACATATGGATTTAAAGTGAAACTGACTTTAGGAATTCCACCCATGAGATATTGTTTGGTTGTATTTTTAAATGAAGTCTTATGTATTTCAACTACTTCTCAATAAGAGCACTGTGTTACTCTCTCTATGCCCTAAACTCGAGTTAAGAGTCATGTGATTTGCCTCAGCTGCAGAGATAAGCCCTGATTGACTTTAACTCATCTATAAAGCTTATTTCTCAGGTCATTGTGATTGTTTGTGGAATGGATATTTACTGGGAACTTCCTGGAAGAATGCCTTCTTTTTTGTGGGAGTTACTAAAAGAGCCACTGGAGGATCTTTGAAAATTTTGCTATGAAGATGTGACAACTGGCATTGCTGCAGTCATTTCTCCGAGCAGCAAGCCAGCCTCCAGATGAAGCCCACACATGGAGGAGGGCATAGCTGAGAGAGTGGTAGAGAAGTGGAGTCTCCGGGCAGTGTTTTGACCCTCTTGGTCAGAGTCTAAAATTAGCTAAGTACATGGAATATTCAGTCCTGTAATCTGATAAATTTGCCTAACACTGTTTGAGTTGGGTTTTTGTTTTATATAATAAACATCCTACCTAATAGGATATCACCTTGTGATTTTTTGAAGTACTGACATTTAATATTTTATTATTTCTAATATAACCTGGAGTTGTAATCATTAGAATAACATCTTTAACTTATTTAGCAGATATCTGAGTCCTTTGGGATATGTGAGTCTGTTTTCATATAATGATGGGTTGATTCTATGTGTTTAAGCTTCTTAAAATGTTAACCTTTAGAAATTTAAACATTTTTATGCTATGGGTCTGTGATGGGAAATGCTAGAATACAACTTTTTTCTCATGTGAAAAATATTTGAGTGAAAATTATGTATAAAGGTCACTCATAAGGTAGATAAGTGATATATACATACCTCATTTTGTATTGCCTTTTACATTAAATGTGTACTTTATCAGTTAATTTTTAATGAAAGACTACTTTGATTAAAGGTAGGTTTTGTCCAAACTTTCAGTGGCTCTCCGTTTTCTTCATCGTAAATTCCAATTACTGTTTTTGCCAATGAAAGGCCCCATAATTTAGCCTACACCTTTCAAACCTTATTTCCCTCCCTTTTTCATATTCAGTGAGTTTAATGTGCTTCCCTGATCCATGCTGTGGCTTGTCCCCTTGGCTTTTTCCTTCCGTCCTTTCTGCTGTGTAATTAATACCCATCTTTCTTGCCCCGGTTCTGATTGGATTTCTTCAGTAAAATCTTTGTCAGTTACCCACCCCCACTATCAGTGATCTCACAAACTACTTTATTTCTTGTAAGAAGGGTCAGCAGTACTGAATAAAGTAAAACAAACGCCCTTCGTGCCTAGTCCTGTCCTCTAGAGAAGAACCTCTTAATGGTTCTGATTCCTCGATATCATGACTTATTTCATTATCCCTTCTTCTCACTACCATATTAGAAATAACAGTTCTAGAGGCTTAATCATATTTAAGTTTGATTTTTCTTTTGGCAAGAATATTTCAGGAATGGTATGTATACTTCACATTGCAGCATAACTGGAAGCATATACTGTCCGGGGGTCTTTTCATGTGATGTTTAGATGGACCAGTGATTGAGGTATTGTCATGTCAGCCTGATCTACCCATCAGCCTCTCACTGAATGATTTTACCTATCAAATTCTTTTAAGTTGTCCATAGTAAGATAACATGCAGATGTTAAAAGGTCACTCTCTGGAACTACATTGCCTGCCATTTATCCTTCAGCAAATGATCTTTATGCCTCAGATTTTTCTACTCTGAGAAAAGTAGATGCCTCACAGGGTTGTTTCAAGGATGAAATGTTTTAAGTGTTTAAAACAGTGCATATAGTACATTGTGTCAGAAAATACTAGTTACTAACATACTGATTTAGAAATTTTATTTTGCTGTTTGTGCACTGGCATTTATTTGCATGGAAACTGCTTTATTGGATAATACTCACTGTATTCTGTCTAGCAGTGATCAAGGTCACATTGTGGGAAAACAGTGCCATTTAAATGATGACAAACCTTGTGTTTGTGTGTGTGTGTGTGTGTGTGTGTGATTTTTAATAAGAAAAGCATTACCACAAGAGGGGATTTGTTACACTTTTCTAATGAAGAAAAGAAATGTTTTATATGTAGTACATCCTAGTTATTAGAAAAGAAAATTGTGAAAAAGAAAAATAAGTGACCCCATTTATGGCTTTTGACCCTGAAAAGGCTGTTCGTTTTGATGTAGATGGAAGGGGAGATGTAGAACTTAAAGATAATTATAAAATTACAAATCTTTATAAACAGCAGCAGGAACCATAAAGTAAGCTGAAGTTTACATAAAATGCTTAAGACAACATAAATTATTTTTTAAAGTACTATGTCAAATAACATTAAGCTTCAACAATATCAAATTTTCGCCCTGGCTGGTTTGGCTCAGTGGTTAGATCGTCAGCCCACGGACCAAAAGGTCTCAGGTTCAATTCCTGGTCAAGGACATGTACCTCAGTTGCAGGTTCCCCTCCCCAGCCCAGTCATGAGTACAACCAATGAAAATGTCTTCTTTGGGTGAGAATTTTAAAAACACACACACAAAAAGATCATCAAATTTTCAAGAGGGATGAAGCCATCAATTCAGTAGGGAGAGTCTTTGAGTTGGAAAAACAAATAATAATATGAAAAGAATTATAGGCCATAATAGGAAAGTAGCCATAAGTGAAACAATGGCCTACTCTAAGTGCATTGAATTTTCTCCATTTAAATTAATGTCTTGTCTAGCTGCCAGTTGGCTTACATATCTACTTATGAGTAATCTGAAAATTTCATGAAAAATATACATATGTATTACCTGGTGATGAGAAAGCACTAACGAGATTTTTAAAAAATTCTTTAGAAAGGGAAAATGTGGGTTCTGGAAATTATAAGCCATTAAACTTATTATTGATCTTGGGCAAATTTCTAGAAATAAATTTTAGTAAAAGTTTATGAACAATGAGATGATACAATGCCTTCGTGATGAGGTGGATGATGTAGGCATTATGACATAGCCTTAGGCTACTATTGACTTTCTGACAAGGGTTCCATGAACACAAACACTGCCATGTGATAACTACTATCATATGAAGACTACTAAGAGACTGCAATCTGATAGCCTACAGGGCTACTAAGAGACTAAACGGGATGATTCATGCCCCACTGGAATGGACCAAGATTTCATCATGCTACTCAAGACTGCGTTCAATTTAAATCTTATAAATTGTTTATTTCTGGAATTTTCCATTTAATATTTTTGTCTGTGGTTGACAGCGGGTAACTGAAACCACAGAAAGTGAAACTGCAAGATTACAGGGGACTACTATAGTAACAGTTCATTACCTTTAGTGAAGTATTTAACTGTCTTTGGACATATTATTAGTTAAAGATACATTGGCAAATTGTTTAAATTTAGAGCAAGCTGGTAGATTTATAAAAGTTAGAGTCAAAGTAGACTGGGATTCAAAACCAGCAATTGACTAGAGGTAAGGAAGTAGGTTTATCTACTTGTAGATTTTTCAGAGCTGGACTTGGATAGCTGGTACCTTAGAAGGCAACAAGAACACCTCCCTGAAACCTTGCCTCATCAATCTAGTGTATTTCTACCTTCCCCTCTCCTACCATACTTTGATAATTTGTATGTAATATAAATTCATAATTTAGTTTGCTTCAGGGGGAAAAAAGTGACTTTCATTTTTTTTGCCTGCCTAATATTTCTACCAGATTAATGTATGAATCGTATGTGCCCCTTTTATAGCATAATATCCTTAATGATACAGATTTAGGATATTTTGAAAATTGAGAAAGTCTCTGCATAAAGTATGTTTTTATCCACTCTAGGAATATGAAGCACGGACAGGGAGGACCTGTAAACCAGTGCCTCAGTCTTCCAGACGTAAGAATTTTGAATTTGAGCCACTTTCTACGACTGCCCTGATTCTTGAGGATCGACCATCGTAAGTAGTATAGTGCTCATCAGGCACGCTGTTTATATTTTAAACTTAAATTTAATTTTGCTTACTGTTTTACACAAAAGCTATCAAGAAACTAGAGAAATGGATTTATTTTTTATTTTATTTTAAATCCCAGTCATGCATCCTAAAACTAATGGGGAGGACTATATTATTGATGTTCAAGCCTTAGACATATTTTCTAGAAGTCTCTGTGAGCCAATGTATGAGACATAAAATCTTAGCTTTTTTTATTTGTTTCTATTTTGACCCTATAAGGAAATTATTTTTTCTTTCTTGACATTTAATACGTTTTTAAGGTGTATTTGTCTTTGCCTTTTGGACAAATTTTTTTTTAAATATGTCTTTATTGATTTCTGAGAGAGGAAGGGAGAGGGAGAGGCAGATAGAAACATCAGTGATGAGAGAGTCATTGACTGGCTCCCTCCTGCACACCTCCCAGTGGGGATCGAGCCCGCAACCTGCAACCTGGGCATGTGCCCTGACTGGGAATTGAATTGGGATCTCCCGGATCATAGGTCGATCTCCTGGATCATAGGTCAATGCTCAGCTGCTGATCTGCTCCAGCAGGGCTTGGACAAGTTTTGAAATTGGAACTTGAAATGTTAACTACTGACTGTCAACCAGTTGGTTTACTGTTACTGAGGATACATTATTAATACCTAGTAAACCATTTTAAATTCTTCCGTTCCCATTTCTGCCCTTCCCACCTTAGTGGCCCACAGAGTTGCTGATCTTCAAAATATTGTCTCTGATTTGTTATCAAACAAAGCAACCTCCCCTGAAGCAAGATCACTTGGTTCTTAACTCGTTTTCCCCTTCTTGAGCTCTCTGGATCTATTCTTTTTCTTCTTCTAGTCTTCTTCCTTCCAACATAATAATTCCTAACCTTCTTTGTCATTTTCCTGGTCTACAGCTTTTTCTATCCATTATCCTGAAGAGCATATTATTTTTCCATTGGTAAGGAAAAAAAACGCGTTTTAGAAATATGGTTATGAGACTGTGTCAGGGTTTTACTGTCTTGTTGACGAGGAGAAGAATGAACGCGCAGATGGAAGGAATGGTCAGATAAGCGGGAAGAGAGTACCTGGTACAGATCTGCGGACTCTCGACTGACAGCCGAGGAGGTAGATAACTAAGTTCCTGGGAGAGCTTTCTTACACTTGTTCAGATTCGCCCAAGATGGCTTAAGCTTTTTACCAGGAGTGTTCATTTCTTCCCAGAAGGAGTTTATAAAGATACTATGCAACAAGTTCTGTGCGACAGTCTGTGGGACAAATTTTCCTTTACATCCTCCTGTTTTACAGTCAGACCCAGGTCTTGCCTTCAGGCCTTTGCTCATGTTATTGCCCTCACTTGGAAGACAGTTACCTTATTCCTACTGCTCACGTACTTAAACCTTTAAAGATGAGGCTTTATCTTTTCTAGCAAGTCAGTCTTCACTGATAGCTGCTTCTCTTAAATTATCTTGTAACTTATACAAGCCGTTCCATGGAATTGGAACTTGAAAAAGTACATCAGACACAGTAACATTATAAGATCTCAGTGGACCAAAAATGAATAAACTGAAAAAGCACTTTCTTTTTTTCACTGTGCTATTGACCGTCTGAAATTACTATATTAATTATAATAAACATTGTAGCTTTTGTGCTGTTTCTTTGTGCGTTTGTATGTAATATAGACATTCAGCTTGATAGCTACTTTTCCACTCAGCTCTGAGATGCTGTGATTTAATTAAATATTTCGATCACCTTTTTATATTTGAAGTGGTCTTTTTGGGGAGTAAGTGATTTATATGATTTACATTTATGTAACTAAAACAAACCAACAAACAAAGGTTTCCCGTGATGTTGGAATATGGAGTACCTAATAGCTCATCCTTCCTCTACTCCAACAGTCGAAACAGATACAGAGAACAGATGAGAATAAAGACTTCAGTTTTATTCAGGGTAAAACCAGATACAAATACACGGGTGCGATCTGAGTGTTAAATGGCACTTCCTCTTTACCTCCCCCAGAATACTATCCTAGCAGACAGACCAGCTGACATCCAGCCCTTCACAGGCTGAGAAGCTGGAGGAGAAACTTGTGTAATTTTCAGGTTTCTTCTGTTTGTGGATGCAGCCAGGTTCCTTTAGCACTACTGCTTCAACTAGGAGGTGGCATTTGTGAGGAGGTGGAGAAAAAGGCAGAAGTTTTTCCTTACCTTGGAATTGATGTTGGAATTGTCTCCTACCATAGGTCAAAATGATAATATGAGGAGAGGAGTTTCCCATTGCAGAGGGAGTTTGTGAATTGTTGTGTTTATCCTTTCTTAGCCTCTGATTTGCAGAGACATCCATAGTCATTGACAGCATAGGTTTTTATAGTCAAAACTTTTTTACATATGATGCAATTATAGTATTTAATCATCTGAAGTCTCGGAGGACTCCAAATATAGGAATTTCTATAATTTCATCTTTTTGTTAATTTTCTTTCTCCCTGTTCCCATCTTAGTCCATCCACCTCACAATAAAGACAGCCTTGGACAGGAAGATAAGAACTTTCATACCAGCTGATTATGTTGATATGAGCCTTATATATATATATATATAAAATATATGTTATATTATGTTATATATGAGCCTTTTATATATATATACACACACATGTTATATATATATAATATATGTTATATTATATATGAGCCTTTTATATATATATACACACATGTTGTGTGTGTATATATATATATATATATATATATATATATATAAGGCTCATATCAACATAATCAGCTGGTATGAAAGTTCTTATCTTCCGAACTAAATATATTTTAAAATATATTTTTATTGATTTCAGAGAGAGGAAGGGAGAAGGAGAAAGAAACATCAATGATGAAAGAGTCATTGATCAGCTGCCTCCTGCACAATCCCTGCTGGGGATCGAGTCTGCAACCCGGGCATGTGCTCTGACCAGGAATCAAACCACAATCTCCTGGATCGTAGGTCGATGCTCAACTGCTGAGCCATGCTGACTGGGCAAGCCTCTTATATTTTTTAAATCACTTGTGCTTATGGAACTGTTGTTTTTTTTCTTTTCTTTAAAAGCCACCAATGGATAGAGCTACTCCTTTTCTCTTCTAGCTTCCTCACTGAATCACTATTCCTACTAATATCAAATGAAATGGTGGATACAAATTATAAGTGAAGGTGACAAAAAAGTAAAGTATAGGTTTTTTATGTAATACCTTCAAATAGCAGCAATGTCCATCCCATGCTTTTTAGCATGATTCACTGTCTTGGCTACTCATTAATGGCTTCTCGCCTTGACCACATAACTAGTTGACTCTTTCGTTAGAGGTAGGGATAAACCATGTCTTTTCCTATAGCAACTAAGTGCTGAGTGAGGTGTCTAACATTTCTTGGTCGATAATATTCACTCAGCCTTTGATTTTCTAGACTGAAGAATTTGATTTTTATTCACATCTCCAGATAGATGACTGAAAATTAGTGGTATTTGGGGGGAACACACACAAAAACAAGTTTGTGTATGTATTTGTTTTTAGCTTTATTTACTATACAGCCTGTAGTTACTTAGCAGTTATAGTACTGAAGCTCTGCTCTTCCTCAGACTGTCAAAAGATTGGTAGGATATTTATCATATGGATCATTCAGCTTTGAACCATAATTATTGAATACCTACTGTATACCAAGGTTTTTGCATGTATGGCAATTCAAAGAAGGGGATACTAAGACATAGAATAATTATTATTTATGTATACAATTTTGTTTTAGAGTATGTTTATAAGTATTCATTTTCAAGAAAATGAAATAACAATGAAAAAAACCTGATGTAGGATGATCTGAAAACTTCTTTTTCCCAAACAGTGTTTAATTTCTTTATGCAAATTATTTCATGCTCAGACATAAAGCTATATGCTAACCTCTTTTTTTCTTTTACTTTTAATCCTCACTGGAGGATATGGGAGGGGGCCGGATAAAGAAACATTGATGTGAGAGTGAAACATTTATTGGTTTCTTCCCATACATGCCCGAACTGGGGATCAAACCCAAAGCCTAGGTATGTGCCTTGATGGGGAATTGAGCCCTCAATCTTTTTGTTTAAGGGACAGCGCTCCAACCAACTGAGCCACCCGGCCAGGGCGTGTCTCTATTCTTGAAATCTTTCAGGACTAGGTCAGCCCAGTTTGGGCAACTGTGTCTGGAAATATCAAGGTGCGAATTGTCAGTGAAACACGTGTATAAAGGAACTTTTATTAACTAGGACTTTGTAAACATGGTTTTGAGGCATAGTTCTGTCTTTACTTAAAATCTGTGATCTTTGTGCTTGTTCTGGTTTAGTTCCATTCTTTTCATAAATGACCAGGATGGCAGTTACTGCTTTCTGTTTCTCTAGAATCTAGACCTATACTATCCATTATGGTAGCAACTAGCCACATATGACTATCTAAATCTAAATCTAATTAAAATTAAATAAGCCCTGGCTGAGTAGCTCAGCTGGTTAGAGCATTATCCCAGTATGCCAAGGTTGTGGGTTCAATCTTCTGTCAAGGCACATACAAGCAGCAGCCAGTGAATGCATAAATAAGTGGAACAACAAATTGATGTTTCTCTCTTCCCCCCTCCTTTCTCCTCTTCTCTCTCTCAAAATCAATTAAAATTTTTAAAAAATTAAATAAAATTAAAAATTCAGTTCCTTAAGCACTCTCGCTACATTTCAAGTGCTCGGTAGCTACATGTAGCTAGTGACTAATTTATCCTTACTACTGAAGCAATACCCTAAGGATTCCACCTGATACCCTATTAGGTCTTTCCACTCCGGCTGCTCCAGTATGATCTTTGAGAATCTTCTACATATTCCTTTCCTGTGTTTCTTTCCCTGGCTACCATAGTTTAATCACACACACGCATAGATCAGTACTCAGCCAAAGACTTCAGAGGAATCCTCTGTACCTCCTCTCTGATTCTCTGATCTTCAAAGCCTGGCTGTCTTGGACTCTCCAACTCCAAACTCTTTTCCTCAACTCAGCAAGACTGGTGGACTCTGTTTACGTACTCCCAGCACTGAGACCCAGAAACACCATGCTGTAAACTCAGACACTTGAAGGCTTACTTTGTTTCTTTCCCTTTGTTTCTTTCCTTTCTGTAATGATCATTATCTTGTGCGGCCTGTTGTCCAATGTCTGAACACTGTGGTTTAATATATTTTGTTCGCTTTTCTAACTAATTACGGTGAGGGTAAATTTGGTCCCCCTCACTCCTTTATGGTCTGACCAGAAGTCGTAACCATTATTCATTCCTGCTGCAGCGTCCCTGAAGACTCTAACTCGAGGAGAGAGGAAGAGGTACAGTGTACAATTTGGAAGTTTGTCACATCCGTTTCCTCACCCTGACTTGTTGAAAATAATTTTAAAAACTGACTCCAAAAACCAGGCATTATTATGATACATTGGATATGTGATAATACTTAAATGTGTATTTCCTTTTGCGTAGTCACACATCTAAATCACTCTGTTTAGCCATTAATTTTATAAACCAAAATATAGCATATAAGTGATTAACTGATTATAAAGTTTTTATTCACAACATTACCTTGAAACTCTAAAAGTAGAAAGCAGTTTGTTATAAAAGTATACCTGCATTTACCATGTGACCCAAGATTTCTACTCCTAGGTATTTACCCATAGGGAAATGAAGGCAGAGGCCCACACAAGACCTGAAATATTTACAGTAGCTTTATTCGTAGTGGCCCCAAACTGGAAACAGTCTTAAGTGTTCATCCATATGGATAAATGGAACATTACTCTCCAGTTAAAAGAGAAACACTAGTAATAACAGAACAGCATAGATGAATTTTAAAAATGTACTGAGCAAAAGAAGCCAAACAAAAAAGATTCTACGTGAAACTCTTTAAAAGGCAACCAACTAATGTGTAGTAATAGAAATCACAGATGTGATTGCCTAAGGTAGGAGGTGGGTAAGTATTGAGTGCAGAGGGTCATAAGGAAACCTTGTGGAACAATGGGAATATTCTGTATCTTGATTGGTATGTTAGTTGCAAAGGTATGTAAAATTGTCAAAACTCATCAAACTGTACTCTTACAATATGTTCGTTCATTTTATCACATGTAAATTATACGTCCAAAAATTTTACTTAAAAAACTGTAGTGAATGGGTTTAACAAATAACTTAGAAATATTGGCTGAAATTTGACATTCAAAAATAATGCATAAACATACACATATGACATATAAATATATATAACATAGAAACCAAATATTAGCAACTTGAATTCTGGTTCTTTTCTAAAATGCAGAGTTTTTTTCAGCCTTTTACTTTCTTAATGTATGAAATAAGGTGAGGCTAAAAATTCTTGGTATCTAGCTATAAAAATAAAGAAGTTAATACATTTAAAAGTTAGTCTTTTAAAAAGTGACTTAAAAACTTTTTTTTTTGCTCAGAAATCTTCCTGCCAAATCTGTGGAAGAAGCTTTACGTCACCGACAAGAATATGATGAAATGGTGGCTGAAGCTAAAAAACGAGGTATAAAATTTAACTCCAATTGGTAAATTCAGTTTACAGAATTTCAACAGGAAGTTGCATGGTGAAATAGATGAAGTCTGTCTTTATGATGATGGTGATTTTGTATTTTTATAACCACATTTGTTCTTAAAGAAAAATAAAATGTCATACTAGGATCATAGTTCTTCTGTAAGTACTTTTACAAAACTAGTAGGAGGAGAAAGGCAGCAGACTGTATGGGAGATCTTATCATTACGGTCATAACCCTCGGACTGCTGACGTATAAATGAATGTATCGATGAATTTATTCATGAAAGTCACTTTTTGTACAGTTTTTAGGCTTTTGATATGATATAACTTAATAATTTCAGTGCTTTAACATAAGTTCCTATATGGCTGTGAAATTAAAATACATTTTTCTGACTTTTTTGTAGTTGTTAATCCTCACTGATGACATTTTTCCCTTGATTTTTAGAGAGAGTGGAAGGGAGGGAGGTGGAGAGAGAGAGAGTAACATCGATGTGAGAAAGACTTACCAATCGGTTGCCTCTCGCATGTGCCCCGACTGGGACTGGGGTTCAAACCTGCAACCCAGGCATGTGCCCTTGACCAGGAATTGGTGTGCAGGGCAATGCTCTAACTGCTGAGCCACACTAGCCAGGGCTGCTTTTGTGACCTAATGGAGTCTCTCTAGAGTCCCAATTGTGTCATTCGGAAAGGCACATAAATATGTACTCTTGTATGCATAATTTCACACATTTATTTATTCATTCCTCCAACCAAAAAGTATAATGTAAGGATAATTTAACTATTTATTTCTTAAGCACTGTTCAGGATATATTTTTAGAAAGTATTACACAGCTGTGTGTGTGTGTGTGTGTGTGTGTGTGTGTGTATATATATATGCACACACACTTTTTGACATGTGCTTTTTTAACAACTGATTTTTTTCCTCAAGTGAATAGAATATTTATAATAGTATACAGTTCTACTTTGTGGCACTATTTTGGAAGTGAAGTTAATTGTTTAATCTTGTAGTAAACCTATAAATCTAGTTATATCTTTCTAAAGGGCCTAATAATTTAAACATTGGTTGAGCTTATTTTTCTATACAAAATTTGAAATATTTCTAACATATCCAACAAATTTTAATTGACTTTCAACACTCACTTTACTATTTAATTAATATTTAAGGTAGTTATTGATAAGTAGATAATCCTAAGAACATGATATGATAGAAACAACACTGAATTGGGAAATCACAAGGTCACAGCTTTAATCCTGTTTGATGCTGCCTGGATGTGACACTTCAAGCAAGGGGCGGGGGGCAGGTCAACTAGATGCAGACTTTCAAGTCCTTTTGTCAACACTTTTTTTTTTAATTTTTATTTTTTTTATTTTTTAATCCTCACCTGAGGATATCTTTCCCATTGCTTTTCAGAGAGAGTGGAAGGGGGAGAGAGAGACGGAGAGAGAAACATCGATGTGAGAAAGGTGCATTGATTGGTTGCCTCCTGCACTCACCCGACTGGGGTTGGGGATCAAGCTTGCAACTGAGGTACATCCCCTTGACTGGGGATCAAATCTGAGACCCTTCAGTCCGTGGGCTGATGCTTTAACCACTGAGCCAAACCAGCCAGGGCAACACTTTTTTTTTTTTAAGCAGTGAAACCCACTCCAAAAAAATATTACATAGAATTTGAATATATAAAACAAATTTTTAAAAAGTGGATCTGCCTACTTGGCCTCCTGCTTGCCTGTTAAGACAGTTCCTGGAGCATATGTGAAACAATTTAGAAAACACTTTAGCTAGCTGATCTCTGAAGTCCCCACTGGTTCTAAAATTATATATAACTGCATATGTGTATAGTTTTTACATATATATATATATATATATATATATATATATATATATATATATATATATATATTTCACTTCTCTGTTTTTGAGGTATCTCTTCTGAAATTGTGACTTCTGATTTTCAGAGGGGTGTTGTGTGCATGTGTGTGTATTAGGGGAATTTTTAAATTTTAATCTAGTTAGCAAGGTGAAACATCATATTCAGTTTTTAGTGTCATGTGGTTTTGTGTGAGGAAATTCATAAACCCCTTGTATGAAAAAAGGGTATTGGTTAATTGCTCACTAATTCATGGCAAATTTCAGTTCATTGATTAAGTACAAATAGAAGACGTGATACCGTAATCTGTGTAAGTGATTTTTTTGACCTTTGTTCCAATGTGTAGAATAGGAGATGTTACTTTAAAATTATATTAAACAAGTTCATTTTCTTTCTCTTTTTACCTCCTTCCCTCTCCCATCTTTCCTTCCTCCACCCTCTCCCTGTTTTTCTTCCTTTTATTTAGAATATTCTTTTTGAGAAAGCTCTTTTGTAGGCTTAGGTAGAAGGAAAAGGGGGTTTTGCTCTAGCTCTTTTGTATTGAAATATTCTTACTTGTTTAAAACAGAAATTAAAGAAGCACATAAAAGGAAAAAAATAATGAAAGAACGATTTAAACAAGAAGAAAATATTGCAAATGCAATGGTAATTTGGATCAATGAAATACTGCCCAATTGGGAAGTAATGTAAGTAAGCAGACTTTTCCTGAATTCCAGTCTTTCTCCAAAGACCTTATGTTTCCAATTTTCTATTTTTTTATTACTTCCACCATGTAGCCTATGCTTATCTCTGTGCCTTTGCTTCTATAAACCCCTCAATTTCTAAGACCTGCTTCCCTTACTGACCACCCTCTCTACCTGTCAGAATCTTACCTATCTTTTGAGTCCCATTTGAAATGCTATTTGATTCATGAAACTTTTGATTTTTCTTTAGTTACCATGTGTTCTAAATTCTTACGTATATCATCCATTACAAGGTGCACTATTGATGTCATTGCAGATTTTTGCAAAGAAAATACTAAAGTATGTACATTCATTATAAGGTGCATTTATTAAATGTTAAATATAAGTGATTTTAATATGCTTCCCTCATAATCAAGAGAATGTTGTATGTATACATATATTTTATATATATCATAAAATATATGTTTTCCTTCTGTAGTGTCCCATTATACTTCAAGACTAACGTACTTCTTGCTTTACTTTGTTTTTAATTTTTTTATAATATTTTTGTACATTCCTTATCTTTCCTCTAGACTGGAGGGTAGGAGATGTCTTCTGCAATGTCTAGTACAGGAAATGCATTGGGAATTTGTTGAATATTGGACATGTGATAGATATTATATTAGGCTCTTTACATAAGTAATCACATTTGATTCTTACAACCCTTACTTCCACTTACAGGGAAGCTCTAGGTCAGATAGGTTAAGTGATTTGCCCAAGGTTATACAATTAATGAATGGTTAAACCAGATCTGAAGTCAGTTCTATCGGATTCTAAAGCCCACACTCTTAAGCAGACTATACTGCCTCTCAAAGACTAGGGCCTTACCCATAGTAAGTACTTAATGATTTTCTTCTGGGTACTGAATTGACAACAAAATTTTACGTTCCTTTTATTCTCTTTTTTCATAATAATTATACTTTTCTGATTCATTTTATCAGAAAATGGCAGCTACAGAAGGCAGTTCCCTTGAAATTACTATTGTCTCTCTTTAGGGTACTATATTTTTTAGGCCTTTTTTTTTTTTTTGTGCCTACAAGCATGAGCCCAATGAAAAGAATGCATCACATACTTAACTTTCTGTGTTCTTAAAAATCATTCAGTCACTTGGCCATAGACTAGGTAAACCATGATGCAACTAGTATTTTTGGTATAAAAAGTAACTTTCTCCTTTTTTCTCCCCCTTTAATTCTAGGCGTAGTACAAGAAGAGTTCGAGAATTGTGGTGGCAGGGATTGCCCCCTAGTGTTCGTGGGAAAGTTTGGAGTCTAGCTGTAGGAAATGAACTAAATATCACTCCTGGTTTGTATTCTATATTCAGTTACTCCCACACATACAAATAGCCATCTCCAGAGTTACAAAGCAGATTAGTAGATTAGCCATTTAAAAAGGCATTACCATGTATAATTCATTTTAAGAGCATGCTTCATTCCCCATCCCCTTCTAAAACCTGGTATGAGTTAATAAGTTTATTATATTTCATATTATCAAAATAAGATTCGTGGATTTTCCTTTAGTTTACAACCATCAGTAATATTCCTGTCATCCAAATATCTTAACTTTAGGTAACTACAAACACTTCTGGGATTCTAGGTAGCAGTGGATGTAGTCTGGCTGTGGGAAGGTTTCCCCTTTATTTAAAAAACACACACACATAATTATTGGGGGAAGGCTAGAAATGTCTTTTTCTACATCTCTACTCAAACTAGTCCTTTTGGATTTTGAAAATTTTGAAGTTTAATAAAACAAAAGACTCTCTAAAGGAATTGTTTTATTTTCTTAAGTTTCTTAAAACTTTGAAGAATAGGAGTAAAATGTAGAGTAGTTTTGATGAAGTTTAAAAAAATTAAATAAAATAAGGATAATACCAAATGGGGTAAATGTAAAATAGTTAATAATAAAAGGTGGTACATAGGTCTCAGTGATGATAATAATGGTAGACAATGGGGTAGTGAACACAATACAATATACAAGTGATGTATTATAGAATTGTACACCTGAAACCTATACAATTTTATTAACCAATGTCATCCCAATACATTCAATTAAAAAAAAAAAAAAAAAAAAGAAACTTCAATTGAACAAATGTTTGAAATAACTCACTTTTATGTATTTTGTGGCACAACAAAAATATGTTGTCATTGCCATTTCAGGAGAAGGAAATTTATCTTCCAAGAAGCATATTGGTTCACCTTCGAATTTCCAGTGCTGAAACCCTTTTTGGCCAATGAAGGTTTTTCCGGAGTGGGATTTAATCGCATATCCTGCCCCCATCCCTACTTATGTGTTCTGTTTATACCTTGCAGCAATAAAAGTTAGTTCATTCTTGGATTTATCTGGTTAAAAAAAAGACTTAGGGACTCCAGTTAATAATATAAATAATATATTGTTACTGTCATTTAAAGTATTTACATATTTATTGAAAAATAGTCAAACAATAGTAAAGTAGAAACTATATCTTTCTTTCCTCTCTTCCACCCAAATTCTGGCTTTTGATCCTGCTTATATGTACAAGTAAGCAATTTGGTGGATGTTCTTCCAGATCTTTTTCTGTGCACATAAAAAAGAGTGTTTCTACATATCATAATTTTTTAGGCTTCTCTTTATCTTCTATTTTTTCCCCCACACGAAAAAGGAGTTTATGCCATAAGATCATTCAGTGGCTTGCTTTTATCTATAACCTGGACACCTTTTCATGTCAGTACATGCAAGTGTACCTAAGTGTGCTGCTGTAGCTGTACCGTATTCCACAGTTTGGCTGTACTATCATTAATTTAGCCATTTTCCTAGTGATCAGTCAGTGACGTATATATTAAAAGAATATCAGGGTACTGTTTTTTACCTTCCAAATCAAAAGTGATTAAAAAGTGACAATTACCGAAATAAATTGTGACCGAAAATAATTTAGAATTATTTGCCAAAAGCCTCAAAAACCATAACCTTTGACCTGTTTACTCTAGTTCTAAGAATCTGCTCTAAGGAAATAATCAGGATTGGGTGCAGAAGCTTTTCTGTAAGGATGTTCATTGCAGCAATCTGCATTATATATAACTGGACAGAATTATAACAGATATCTTTAGTTCTGAAAGTGATGCCAACTTTGCATAGCATGATTTGCATATATGATTTTTAAAATTCATTTTCACAGATATCCCATAATGAATATGTTCTTTAAACTGGACTTTTTTTTTTTTAATTTGAAAAATAGAATTTAGAGAAAGAATTGAGTTTTTAATTTAGCTTAGTATTGGTTAGGTTCTACGTTACTTGACTCTCCTTTCCAAATAAAACAAAGGTTTCTTTTGCCTTCTGTGCTTGGAACAGATTAAAAGGAAATGCTTTGACATTATAGTTAGAACTTTCAGTTAGATCATTAAAATCCTGAATATTAAGGATTGTTGAACATAATGTAATTGTTTAAAGTGTTAGGAATTGGTTTTATATACAGATGAGGCGAAGAAGCATTGGTGGCTATTTGACATTTTGTTTTGTTTGCAGTCTTTTCTTGAGAACTTTGGCTTTAGAATGTTAGGTATCCTGACAACTTAAACATTGAAATATTGGTTAAGTTGGTATTAACCTTTTGTGATACTGTACTCAAAATGGTTTTTTTTTAAAAGTTTGAAATAACTAGGCCATTTATTTTCAAAGTAATTTTAGGTTTTCTCTAAAAAACAATTATGTGTTCAGGAATGGGATGGGTACTTATCGAAATTTAGGAAGCTAAATTTTGATAAGTAAATTTACTTTTGATAACCTTGTTTACTTCCAGTGGCTATAATAGTTTGACTCCTTACCTGTTGTATTTGTTTTAATCATGAAATTTACAACCATTAGGGAACAGTACAGTAAATAAGAATAAGGGATCTAATGTCAGTCAAATGTTGTTCAAATCTTGGTTCTACTATATATTAGGTTTGTGACCTTGGGCAAATTACTTAATGTCTAGAAGTCTTAGTTTTCTTCATCTGTAAAATGGGGGTAAGCTTGTTAGCTATCTCAAAGAATTGTTCTAACATTTTTTGTGTGATAATGAGTATAAAATTATAGTGAAAGTGAAATTTGCTAAGAGTATATACAATATCATCATTGTCAGAAAATCAGAAAGTGAAATATAAAATGATCTTAAAGTATTTTTTGTTCCCAAGATACATCTTTAAGTCTGCTTCAGAGCTCTACATTTGTAGATTTAAAATAAAATGAATATGACATACAGAGTCAAGCAAGGAATTGAACTGATATACAGGTCTTCATATTAAAGATAAGCACTGTAAATCTTCCCTCGAGAAGTGTCCTCTAATGTGCTTTTTGTTTTGTTTTAATATTTTTATTCAATTGATTTTAGAGTGAGAGGAGGGAGAGGGAGAGAGAAACATGGATCGGTTGCCTCCTGTATGCTTCCTGACGGGGGATGGAACCCATGACCCTTCAGTGCATAGGACAGTGCTCCAACCAACTGAGTCATACCAGCCAGGGCAAATGTGACCTGCATAGTCAAGCAAGGAATTGAACTGAGACGGAGGTCGTCTTATTATAGATAAGCACTGTAAATCTTCCCTTCGAGAGATGTTCTTTGATGTTTTGAAATGCATTTCCACAATTTTACTGTTGGATCAATTTTGTAGCTTCTAGAGGTGATGGATTTGTTTGGTGAGCCTTTCTTGTTCCAAGACAGTTTTAAAATTTGAGTACAATAGTGACACTTGACCTGGTTGGAAGCAGTTTGGAACAAAATGTGTGAACTTCAGTTTGGTTCCTGATAACTGGAAAAAATTTTATATCTAAATTTAAAACTTATGCCCAGCTCTTATACCAAATGGAGTAGGGCACAAATAATAGAAATTTTGAGTTTAATTTCTTTTTTAATTTCTTCCCAAACCATTATGAAAAGTGAACAGAAAGGGGATGAGATCAGATTATTAAGAGTCTGAAATATATCTAGTAAGTTATTTTATAATGATCTGATTCTTGGCAATATAAGAATACTTATTATGGTACAATCATACATTGGAATACTGTGCAGTTGTTAAACTAAAGCAGACTTATTCTGCTAACCTGGAACAACTTCCAGTATAATAAAGCAAGTTGTAGATTAGTGCTGTAATTAATTTGGTGCTACTGTGTTTTGAAAAAATGAAGATAAATATGTATGTACTTGTGCATGCATATTTTCATCTTTAGAGCTCTGGTAAGCATAGTTGCATCTGAGGGAAGTAAATTTTTTCACTATACTGTTTCGTACTTTCGGAAAATTATTTTTTTTAATTCTGTACCTGTATTACCTTTAAAAACAAGTAAATTTTCTAAAAATATGTTTTTATTAATTTCGGAGAGAGGAAGGGAGAGGGAGAGAGAGAGAGAGAAACATCAATGATGAGAGTCATTGATCGGCTGCCTCCTGCATGCTCCCTACTGAGGATCAAGCCCACAACCCCGGCATGTGCTCTAACAAGAATCAAACTGACCAGGAGGTTCATAGGTCAACACTTAACCATGTAGCCATGCTGACTGGGTCAAATAAATTTTTCTAACAAGATTAATTAAAGCAAAAAATGTTCTTGGTATTTGGGGCTATATGTAAATGTTGGTGTTTGGGCAAGAAATATTTTTTGCTGTTCTTCTGTCATTGAAATTTTTTTGGGTATAATTTAAAAATACATAATGGTTAGTTAGAAAGTAAAGACAATTAAGTTTTGAGAATGAGAAAAATGCGTTTTTATGTTCTTGAAATTTTAATGAGTTCCTGCATACGAAAGTGTAGAGTGTGGTCTCAAAAAGTGATTGGGCACTTAAAGTAAAAAAGGGGTAGAGATTTTCATATGTGACCCTTTGACTGAAGTTTATGTAGCTTTAGATAGCAATACATAATGGAGAAACCAGTTTCAAGAAAGAAGGAAGCAAGAATTAGCATTTATTGAGGGTCTGTAAAGTGTCAGGAGCTTTACATAAGTAATCTTGTTTAATCATTAGTAACTCATGAATAGGTATCATTTTTCTCCAGTTTACAGATGAAGAAAGCCAAGTTCCAGAGTTAGAAAGTAGCTTTTTTGAAGTCCTACAGGTGACTCCAAAAATCATGTTTCTGCTGTTCCACAATGGCTCCTTTAGCAGAAGTGTCTCTACCTGCCTCATACATACATTCTATATTGTAGCTATTTGGATGGCTGCTCTGGGATATTTTCATTTGCTGTCTTTCTGGGTGTAATAGTTTTGGTAGAATCAAGTATTTCAATTTGCCACATTTTTTAATGCCAGCCGCATAAGGGATACCTGACCTATAATGGGATCTTTTTGTTTAAGAGTAAAAATAAAAATATATAAATATATTTCTTTCCTACTGTTTATGAATTTTTGTTCTTTTTCCCCAGAACTTTATGAAATCTTCCTATCAAGGGCAAAAGAACGGTGGAAAAGCTTCAGTGAAACAAGTTCAGAGAATGATACAGAAGGTGTGATGATTATTATTTTTCTGTTCAACGAAAGGGAAACTTTATTGAGGTCCCAGGGCCACGGGGTTCAGGCAGAAGGCCACCCTGCGGGCCGAGGAGGAGGTGGTGGAGGGGCCTTATTTAACCTCCTCCTTGGGCCACAGGTTGTTGGTGTGGCCACACTTGCTACAGTTTACAGCAGAGGGGCACAGGTGGGTATAACACTTGTGGCAGATTATTTTGTTGAAGTTGTACTTCTGGGCCAGCTGGCAGAGGGAAGGCTCAATGATCCCACCCTGCTTAGGAAGCACCAAGTGCAGGGTGGACTCTTTCTGGATACTGTAGTCTGACAGAATGCGGCCATCCTCCAGCTGCTTGCCTGCAAAAATCCAGACGCTCCTGGTCAAGTGGGATGCCATCCTTGTCTTGGATTTTAGCTTTGACGTTCTCAGTGGTGTCACTGGGCTTGATGGTCTTGCTAGTCAGGGTCTTCACAAAGATCCACATCTCTTAGTCTGCTGGGGAGGCCACTCCACCTCCTCTTTGAAGAGAAAGGGTGTGATTATTTTTTGTTAACAAATTTCTGGATGAAAATCCAGTCACTGAAGATAATGGTTTGATTTTTACCATGTGTCAGGAACTGTAGAATTGCTTTACATACATTATCTCCTCTAATGTTAGTAGCTCTTTAAGTAGTGGTATTATCCTGGATGATATAAGGGGAAACTCAAAGTAGTTAACTTGTAAGCAGTGAAGCCATGATGTAAACTCAGGTTGTTGGACTCCAGAGCCCAGGATTTAATCACAATAGTTAAGACTAATGGGGTGGCCCAGCCAGTGTGGCTAGTGGTTCAGCATTGACCCATGAACCAAGAGGTCACAGTTCCATTCCCGGTCAGGGCACATGCCTTGGGTTGCCGGCTCAGTCCCCAGCAGGAGGCAGCGCATTGATGTTGATGTATTGATGTTTCTATCTCTCTTTTCCTCTCCCTCTTTCTCTGTCTAAAAATAAAAATTAAAAAAAAGACTAATGGGGTGAAGTATTTTTAGGACAACTCTTAATAATAGATCTTTATACCTCCCTTGTGACCTCTTGCCTCCTCTCTCACTTTCACTCCCTCCCTAATATCTCATTTATTATTCTTATGCCTAATCTTGCTTATTTAATTCACCCATATACTCCTCTTTTTCCTCCACTCATCAATTTTCTTCATCATTTTGGAGGAAGTAATTTTTTCTGTTATCATAGTTTATTAAATGTAGGTAAATTTGTTCAACCATCTCTTGTCCTTCAATAAGGGGAAGCCATTTGTCTGCCACTTTTCTTTCTATATTTGTTCTATTTAGTAGAAAGCAAACCTTCTTCTCTTGCCCATAAGTACAACTCTAAAAATGAACATGGCTTAGGATAGAGAAATGGTGCATATCTTATAGTGGTTTTCTATCAGTATGTAAACAACTCTGTTAAGTTCCTTGAATATTGTTCTTTTTTATTTGAGAAAAGCAACAGTACACCTGAAACTAATATAAAGTAATATTGAATGTAAACTGTAATTGAAAAAAAAGTGAACAGTAGGGAGAAGAAAATTCACCAAACAAGGTTAGAGAGGAGCTTGATTTTGAGAAAGGTTCACGTAAGTATCATCCTGAGACCTGTTAGCTATATCAGCTATATGTGGGGAAACTAAAGGTGTAAGATGTAGGTGTTTCATCATTCTTCTTACACTCATTTTTATGAAGTATTGAATGTATAAGAATTAAAATTTTAAGCACTTCTGAGATATCTTGTCATGATTAAGTGGTAAAAGTTGTACTTTAGTAGAAGTTAATTGAATGTAAATGAAGAATTGTTCCAATGAGAAGCAATGATCTCTTTAAATTCCTGATTTCTTATTTTCTGGGTGTTTATAATTTTCAGTTGTAATTAAACTTTTTTGCCATTATTTTTCAAATATTACTTCTGCCCTATCTTCTCTCCTTCTGAGTCTCTAATTACAAGTATGTCAGAACATTTAACAGTGTCCTACAAGTCTCTTATACTCAAAAAAGATTTTCCTTTTTTTGGCCTTATTTTAGATTATTTTTATTGACCTATTTAATTAAGTTCACTAGTCTTTTTTCCTGTATCCAGTCTATTAAATCTGTTCAATGAGTCTTTAATTTCAGATATTATACTTTGTAATTCTAGAATGTTACCTGGGTTTTTTTTGTAGATTCTATTTCTCTGTTGAAATTCTTCATTCCATTTCATACATTTTTCTCCCCATCTTTTTCTCTATTTTCTTTAACCATGTAACAATGTTCTTGTTTGTTAATTTCAATACTGGATCATCTGCAGGTCTGCTTCTACTGGCTGGTTTCCTCGATTATAAAATATTTTCCTGTTGCTTTGCATATCTTAAAATCTTACATTGTATGTCAGTCATATATAAAAAGAATTTATAGCCCTGGCCGGTGTGGCTCAGTGGTTAGAGCGTCGGCCCTCAGACGGAAGAGGTCCCGGGTTTGATTCCGGCCAAGGGCACGTACCTCAGTTGCAGGCTCTGCCCCAGTCGGGTCAAGTGCAGGAAGCAGCCAGTCGATGTGTCTCTCTCTCATTGATGTCTATCTGTCTCTCTCTCTTTCCCTTCCACTCTCTCTGAAAAGCAGTGGAAAAAATATTCTCCGGTGAGGATTAAAACAACAACAACAACAACAACAATAATAATAATAAATAAATAAATAGAATGTATAACTGAAGCTGATGTTTCTTTTTTGCTTAGGCAGTTGGGTTATCACCTCGATTCAGTCAGTAATTGAGCTAGATTGGGGCAAGGTTGCAGCTTTAGATTTAGTTCATCTCAGGTTTCAAATTTCTCAATGGGAAAAACTGCCCCTATTTTGATGACAGGCTCCTCCCTCTGTGAGACCCTCCCCAAGGACCATGTGATTTTGAATGATTTTAATCTGCCTTACCAGCCCTGCTTTCTGCACTTCGCTAGCACTCAGCAAAAGTCCCATAGTGGGAAACCAGATATGCATTCAGGCTTTAATTACATAAGTCTTATTTGTCCCTGAAAAGCTCTTCCGGTTTCTCTTTCCCCAAGTAAAGTACCTTTGTCTCTGGCGTGCTCAATCCTGAGCCCATGCCTAGACTTGACAGATGGGCCTAGAAAGAAAAACAACCACTGGTATCCTCTCACCTAGGAAAGGCTCGTCTCTGGGATTTAAATTCTCTAGACCTCTCTGTGTACACAGTTCTCTTTTGCCTTTTTTAAAAATGTGATATTTGAAATATATATTTTTTCCAGTTATTGTGGGAGTGAGAATCTACCCACGCTTTGTAAAAAAAACAAACCCCTACCTTCTAAAAAAACTGGAAGTAGAAATCCTTCACCATATAACTTTCTAATAAATTCATAGATATTCACAGAAGAGGCTCTAAGTTCCAGCAAAAGCTATGTGACATCATGTCTTTAAGTTTCTTGATTATTCAGCTTTTAACTTTCCTTAAGTAACATATATGCTATGTGATCATTCTTTTTACAAGATTGAACTGGATATAGCCAAGTAATAATTTTAACTTTATTTACCTGGCAAATACAGGTGTATCTGTTGCTGATCGAGAGGCCAGTCTGGAATTAATTAAGTTGGACATATCCCGTACATTTCCATCTCTCTACATCTTTCAGAAGGTGAGGGTTTCTAACCAGTTTTTAACTACTTTTTTAAAAATCCAAATAAATTCTCCAGATTCATAGCTATTATTATTTAAAAAACAAAACTATAAAAATTGGGGAACTTTATATTAAAAATGTGAAACCAGTAGGAAAATTTTAAAGGAAATTATTTTATTCTACTGACTGGATGCATTGCAGTTAGCATAGCACATAATAATTTTATGTAGTAGGTACTTTGATGAATTATCATTGAGGTGAATTTTTTTGTTTTACTTTTTATTCTGTAAGATACTTGAATTTTAACAATTTCCCCTCGTAAATTGCTACAATATAAAGGAATTTGTCCCCAAATTTAAACATTTTTCAGAATTACTTTTGAAATAGGGTAGGGAGAAGTTGTTTTTTGTGCAGAGGCTATTAAGTTCCTTACAGGGATGTAAAGTACAGCATAGGGAATACAGTCAATAATATTGTAATAACTGTATGGTGCCAGGTGGATCCTAGACTTATTGGGGGAATCACTTTGTAAGTTATATAAATGTTTAACCACTATACTGGACACCAGAAATTAGTATAATATTGAATGTCAACTGTAACTGAAGAGAAAAATGTTTTTAAAGTTGCTTAAATTTTATGAGACATGATTACATGTTATATGCACATTATATTTGTCTCAGATCTTTAATATATGGCATTTCTCTCTTTAAATTGATAAAGTGAGACAAACATTTTTACTATTAAGATAAAAATTATTAATAAACTTAATTTAGTGTAGCTTGATGGCATTTTTTTTTTCTTGCTGAAATTGTAATACATAAAATGAAACATCTGTTCTCCTTGTAATCTTATTGTACCAAATCCAGAAGTCTTTAAAATTATACATAAACTATATAGCTTGTATCCCTCAAGTGAGTTAGTTTGACTTTTTGTTGTTTAGGATTAATATTCTTTTAATTCTTTAGAAAAATTTTGGTGCAGAGTGCATTTAGAATATTTCTGACAATGATTAAATATACTAACTAAAATTAGTCTTTTAGGAAATGCTGAAGTTTATTAATATGTTATTTGACAATTAACTTGGAGACAATTATTTGTATACTTTGACATTCCATTTTCTCTCCAAAGGGTGGCCCATATCATGATGTCTTACATAGTATCTTAGGGGCATATACATGTTACAGACCTGATGTTGGTTATGTAAGTATTTGTTTCAGTCTGTTTTCTGAATATAAACATTTAATCTATCTTGTCCAAGTATATTATATTGTATTAGCTCCCAAATGTGTGTATCTCTGTGTCTTTTTTCTTTGGGCCTATCAACTTACCCAGAGAGAAACCTTTCCATCTCCTACCAGAGGCTTATGAAGCTGGCTGCCAGTTTTCTGGGAGAGCAGCTGGGGATTTCACCATTCAATTTGTAAACTTTCATATATTGCCACTGCTATTGTCTGGTGCCCTGGTGCCTTCTCACCTCTCTAACCTACCTCTTCTTGACTGGGCCTCCAGGTTGAGGGAAGCATGGGAGAGGGGATTTGCTCCTTTTACAGACTGTCAGCCAATCCTAGTTTTATTTTATTATTTTATTTTATTATTTGTGTTTAGTTTAGTGTTTAGTTTAGTTTAGTGTAGTTTTTAGTTTAGTTTAGTTTAGTTTATCCTCACCTGAGGATACTTTTTCTTTTGATTTTTAGAGTGGGAGAGAGGGAGGGAAGAGGAAAGAGACAGACAGACATAGATGCGAGAGAGACACATTGATTGGTTGCCTCCTGACTGGGGCCAGGGATCAAACCTGCAACCCAGGTATGTGGCCTTGACTGGTAATCGAACCCTCGACCCTTTGGTGATGGGCCAACGCTCTAACTACTGAGCTAGACCGGCCAGTGCAGCACTTACCACCTTTTAATAAAACATGATTTACTTGTTTGTTGTTTATTGTGTATCTCCTTCTAAACTGTAAGAATTTTTTATTCACTGAGGTATCTCCAGTACCTAGAACAATGCCTGTCATACAGCAATAAGTACCTAGTAAATATTTGTTGAGTGAATGAATGAACAAATGTACACATGAACATGCAACAAAGTGTAGAGTAAGTTGTACCAGGTAGACACCCTATTGTGAGGTCTCTAAAATTCTTCTATTATAAGACAGAGGTGAGAAGATGAAGGTTTTATGACTTCTGGTTAAACATGGCAAATTGAGCAGTCACACAAGAAGCCAGAGAAGTAGGCGAAGAACAGAAAAACAGTGGGTCACAGATGCTAAGGGACTTCTGCTTAGGGGGTAGGAAAGTGCCCAGTGGGTTTTATAATAAATATCACTGGTCACCCTGGTAAGAGAAATTTCAAGATAGTATAGTAATAGAGTAGGAATCCAGATTGAAGTGTGTTAACAAGTTTAAAGGTTGCTAAGAAAGTTGAGACAGAGGTGGTATTGCAAATATTCTTAGTGGCCTCTCTGTGTAAGTCTGTTATACAAATCTCTACCAGAAGTAATTGCTTGATAAACTTTTTTTATTGGAAGAATGAATAGTTTTACAGGATCAGTTCCATACATCTGCCTGCTCAGAAAGGCACAATAACTCCCTGTGACTCACATAGCTTAGCCTTCTCCTCGAGGCCTTTTCCAGTTCATAAATACATCCCCATTTTTCTGATTTTTCCCATTATTCCCCTTATAAAGCTTTTGCTCCCACTGAGCTGGTTCTGCATGTCTTTACTTAGACATCTTTCTCATCCTGGAATTTTCTTATTTCGTCGTCCTGTTTTTCCAGGAATTCAGCCTCACTATCCCAAACTCCACCACCTCTTCTTTCCTGGAATTTCAACAACACTCCTCATAGATCTCTCTTACTCTTTATTTTTTTAATATTTTTTATTGATTTCTAGAGAGAGAAGGAGAGGGAAAGAGAGAGACAAACATTGATGTGAAAGTGAAACATTGATGGGCTGCCTCCTGCACGGGTATGTGCCCTGGCTGGGAATTGAACAGGCCACCTTTCTGTGCCCTGGGTGATTCCCAACCAACTGAGCCACTCCGGCCAGGGCAATCTCTCTTATTCTTAGTGCCTCACTTCCTGCCTCAGACAGATGTGTTATAACAATGAAGACAATCACCTAGTTTTCATTAAACTTTGTGATTCTATATTCTGAAAGACTTCAGATGAAGAGGAAATAAACTAGGGAGTACATTGAGATAGGCTTTTGTAGCAAGTAAAAGCTGATACTTCTTTCCAAAAATTTCCTTAATACTTTTTAAACCACACCATATGATCAAGAAATTTAAAATTAGGGATTTTATAATTATTAATGAGTTCTCTGTATTTATACCTTTGTTGGGGGGCGGGGGAAGAAATCTTGGTTAATTTTACCTTGTAATATCACTTTGTAATTTTTTAGGAATGCAATAAAATAAACTCTATAGAATTATTATTATAAATCCATTTTGATTAATTTCCTTTCCCTTTGAAGGTCCAAGGGATGTCCTTCATAGCAGCAGTTCTCATTCTCAATTTGGAAGAGGCAGATGCCTTCATTGCGTTTGCAAATCTCCTGAATAAGCCATGCCAGTTGGCCTTCTTCCGTGTGGATCACAGCATGGTATGGACATTGGGAATGAATCATGTTTTTTGTTGACTGTCCGTTTCAGTAGTCTGAATGCCCTTTTAGAGTGAAAACAATAGAAAACAAAAGTAATCTGGTCTAAAATAAACTTTTCTTATGCCAAATGAAGTAAGTCAAACAGAAAAAGCTAAGAAACATGATTTCACTCATACGTGGGATATAAAACTGAAACTTGGGGACACAAACAGCACTGTGGTGGTTGCCAGAGGGAAGGGGGTGGGGAGCAGTGAAGGAGGCCTAATATATGGTGACAGAAAATTATTTGACTTTGGGTGGTGTACACACAGTGCAGTATACAGATCTTGTAACATAGCAACCCATACCTAAAACCTGTATGATCCCATTAACCACTGTCACCCCAATAAATTTAATAAAAGAAAAAAGGATGATATAAAAGAAACTTTTCATTGAAGTACAGTTTTATGAATGCTTGCTCAGAGGTGCTAAGCAAGATTTTCTGTTAACTTATGATTGAGGATTTAATTTCTCTATTTCTATAGCGTACTCTTTAATAATTTCATTGATATTTCCATTTTTAGATGTTGAAATATTTTGCAACATTTGAAGTATTTTTTGAAGAAAATCTCTCCAAACTATTTCTTCATTTCAAATCTTATAGTCTTACACCAGACATATACTTGATAGACTGGTAAGTGATAACTTATGTACATAAAATATAATTAAAAGGAAACAAAGTATAACTTTTTGTATGTTTTAGGAACTAGAGTAAATCTCATGCACAGATCATGCATATAAAAAACCCTTTACGAACAGAGAAACTCACATTTTTGTGGGGAGGTATTTGATTAAGAGTATGGACTCAGGTTGAAATCAGAATCGCTCAGTTTGTGTTTTAGTTTCTTATCTATAAAGTGGGAATAATATTATATTTTGAGTAGCAGTGAGGGTATTTTACATGTATTATCTCATGCAATGCCTAGTACATACTAAGCTTTCAGAGTTAGTTGCTATACCTTTATTTAGTTAACACACAAGGGCTTATGATAGTTATGATAGTTTTTTTCAAGGCTTTGTCCAGCTTTGTGACAGAGGATTGATGTCTTATTTAGGTGCTGATGTCTTTTTTCAATTTTACAATTCCAGCTCTTCTGTTTTAACTTGGAGGGTTTGCCTAAGACTCTGGTGAGCCAGTTGGTTATAGAATGGCAAGTGAATTTTGTCAAAGAGGTGGGGGAATTGCTCTTAGCATAGGTTAAGAGTATGTATGAAACATTTAAACCTTAAATCCTAATCGTTTGAAATCAGTGGGTTTCATGTAAATGATAATTTCTAATATAGAAAAAGAAATAACAGCATTGAACAAATATGGTATCTTCCCAGTTGTTTGGGCTTCTTTTATTTAGGCTTTTTTAAAAAACAAGTTATTTTTCAGTGTATTCTCTTTCATTCCCACTAGGAACATTAGAGTTCCTCTGGGAAAGCCAAAGGCAATGGGTACTATTATATCATGGCACCCAGAGGGCCAAGATCAAATACCAAATCTTTAAAGAGGGGGGGAAAAAAATAACTCAGTTGTCAGTCTTGAAGACTGTGAACAAGAGGCACATCAGGCTCACAACTGATATCAGGAGCAGGATGGAACTGTTAATGAGGGAGTACTATAGACTAGAAATGGCCCATGCCCAGCCGGGCGTGGCTCAGCAGTTGAGCATCGACCTAGGATCCAGGAGATTGGGGTTTGATTCCCGGTCAGGGCACATGCCCAGTTGCGGGCTGCAGCCAATCAATGACTCTCTTATCGTTGATGTTTCTATCTCTCTCTCTCCCTCTCCCTGAAATCAATAAAGAGATATTAAAAAAAAATAAAAATGGCCCAGGCACTATTCGTACCCTTTCTCATTTTGAATAGTGACTTAGTATTCTCTGTACCACCAAGAGTATTCTTTTTGTTATGCAATTAAATATGTGTTTCTACTTTAAGAAGTAGACATGGATTTTTGTTTCACTGCCTGTGTTGAACTTATTACATACAAATCCCAGAATCAACTGTGCAGGAAAACAGAGGAATAAAAAAGTGGTCTTGCTAAAGAGTGGGTTTTTTTCTTTGGTTGGAGAGTTTTTAGTTCCCTTTCTCAAGTTTCATTAGCCCTAACCTCAAAGAAACACAGTCTGTGTAAAAACTGTGTACTTTCTCTGCCAAAGCAACTTTAAGAAGTTCTCTAGTACCTATTCTCCCTACTTCCCCAACCAGAATGCCACCCAAAGCACCACCAGATAATGAATTACATGATCATTGTCAGCAAGGATGTGAAAAAACATCTTGGTGATTGTGTTGGGAGCATATCCATGCTCCAAAAGAAGTAGTAAGTAAAGTTTGGTTAAGGGAGGAGGGGAAAAACCTGGATGTTTGTGGAAGGAGAAGAGAAAAGAAGCAAGACTTTGTAATTTTAGATTTAGGTTACAAAAAGATGATACTTGGGTCTCTTATATAACAACAGCTTTTACTGAGTATTTCTTATGTGCCAGTCACTGTTATGAAAACACTGTACATTAACCCCTTTAATTTTCAAAACAATCCTAAGAGGTAGGTAGCATTCTCTTTTGATTATTGAGGAAACTGAGGCACAACAAGAATAAATAATCTTGCTCAAAGTAACACAACTAATAAGTTGCATATCTAAGATTCAGACTCAGGCATTCTAGTTTCAGAGCCATACCCTTAACAACTAGGCTGTTCTGCCACTCTGGTCTGTACTGGGCCATGTCTCTACATAAGGTTGTAAATCCACATAATTTACTTACTTATTACTTAATTTTGTATTACTCAAGCTCTATGAGGGAAAGAGCCATATTTTATTTGCCTTTTATCCCTAATTAATTACTGTTCTTTTTATATAAAGATGTTTAATGAGTGAATGAATGAATAAATGAAAAATTTCAATGACTGTTTTCCCCCCCTAATTTTAGGATCTTCACCCTATATAGCAAATCACTACCACTTGATTTGGCATGTCGAGTCTGGGATGTATTTTGCAGAGATGGGGAGGAATTTTTATTTAGGACTGGATTAGGGATCCTCCGATTATATGAAGATATTCTCCTGCAGATGGATTTTATTCATATAGCACAGTTTCTAACTAAATTACCAGAAGATATTACATCAGAAAAGCTGTTCAGCTGTATTGCAGCAATTCAGATGCAGAATAGCACCAAAAAATGGACTCAGGTAGAGTGACATTTTCCTAATTCTTATAGATTGTTAAAACAATCAGTTGACTTATAAAAAAAATTATGTATTTCTCAAATGTTAGTGCTTAACTTTTTAAAAAATCTTTTAAAAATAATTCTTGACTTTGAAAGAGCAAGAGTTGAAAACAGATTGCTTCTCTTTCACCTCTCCAAAGCTATGGATTTATTTTTCTGTAGTTCAGTAATATTTTATGAATTTAGTGAAGTACAACCTACAATAGTCATGGCTTTGACAAAGCAAATTTATTATTGCTTTGGTATTTCAAATAGGCAGCAATTGTATTAAAAACATGCTGTGTACTAAGGATTTGCAATAGAAAGAAAATAATGTATGATCCTGACTTTTTAGATGCTTAGTCTTGTTAGGGAAGCAAACATTGGCAGTCTAAGTTAAGTGGCATAAAAGATAGCATTATCTTTTGCTCTGTGAATGATAGACAATAGGCATTATAAATAAGTTCACAGTTTTACTGCTTATGAAAATGAAATGTAAGAATATTGATCCAGAAAATGTTCTATTACCAAATAGTATTTTAAGAATACAGGGTGGCGCAAAAGCATGTTTATAGCTGTGAGTACACGAAACACAGAGTTGATTCTTGTTTTATTATTAATTATTGTATTATTTTCCATATGAACAACTATAACCCTACTTTTGCCCCACCCTGTATTTAACAAGTGATGAAAACTATATATCATAAAATTGCATTGAAACAAAAGGATTTGAGAATGGCAGTCTCAATCTTAACTCAGGGGACAGAGTTAACGTATAAGTATACTAGAGCTTTTTCATGTTAATAAGCTATAGTTATTTAAATCTCCTAAATCTACATGGTAGTTTTCTGAGGATTAATCTTTTCTCTGTATAATTTCAGGTCTTTGCATCTGTAATGAAGGATATTAAAGAAGGAGAGAAGAATAACAGTCCTGCTCTGAAAAGCTAATCTTCAAAATTAACAGACTAATTGGAATATAAATATGGTCTTTGATAAAAGTTTTTTGTTTTCTATGTAAAAAGGATAGAGAAACCTAAAGAATCAAGACATGGAAAACTGCTGATTTTGAATTCCATGGCTGAAGTAAATGAAATAAGTAACCTATTGACAGTATTAATAAAATAAAAAGTATTTTGTAGGGAGAGTCATTTTACAAAAGAAAAAGTTTAAATGGCTAGTTCGTACTCCATGAATTGGAGCGAACAGTAATGCAATAAAATTTTTTAACAGCTTTGGAGATACTTCAAATTTTTACATCTTTTCTTTTTTAACAGGTACCATAAAGGCACTTTGGAGGTCAGAGCAGGATTGTTTAATACTACTTTAACTTCCAAAATACTATTTCAAATAAACACCTTAGTACAGATCTCTAGTTCTGACCTTTTGAAGATATTATAGACCAAGGATAAGCAACTTTGGTTGTAAATTATTTAAGTTACTAAAGTTGTTTATCTTCATTCACAGGTTGAGGCAAATCTTGGTTGTCTGGGAATTGGAAATACTTCAGAAATTGATTTGCATTTGTTTAGGTGTTTTTCCACTGTATCATGTCTATTTGTTTCTAAAGGGAATTTTTTTTTTTTTCCCTTAAGGAATTCCTGTTACTCAAAGTGGTTTAGCCTTTCTGTATCTAGTTTAAAAAATGGTTCATCGAGTAATTTAAGAAAGCTAACTGATAGAAGGAAAGTTTTTTGCACTTTAATGGACTGAAGACTTGATTTGGGAAGTAAGTCCATAAATATGAATGAGGTTTTTCACTGGTAAGAGTAAAAAGTATGAATTCTAACAGTTCTTAGCAAGACTTGAGATTTTTTAGTTAAAATTCCTTCACTGTTTGTAGAAGTAAAATTTGTTAATTTCAGTTTGAAATTTGAAATCTTAATATGTAGCCAAGTCCATGACTTGTAAAATACTGTGCATAATTTTTTAATCAAAGGAAATAAGAGTAAAAGAAAAAGATAAACAGTTTTCTAATGAGTCTAACTTTGATGGTATAGTGGATAAAGAAATTATTAATTATTGATAAATTGACATTAAATTTATTATAATGTGTTTAATTCTTAACCTAAAATAAATCACTTGAATATTATGAGTGATAGCTATATAACATGCTGTTCGGTTAGTAATTAGATTTGTAGTGTGCTTTTATGTTGCAGTTTGGTTTGAAACAACACTTAAGCACACTATTTCTGTTAGTGGTATATTGTCTTCAAACTAACAAGCCTAAGAACCTTGTTAGTGTAGTGACTGCCTCTTTAGGAGTATGGGACCAGATGTGCCCATATATTTTTACCCCATGGGTCATTCTAGCCTAGGGACCACTAGTGGAACCCTCAGAAATTAACTCCTGTCATAGGAGCTTGCTTAGTGGAAACTAGTAGTGTAATAAAATATTGAGGGAGTACCCAGGGTCTTATAGGTTTTACAATAACATTCTGACTCTGGTAACTACTTCCTTCACATTGGTGACCCTGATAGAGGGAATGTAAGCCCTGGCAGTAATCTCATTGAGGTTATACTACCTGCCTGAGTTTAATCTTCCTTTTGTGCATTTCTTTCCTGAGTTGGACCTACGTTACTGTAATTCTTTGTCTTATTTTTTTTATTGTATAGTTTACCTTTCAAGTATAAATGTGTATATAAAATGTAAATACAAGGAATTCACTAAAAACCACTATTAACAATTACTGTGTAAATAAAACTTGTAAGCAGAGTAATTACTTGAAATGAGTCTTCATTACTTTGGGGATATCTGGTTTATTTAACCACATTTGGAGAAAAAACTGGAAACTTTTCTTGCCAAATTTCTCTTCCAAGGGATGTACTAGGCCTTCAGCCTCTTGAGACTGACAGTACTGGCAGCTAAAATATTGTACTGTATCTTTCCTTGAACCTCCCAAACAGTATGGGGCTATTCACTTAGTATACGACAGTTTTCCTTTTGGTTAAAGTAAATATTCAATTAAAAAATAACTCTTCCTACAGGCCTCAAGATAATGTGAAATTTAATATGGTATTTCATTTTGTCTAACATACACACACACACACACACACACACACACACACACATTCTACTTAATCAATATATATATTTATTTCTCCTTCATTGTCCTTTTAGCTCAGGTCTGTGTTGTGTTATTTTAGTGCTACTACAAGATTCCAGTAACTGGCATAGTGTTCAGAAGTCACAGAACATAGTCATAGTTTTTGCTGATTTCTGTTGCATTGATGATTTTCATATAATGTTAATGGTTTGAGTTAGGTAGCATTTGCAAAAGTGCATTGAGATTTTCAAAGCCCCTGACATCAAGATAATAGCTTTCATTGTAACTTAGGAATTGATGCTATTTTTATGTATAAAAGTCAACTTTTTAGAGTACATTGTTGGAGGGTATAATTCTAAATCATATAATCATGGAATAATTGATCGTACTTCATAATGCCATATTGTTTATTTTGCTTTTTCATATCCTATTTTGGATAAGAAAATTATTTTGTATTCCATGAGTATATTCAAACAGAGATTGGTATAAAAGAGGCAAAAAAATATGTGAAGTACCATTGGAAAATTAGATTTGAATTTGCCATGATTAGTTGACATAGTGTCAGAAAACAAAGTCTTGCTTCTGGGGGAAAATTGATTTTTGTTTTGAATTCCTATTATTTTGATGTCAAAGCAGTACCCAAAATGTGAATTCCCAAATGTAGTAAAACTTCATTAATTAGAACTTCACTTCTTTATAACATGTAAAAACAAAAATTAAATAGTTTTAAAAAAGATTTCAGAGAAACTAGCCACTTGAGAGAGAGAAAAAAGCCTTAGCCATATATATATATATATATATATATATATATATTTTTTTTTTTTTAAATCCTCACCCAAGGATATATGCCCATTGACTTTTAGAGAGAGAGGAGAGAAAAACATTGATGTGAGAGAGAAATATCCATCAGCTGCCTCTGTGAGCATTCTGACTGGGGATCAAACCCGCAACCCAAGTATGTATCCTGACCAGGAATTGAACCTGCCACCTTTTTGGTGTACAGGATGACATGCCAACCAACTAAGCCACCTGGCAGGGCAAAAGCCCAAGCCTTTAATATTGGTTGCTTACTAACAGTGTAATTGCAATGGAAGTTAATTACTTGGCACTTTGAGGAATGCAGGAACATTTGTTAAGCTCTGATTATGTGACAAGCACTGACTTTAATATTTTAAAAGGCTAAATAAAGTTACCAGGCTTGGGAAGTCAGCAAAATTGCATCTCTTTCTAAACATTATGCAATTCATATTGATCTTCCATTGGTTCCAATTAATGAGGTTTTACTATGTGGGTTGGGTTTATTTCCTAATAAACACCAGGAAGGAAATTTGCCTTTTTTAGAAATTGCATTGCAAAAGTGTTTCATTTGGTGAACATTTAAGTAAAAAGTACTTTCATGATTTTATTTAAGGTAAAATGACTTTTGTTCTATTGCAATGTACTTGGAAAATCACTTTTGTAATAATATGAGTGCTATAGACTTTATATAAAATTAACAGTGGTATATATACGTTTGTTCTCATTTTTCATCTTTAGGCGTAATACTACGCACAATGGTATTATAAAAGAAAGTAAAACTTTAAATTTTCTGGTCTAGGCAGTATTGATAATCAGTATTGTAAATAGATGATGTATTTTGATTATCACCTAAATCCTCCACGGCTTTTAATTTTAGCATCTATATTCTTAAGAAACTTTGAAAGGGAAGTATTTACTTGATTAAAACCTTTGTAGATTGTAAAAGGCTTTTAATCCTGTGTTTAGACTTTAACTTGAGAAGGTAAACTGGAAAGTGTTTGAAAGTGTTTGTTCTACTCTTAATACTAAGTGATTTTTAAATAAATTGTGCTGCAATAAGGTAATTTCTCATTACTTTGTTGTAATATTTCTTATGATTCAATTTTTAAAGCCACTCATCAAACTTTAGACATGTTTTATGATCTTTTAAAAGATCAAAAGTCCTATAATTTACTTGCTCAAGATCTTCTAGTGGCATTCCTCATAACAAAAATCCACTCTTTGCTCTGCAAGGTCTGTCTGTTCTGGCCTCTGCCTGTCTCTACAATTCCAACTACTCAGATGTAGGCCTAATTGACTTCTTGTCATTTCTCCACCTGCTAACCTCCTATCTACTACCTAAGGGCTTTTACTCTTGCTATTTCCTTGGAAATGTTCTTTGCTCAGGTCTTTGTATGGCATAGATTCTCTTTCGTTCAGGTCCCTGCTTAATGTCACTTCCTCAGAGTCAAGTTTTCTGTTTGTTTGTGTGTGTTTTTTTTTAATATCTTTATTGATTTCAGAGAGGAAAGGAGAGGGAGAGAGAGCTGGAAACATCAATGATGAGAGAGTCATTGATTGGCTGCAGCCCGCAACCCGGGCATGTGCCCTGACCGGGAATCGAACCCCGATCACCTGGATCCTAGGTCGACGCTCAACCGCTGAGCCACGCCCGGCCGGGCCAGAGTCAAGTTTTCTGTAAATATACATCTATCATTCTCATGACCTTACTCTGCTTCCTATTTCCTTACACTGCTGAGACAGGCCAGTAAGCCAGGACTAGTGGAACAGGGAAACTGGGACAAATAGCTGAACAAAGTGGCTGAGCAATTCACAGCCAGACACAGAAGGTCACCTCCCTAGGGAAAACATGTAGGCCTCAGTTCTATTTCAGCTCCACGCTCAGAAAAGCAGCAGAATCAGGTGGGCAATGCCACACCCAGCTGCAGTGACTAATGACCCCTGGCCCTGGTGCCAACCAATCAGTAGAGACCATGACCCTGAAAGAACACACCAGGAGAACTGATGAATATCCTGCTGAAACCCTTCCCTGAGACCTCTCCTAAATATTCCCACCTACAAAAGAGAGAAAAGCCTCAAGACAAAGGACCCAGCATGTGCTCTCCCTCTGGAGAGCAGCCTTCACCATTCCCTTTCCCCTCTTCCCTTTCTTCTTCCCTCATAGGCACGCATCTCCTAAACTCTAAGAGTCCCCATGAGTCTTGCAGCCAGGGGACAGTGGGCAGCAGCAGCTCATTCCAGGCCAATCCCCTGAACCTGTCTCCAAGGCCCACTTTTCTCCAACTTCCCAGAGAGCTAAGGCAGCCCAGCCTAAGAGCTCTCCTGTGGCTTTTTCTATGCTAAGCCTGCCCTTGTTTTACTGTCCCCAGTTTTAATAAATGTACCCTCATAATCACCTGGACTTGTGTTTTGAAAATTTTCCTACACGAAGTCAAGAATCCACTCACTACCTACTGGCCCTAGGAAGACCCACACAGGGCCAGGTCCCCTGTCCAGTAACAGTCACTAGCTGACATTGTTTTCTATAGGTATTAGTCTATTATTTCCACTACAGTGTAAACTCTGAGGTCAGAAACAGTATATATATATTTTTAACCACTGACTTGCTAGTGCCCAAAATAGTGCTGGGCACTACCCATGATGGATATGGATGAATAGGTTGTTTTTATTTTGGCCATTCCTCAGTGAACTCTCCTTCCTATTAGATTATGCACTTGGCTAGAAACAACTTGAACATTTAAAGGTTGGGTAGAAGAGAATGAAATGGGAATGTCAGGAGAATGTAGGGTCAGAAAGAAACAAGGGACAAGGATCAACCCTAAAGGAGTGGTTGATAGTGCTATGTGGCAATGAGGTTGACATGAGGACTAAGAGATGCCCACTAAACTTAGCGTCATGTAGATCACTGACTTCCTTATTGACCTTGATGTGTGTTGAGTGGGGTAGCCAGACAAGTGGTTGAAGAATCAGTGGGAGGCAGGAAAATTAAAGATTGTTAATGTCGATAATTCTAAAGTTAGCTGTAAAAGGGAAACGAGCAGATAGTAAATGGTGGGAATAAAGGAGGTTGCCTCTTAACTTTTTTTAAGATGAGAGAGTTTTGAGTATTTAAATGTGAATGGAAAGGATTCAGAAAAGGCTGAGAGAGAGAATGGGATATTATGTAATCTAAGAATCCTGAACAGGACGCAGGGAGGTGGATCCAGAGCATATCTGGAGGGAAAGTGGAAAAGGTGTTTAGCTGCAGGTAGCTTTGTAAATTTGGTTTTGGGAATCGAGAGGAGAGTTCTGACTTTTAAATACTGTTTAGTTTGAGGTAGGCAGAATGTAGGGTCGTCTAGTTTAAGCAAGAAGGAGCAGTCATTTTTTCAGGGGTTTTTTGGATTTTTTTCCCCACTTCTATAATGGGATGAATGATGAAGCCGTTAATATGAAAGGGATTTTAGAAGAGGAAGACATAAAAGGCAGTGTTTAAAAAGTCAGGGAGGATGAGATTTTGGGAGGATAGTTTGGTGAAGGTCAAAAATCTTATGTAGCCCTGGCAGGTATGGCTCAGTTGTTTGGAGCTCCCTCTATGCACCAAAAGGGGGTGGGGAATTTGATTCCCAGTCAGGGCACTTGCCCAGAGACTGATAGCTATTGTTTTTTATTAGAAAGAGGTACGATTTAAGTAATTATTAAGGCTACATTTTATCTTAATACTAAACTAGGGGAAAGAGACAACTTTGGATGGTGAACAATGACATATTACAGAACTGTACACTTGAAACAATTGTATTAACCAGTGTCATCCCAATAAATTCAATAAAACATTTTCAAAAATACTGAAGTAGGGGTCAGAAGACTGGGTTCGACTCCTGTTTTATCAAAACGTGACTGGTTTCTGGGCAAGCCAATTTTTCTCTTGAGCATCAGTTTTTTTCACTACAATGTAGAAATAAAAATAATCTCTGCTAATCTTGGAGTGTTATGAAGGTTGCTTAAGATGGCTATGATAGCTGTGCACTGTAAATCCTTGAACTTTGTGCAAATACAATTATTAAAGTTGTTGGAGTCAGAAATGGTATGGCAGGCATACCGTAAGTTCGAAGGCAGGTAGAGGGGAAAGACGGGAACTTGTAGAAAGGGAATGCAGACTACAAGGGGGGAGGGGGCGTGACGGCTGGAAAAACGGGACGAGACAGGCTGCGCCCCTGCAGGCGCCCACTCCGATTACTGGTCTACTGAATCACTACATCTTTTATACTGGCCACAGCGCTCGACTTACCACTGCGTTCAGGTCTCCCTTATCCCGAAACAACTTCCTTGAACTCGACCATAATCTTAACTTACTATTTTTCTCTCCCATCCCACTCACAACCCATTTCTGGGCCATTTCGGGGAATGCTCACTGCGGACGGCGGGCGAGCGTGGCAGTGTTTGTTTCTGACACCCTCCCCGGGGGACTCACACCTTTGGGACCGAAAGGATCGTCGGTGGGCGGGATTTAATCACCGCCAGTGTGGGAAGGTGCCTTGCAAACAGTTCAGAGCGCTGCTAACGGGTCACCCAGTACGCGAGAAAACTGGCTGCGTGGCAGGCAGAGCCACCCAGCACCACAGAGCCCGTGAACCGCGGGCTCCCGCGGCAGAGGCCAGGTAAACACTACCCACCGCCCAGGTGCGTTTCCTGCGCCAAATCTCGCGCCGCCGGGGCAGGGGGCGGGGAAGGGGGCGGAGAGCACGAAGTATCGCGAGAGGAGGGTGTTTCCCCCGCGAAAGAGAAGCGCGCGTTTTTTCTTTGGCCGGGATTTGTCGGGAAGCCTGGGACCAGCAGCGCCTGTGAGGAGACAGCGCGCGCCGTTCAGGTTCTTTGAGGAGGGGACCCTGTTTCTCAGCGTGTGACCAGCCATGCCAGCGCAGCAGCCCGCGAGCAGCGACGGTGAGTGAGAAAAACCTTCCTCCGGGCACGGGCGGCGGCGTCGGGGCCGGAGGGGGCCGCAGCATGGAAGCGGCAGCCGGGCTTTGGGGGAAGAGCTGACCCCGGGCAGAGACTGAGGAGGAAAAGAGGAGCAAGAAGCTGTGGAGAGACGGGAGGGTACCCGGAATGATACACGTGTTTGCACGGTGTAGGAGGCTTTACACGCGAGAGCTGTATCTTCCAGAGCGTCTCGATTGGTAAACTAGGGTCCAGGCAACTTGTTGACATTGTGAAGGCTTAGGGATTAGGTCTCTTCCGAGGTGATGCTTGGCGTCTCCATGGGTCGTCAGCTTTTCCCTCGAATGCAGCTGGGAGGGAGAGAGGTTTTTATGTGGGAGTTGAGGAATTGGTAGCTTTTTCAAAACTGCAGTTTGGAAGGCTTCTCCCCTCTTGCAGGGTCGCGAGCCCCGGGTAGGGTGGAACAGCCGGAGCCTGCCCTGATTACCCCGGCCATGCTAGACGAGGAGGAGCAGCTGGAGGCTGCCGGGCTCGAGAGAGAGCGGAAGATGCTAGAAAAGGTAAGTTTGCGAATCAAGTTCATCGTCCTTAAAGCCGGCAGTAACCTGATGCTTCCTCGGAGGTGTGGTTTGTGTTCTTCTATTTTCTAGTCCGTTGTTTTCCTCCCCCCCATAAACTTTAAAATGGCTCTGTTATTTATCCTTTGTATGTTTACAGTTGTATTTGAGAAACCTTTGCGCGTGCTTTGAATGATGCTTCTATGAGAGGTAGTTTTGGCCTCTAAAGTGGCCTCATTTAAAATTGCTTGGTTAGCCATTACAATTCTTCCAGAGTTTGATAGTGAATTCTGTCAGTGCTGTTTTCCACCTAATTGATCAACTTGCTTTTTGTTTTCTTGGGCTACTGCTTAGTAAGATTCTTTAGGTAAAAATGTGGTGTACTTTTTTCATAAGTTATTTTACTTGTGGTTTTCATGCACAGAGCACCTATTTTTGTAGATCACTAAAATAATTTTTAACCTCTTGAAAACTGAATTCCAAAATACATTTTACTCCAGTAAAAAAGACCTGCTGTTTAATTATTGCATAAGCAAGAAAAAGAATGATATCTAGCCACCTGCTCTTAACCTCCTGCCTACTAAGTGGTTTTCTTGTAATAATTCATTTAGCCCTCCCAATATTATGACGATATAGGTAGTTTTGATATCTCCATTTACATAAGACAAAACTGAGGTAGTTGGGGGTCACATGCTAATAAACTCAGATTTAAACTGTGCTTGTCTCCAGAGTTCTTGTCCTTAACCCTATAGCCCTCTAAGAAAATATGCATTAGTATTGAATTAACTCCATGTAATTACATAACCGTCTACATTGGGAAATAATGCGCACCAAAGGCAAGTAATGATTCAACTGGCTCCCTGTTATTTTATATCAACAATAATGATTTTTTTTTGTTAGTATTAACACCTCATGAGCATTTGTTGTGAGGCACCATTCTGAGTGCTGTACATTCATTTACCCATTGAGTCCTCAGTTATTCTATAAAGTAGATATTGTTATTAAACAATGCTATTAACCTTACTAGTTTAATTACTAATATAAACTATTGATTGTTATTAAAGTATTCTATGAAGTAGGTTCTGTTTTCACCTTATTTTACAGATGAAGAAACTGAGGCACTTAGAAGTTGCCTGGGTCCCTACAGCTAGTAAATGGCAGTGTCAAGATTGTAATGTAGCCAGTGAGGTTCCAGAAGTCACACTTTTTAACCACCATACTGTATGTTGATGCCAGTAATGTAGGTTCTACTATTAGTGATCGTCCATAGTTGATCATAATAATCAGTTAAGGTAATATGTTAACAGGTTTTAATAGAATTGGGAGGTTAACTTTGTACCACCTTTCCTCATTCTCTGAATTTCTATAGTACTTTGTTTATTGCACATTACTTACTTGACTCTCACTTTGTTTATTGAGGGAACATCACTTAACTTTTGTTTTTGTAGGCTCTGCACCTAGCAGTCACTAAATATTTATTGAATTGCTAAGTCTGGTAAAAGAATATTTTGTAATATATTACATATATAAAATTACATAAATTAAATAAATATACTTACCAGGTGAATTTTAAAGGAGGAACCCTGGGACAAGTGTCTGGAATTGTATCAACTTCAGAGGTTGTAAGAGCCTTCATTTTTGTGTAGTGTATCTTCAGTTTTATAACCCATGAAGGTTGTTGGGTAAGGAAATACCATGTGAAGAAAGAAGTGAGGTACCATCAAAATACCTTCCCAGAATACACAGTTTGAGGGAAGAAACATTTTCACATTGGAAAAAGGTTGTCAAAATTTATAGTACCATAACTGATGAAACTAGGAATCCAAATGACTTCTACTTTCAGTGAAATTTTTAAGCTTTTGAACATACTTTTTCCAATTAGTCCTAAAATTTTTTGGAATTGTTTTTGTTGAGGGATAGGTATGGTACAGCTAGTTTTTGTTTGTTTTTTTAACAGGCAATTAAAATAGCAAGTTTTAATCCACTTTTAGTCCTTCCATGAATAAAGCATATAGCTCTTTTTAATCCTTCTAATAAAAGAGTGTTATTTGCTGAAAACCTGTTGTGGTCCCTTGTTATTACATTGACTTTTATGTAAGTATTAAAAGAACTTGATTAATTTTTGCACTTGACATTCATAAATTACTTCCTGGGTTATTATGGAGAAAGTTCTAAGAATGAGTCTCTACCTACAAGTCTGAAGGCCAAAAGCTCATTATACAAAAGGAAAAATTCTTTCCTTTTCCAAGAATACAGTATTTATGGGCATATATTTTGAAGTATGTACTTAAGAGAGGAAGAGCCAGCTTAAGTCTTAATGGGAAGCATTTACTTTGCCTTAGGAGATTTTAAGGTTTGTGAAGAGCCTGGACAATGACTTTAACATTTGTGAGCTACACTTATTTTCTTTGACTTTTCACCTGCATTTCCTTTAAAAAGAAGTCATTGTTAGTCTAAAATCCTTAAGAGTAGCATTAATGTTTCTGAAGTGGGGGAGGGGAGAGGTAAGAGTTGGAAGAGGTAAAAGGAAAATAGTTTATATTGTGTAGACTGAAATATAACTCTCTTCCCACACCCAGAATCTGGGATTGGTGTTGGGAATGATCATGGGGTAGACAGAGAGAATTGATGCCCTTGGTCTCTGTTGGCATACACTTTCACTCTGGTCATCTAGATACGCTCCCTGCCAGGCATTCAGTGCTTCCCACAGATGGAGCTCCAGTTTACCTTGCAATAGCATAATAAAGTTGTTAAGTCAAAAAAGAGTAATGATAGATAAGATTGACTACAAAATCATTTTGAAATACATAAGACTGGGTTTAAAGGTTAACCATTGGTATAATATTCTAATTACATTAATTGTAAATTGTTGCTCATGGTGACATCTTAAAGCTTTAAATTTAAGGTAACAAATATATGTAAATTAAGCCCAGAATATTTTAACTAAAATTTTAAACAAATTTATAAAGTTAAAAATTTGAGAATTTATTTTTATAAAGTAATTTCATCTCACCATTTATAATACCCACCTCATTTATTATGGTAATCACAGTAGTATAGTGGTAATAGTAAAAGAAAGGCTGTTATAAAAGAAGTAAAAATAGAGTTTGATAAGATATTAACAAATTAATTTCATGGGTAAGATTATGGGTGATTATTAAATATTTTTTCTGTAATGTACATGTATTACTTTAGTTATTTTTATTTTTAGGTGCCTTACTGTCATTGCTTTTGCATTAGAAAAGAAATTTATTTTTTTTAATATATCTTTATTGATTTCAGAGAGGAAGGGAGAGAGAGAGATAGAAACATCAATGAAACATCAATGATGAGAGAGTCACTGATTGGCTGCAGCCCACAACCCAGGCATGTGCCCTGACCGGGAATCGAACCCTGATCTCCTGGATCCTAGGTCGACACTCAACCGCTGAGCCACGCCCGGCTGGGTGAAAAGAAATTTATTTTGAAAGAAAAGCTAGAGAGATCTATAAAATAAAGCCAGTATACAATGGTGCCTGATTTATAAGGTCAGGCTTCAACCACTAAATTAAATTTAATTAGATTATGCTACCTAGGCCCTTCTTTCACACCCACAAACACACTCTTTGTCTAGTGAATGAAATTGATGCTTGATAGGATTTGCAGATATTTGGTTTTGGTAGATGAAGTCAACTCTCAATTGATTCATTTCAGCCCACTTAATGCATTACTTTGAATTTAGATTATTCTGGGTTGGCAAGTTATGAACTGGATTTTACCTGTGCCTGTCAATTCAGTAGTTTTATTGGAACACAATTATGTTCATTTGTTTACATATTGTATTTGACTGCTCTTATGCAAAAAGGCAGAATTGAGTATTTGCAGTACAAACCATATGATAATCATTTTTAACTATTCATGCTTTGGCCCTTTACAGAAAAAGCCTGTGGGCCACTGAACTCTACTGTTTGATGCCTTTATGTCTTTCATCTTGTGCCCTGTGCTATTGTTCTTTTAAAATATTAAACTTTTATCATTGTGAGGTCGCTATTGTAGATGCTTAGAAATCACTCATAAGGTGTTTGAAAATAATATGCAGAAACTTGAAAAGTTATAAAGCAGAGCTTTGTAATTGGAAATTGTACAGAGGTGAAAGATAAAGTAAAAGAAAGCTAAAATAGAAGGGGAGGACTCTGGGGAACAATACTGCTGGAGGAAAGAGAAAAGGTTGTAAGAAATCAATAGATTTAACATGTTGAAATATTTTAACACAGTTTTAAAATTCTGAAAGCAGGTATTTTACTCCCTCACCAACGACATTTTTTAATTCTAATGTTCTTTGAAATAAAACTGGTATATATAATTTTTCTTTTCATTTGATTGTTTAAAAACTGAACTTCAACTTGAATTAAATATTTACTGTCTAAGTTTAATTGCAAATATTTTAAAAGGGGACCCTTAACTAAGTAGATGACAGTAACTATATGTCCGGTGTTTGAATTTTCAGTATTTTGGTATGCAAGCTGCGTATTACCAGATTGCTTGTTGAACCCAAGAATCATAATTTTTTTTTTAGCTATTTGTTCTAGTTTTTTGTTTGGAAAATAAAGTATATTTAGTAAACTAATTTAATATAAAATTTTTTTCATTAATTACATGAACTATATTAAACCTACAGAGCATTTGTTAAGCCAGTTTCATTACACCTTCTGCAAAAAAGCAATGTATGTCTAAAAACTAATAATTATGGAAATCTTCTCTTTGGATAGGCTCACATGTCTTGGGATAGAGAATCTGTGGACATTCGGTACCGTAGACTTCAACATTTACTTGAAAAAAGCAATATCTACTCTAAATTTTTATTGACTAAAATGGAACAGCAACAATTAGAGGTATGTGTATGTGATTGATTACAGCTAATAGCTTAAATTTTTTTAAACTAGCTTTATTGAGACAGAAATTACATACAATAAAAGGCACATGTTTTAATTTTATAATTTGATGACTTTTGACCAGTATATAGACTTGGGTAACCATCAGCACGATCAAGATAAAGAACATTTCCATCATTCCCCCAAGTTCTCTTTTTTAGTAATCCCTATGCTGGCCACCACTGATCCTGTTTTCTGTCATCATAGATTAGTATCCCTTTTTCTAGAATTTCCTATAAATGGAGTCATGTGGTAAGCACTCTTTGTGTCTTGCTTCTTTATTTAGCTCTGTATTTTTGAGATTCGCTTATGTTGTGTTTGCTTAGTAGGTAATCCTTTTTATTCCTGAGAAGCATTCCATTATATGAATATACCACCATTTATTTTCTATTCACCTGACTGACTTGTCCTGTCTAATGATGTTTTTTGGATGTTAGAAATGGTGAATTTTATGTTGCTCAGTCTTTTTTTTTTTTAAATTGCTTTATTGAGATAATTGACAATCACAGAAGTGCACATTTAAAATGTACAATTTTCTAAGTTTTGACATATGTATGTATATACCTATGAAGTCACAATCAAGATAATGAACATAATCATCAACTCAAAAAATTCCTGCCTGTCCCCCTTTTAATTGAGGTATAATTGACATTAGTTTCAGCAGAATGATTCGATATTTTATATATTGCAAAATGAACACCACAGTAAGTTTAGTTAACATCCATCACCATACATAGTTAACAAAATTTTCTTCTTTTTGAGATTTACTCTTCTAGTAACTTTCACATATGCAGTACAGGATTATTAACTATGGCCTTCATACTGTACAGTACATCTCCATGGCTTATTTTATAACTGGAAATTTATACCTTTTTTCCTTATTCATCCATTTCCTCCTCTCCCTCAACTACCAATCTGTTCTTTGTATCTATAAGCTTGTGGGGTTTTTGTTTTGGGGGTTTTGTTTTGTTTTTAAGATTACACGCATAAGCGAGATCGTATATGGTGTTTGTCTTTCTCTGCCTGACTTATTTTACTTAGCATAATGCCCTCAAGGTCCATTTATGTTGTCACAAATGGCAGACTTTTATTCTTTTTCATGGCTGAATTCCTGCCCCTTTTTAATTTTCTCCCATCCCTTATTTCCTGTCTTCCCTCTCTACTTATCTTCTTCTCGAGATAGCCATTGGTCCTGCTTTCTGTTCTTATAGATTAATTTGCATTTTCTGTTGGTGATATGTTCTTTGAGCTTTTATATGTCTGGAAAAGTCTTCATTTGATTTCATTTTTGAAAGATAACTTTATTGGGTAAAGAATTTCTTTTTCTTCGGGACTTCCTTCCCTACACAGTTCTTTAATGATGTTTAACTGCTCTCTAGCTTACATTGTTTCTGATAATGATGGTCCATGCTTTACCTCTCAGGCCTTGTTCCAGGTGTGTTTCCTGCCTTTGGGCCTTTGCACTGGCTGTTTTCTGTGTGGAACCCTCTTCTAGATACCTGCCACTTCAGGTCTTGGCTTAAATGTTTTCTCAGTGAGGACTTCCCTGACAATTTTCAATAAAGTTGGCTACCTGACACCTCTGCCCTTGCACTTCTGATCCCTTTTGCCTTGTTCTAGTTTTTTTGCTACATTTGCAGGTTTGTTTGTTTTTCCCCCTTGCCTGAAGCCCCTTTAAACCTTTGTATGGTAAAATGAAACACAGATAGAAAAACATATCTTGGTATCCTGTGTTAGAAGGCCTTTTTACTTTGGCTGACAGGAATGTGAACTATTCCTAATCCCTCATCAATGTGGGGATTGTTCCAGCTGCTTCTTTCTAGTGGCTTTTCGTGGCCTTGGTTTTCTTATGCTTGTTTGTATACTGATCAACACTCAGCAAAAACTTGACTACTGATTTTCAGAGCTTTCTTTGTCTGCAGCTCTTCTCTTTGTTACTTGACCCTAGGTGTGCTAGCAGCTCTAAATTTAGCACTCTTGTCTCCTCAACTCAGGTAGACTGTTGAGCTCTGTTTGGGTTCTCCATTATTTGCTCTTGGAAATTGCCTTCAGGCAGTAAGCTGTGCGATCAGAAAAGTCACCTCATTTGTTTGCATTCTGTCAGTGTTCACTGTCCTTTGCTGTATGTTGTCTGAAAACCATTGTGTAATATATTTTATCTGGATTTTAGTTGCTTAAGGGAGGAGTACCCTGGTCCGTGAAGTCTTGAAGTGCAAGTTCTTTTTATAAAAAATTTTATGTATTTTTAGAAGTTCTTTATTCTGAACATAAGTTATTTGAGATGTGTTTATACTTTGCATTTCTATTTGTGACACTAAGAAGAATTATTTTACAGGAGCAGAAGAAGAAAGAGAAATTAGAGAGAAAAAAGGAATCTTCCAAAGTTACTATGGTAATATACAGTAAGCTAGAATGTATTGTATATGTTACCTTAAATACTGAAGAAATTCTTTTGTATTCTATTAACTTTATTGATCATATATTTACTTTTAACCTTTATCTGTTAATCTGTCTTTGTTACAAACTGCATAGGAACATGTAAAACTGTTTCTCAGTATTTTAGATATGGAAGGAGAATTCAAAAAATATGACCACTTCAGTTTATTATTCTGTAGACTATATCTTATGTATGCAAAATTTTACTTATCTGGGAAAACTCTGCAAATGTTTTATACTGCAAGGCATTTTATAAGTGGCCAGCCTGTAATGATTACTCTTCTTCATGCCTTCATCCTCACCACGTCAACCTGTAGCCATAACAGTAATCTAAATTTGTAGCTTGTGCATAAATTTGACCAAAATTAGAGCAGACACTCATCTCCTAATAACACCTCAGATGGCAGAACACACATTTAGGGATATACTGAATTTTAGATGTGATCTTTTTGAAGATTATGCTTTAACATGAGGCTGTTTAATGCCATAGTGATGGGAACTGTATGAAGAACAGTTGTGCTAGTGAAAAGAATAATGAAGGCAGCATTTATTGAGTACTTGTTATGTATCAGGTATTGTTCTAAGTCACATGCTTTTTCTCAGTTCTCAAAACAGCTGTTTTGTAGAGGTGCTGTTATTGTCCCCATTTTACATTTAAAGAAGCTGATGCAAGGAGATAAGAGTCCATCCTCATTCCCAGATTCTATGGATACCCACAAGCATGTGCACATGCAGAGCAGCCAAAAATTTTGAGTCTCCCCACACACACGTTCCCAGCTGAAGTCAAACAAAGCGGTGATCTACTTTATTTAAGCCGTCATGCTGTAAAAAGTGTTCTTTTTGTGGTCTATTTAATGCTGTGATTTTTGTTGATTTTGCAGTTCAAAATGTCCCCTTAGCCTCATTGTGCCACAGTGCTTTCTGGTGTTTCTAATGCAAGAAGGTTGTGTTGTGACTCCAGGAGTTACGTGCTGTTGGCCCTGAGTTCAATGTTAATCAACATGTATGTTGAAGATAAAATAGCAACACTCATTAAACAAGGTTATGTATTTCATCAATTGATGAAAATGTAACCAGAGCCTTGCAGGAAGGCTCTAAACTTGTATTTCTCCTAGAGGCAGTGGTTTAGTGTTCACCAACTCCTTATTTGCAGTGACTTTATAAAACATAACTGTTGAATTGATAACTTGCTGAAGATCACATATCTAATAAATAATAATTCTAGTATTAATTTCAGACCCAACACTTAGCTCCTGTACTAAACTGCTTTTATTAGGAAATATCAAAATGCCAATAGGCAAAATAGATAGGGTATTTTTTTATTTATTTAAAATAATATGTTTTTATTGACTTCAGAGAGAGGGGTAGATAGAAACATCTGCCTCCTGCTGGGGATTGAGCCTGAAACCCGGGAATGTGCCCTGATTGGGAATGGAACCTCAATCTCTTGGATCATAGGTCACTGCTCAACCACTGAGCCACGCCAGCCAGGCTAGATAGGGTTTTTTTTAAGTCCAGTTATTTGATCCTTAGCATGGTTAGTGGTGATAATGTACGTAGTTGATAATGTTGCAACAGAAGTAGTTTTCAAAAACTTACCTAATTTGACTCAGTTGTTAATTTCAAGGACTTATTTTGACTTTTTAAAGAAAATGTACTTATAAGATAATTGTACTGGCTTAACTGTTTACTCCCTATTCTTCAGCTGGTTGATTTAATCCATCCTTTACTTTTGTCCAGCTAAGTTTTTATACCAGGATTTTGTGGGGGGGGTTCCCCACTTTGTTCTAAAGATGCAAACCATTAAATTCTGCCTACTGCATCTCACCAATTCCTTTTGATATTTTCATTTTCAATCCTCTAACTTTTTATATCATTATTTAATTCAGCTTATTTTTCAGTCATTTTCATTTCTCATACATGTTGTCTACCTTATTCTTGATCTTTTCCAACTCTCAGTTTCAAACTGTTTTTGAACATTTCTTCCTTTCCCTTATCTTCTCTTCCAGTAATATTTTTTTCAGTCAGTATTCTTTTATTTCTTTCCATTGTACTTTTAATTTTACTGAAAAAGAGTACTCCTTCTGTACCATAACAGTTGAATGTCTTCAGCATAAACATATAGAAAATGTATGTGGTAATTTCAAAATAAAATGTCTTTATGTTTAATTTTGAAAGTTTTCTTGTTTAAAACGTTTTAAAAATAAGGATAGTAGAGTATTTGGGGAAAAGTACAGGGTTATGGTTACAAATAAGTTACAGTAGTGAAGTCAGTAAAAGGTTACATGTTGGTAAGTATAATAGTAAAGAGTTGTGGATGTGGTTCAACTGCAAGGAATATTTACTTTTAGTATGTAATACAATAGCAGTCCTTAGGAAAATAATATTCTAAATCCTTGTTCTGTAGGGTAAAAGTTCCATTGGTGCAAGTGAGGAGAATCCAGGTAAATTTCCTTGTTCCAGTTTTTAAGAACATGTGATTCTATCTTTGCATTAATTGCTGTCAAAAATAAAATGGAAATTGTTTTTTATAGTTATGAGAAAGAAAAGAGGAAGAGAAGATGAATCATACAATATTTCAGAGGTCATGTCAAAAGAGGTAAAAATAAAAGGGGAAGGGCACATAATGTTCAATGTTGAGTAAAAACTTATTGTGGGTTTTATACTACGTTAAAGCTGAATGGATTATGGTTATCTACTTGGCTTTTGAGACCATTAAGTTCTTTGAGGGAAGAAGATGGTATCTTCCTGTTTGTTAAAGGAGCATGAGCTTGGCTTGAAGAGAAATTATTATAATTTCTTGAAACCTCAAAACCTTAAGAATTTTGTTGTTCTTCCTTCTTGAAGGCCATTAGGGATCTAAAAGCACATAATCATTTCTAAAACTGGATCCTTTTTGTATATCCTCACTTGCAACCTCATAATAGTAATTAATTAAAGAGCATCTTCAATTATGACAAACCTTAAATGCTACTTAAGCATCACATTCTTACATTTAAAAAATTCTAACTTTATTATCTACAGACCTTTTCTTTTCCCTGAAATTCAAAAATTCAAATTCTTTAGATCTTCATAAAGTGTAAAATTTTAAATTTCACATAATTCTTGTCTTTAGGAATATTCCTCCTCATTCCCAACCCCACCCCCATTATAAAAATAATGGTCAGGACCCACTCAGTTGATTACAGAACACATTCAACCTGCAGTTGAAAAACACTATTAATGAGATTTATTGATGTTTAGCCAATCACACAGTTGTTAATGTAATTCATCATATGTTTGTAGCCATATCTGCTCTGGGCAGACTTTGTCCCTAGTGGATAAGATCAATCAGTAAAGAAAGGTAAGGACTGTTTTACCTAAGTCACCAGGTGGCACTCGGGTATTGCTTGTCTCCACACCCTTAGCATCGAGTAGGAACTTCAAAATCAGAACACTTTTATTCTGTAGTTTTCATTTATTTGTCTTTGCCTCTTGCTCAGGATTACAAATGCAAATGTTTAGCCACAGAGGCTTAAAGTGGGCTGGAGTTGGGATTATAATACTTTTGGGAGTCGATTCTTGAGTAACAGGAGTAGCCACAACTTTTTTCTAGAGCAGAGTTTGGGAAACTTTTCTGTATAGGACCAGATAGTAAATGTTTTTGGCTTTAAGTAGTTTTGTAGGTAACTACTCAACCATGAATTTGGCTGAAAGAAGGCATAAACTGTAAACAAATAAGAGTCTGGCTTTGTTCTAATTAAACTTTATTTATAAAAACAGGCTGCCAGCTGGAGTTGGTCTACAGGGTGTAGTTTGCCAACCTCTGTAGTGCAGAACTATTAGCCATGTGTGAATTTGGACCTACTCTCTTCAGAGTTTAAAAAAATGGAAAATTCAGGAGTAAATATCCCACTTTATGTGTTGCTAACTAATTAAGAATTTTATAAGACCCTGTAGGTTTAATTTTGCCTGAGGTCTTCCAGTTTCAGTCCTATTTTAATTACCATGAGAGCCTTATCCCCATTTCCTGGCATAAAATCAGAACAGTAAATGTCTGTTAAATACATGAATGAACCACATACATTGTTATTTTGTGCTTATTTTCTAGGAAATTTTGTCTGTGGCTAAAAAAAATAAAAAGGAGAATGAGGTAAGAGATTTAAATAAATATTAAACTTAAGGGTTATATTTGCTTCTCTGATTACTACTGTCTTATAATTACCAGTATACTTTTTTTTCACCAGATAACCTAATTCTTAGCCTTTATGAAAAGTTCACATTTGCTTTTCCAGTTGAATGTCTAGTTGTGACATCATTTATAAGACTTTTCCTACCAACTGGCTTAATTTTCATTTTCACATTCTTAAAATGGAGTTGTGGAGTTCGTCAACCAATAAAATCTATTGGTTATGAGTGTCACAAACAGATACACATTTACATTCTTGAGTGTGATATAGTGAATTTTAAAACTTTACTTACCTTGTCCCTTTCCCTGCAATGAAGGTAATTACTTATTTTGAAATAAGTGTTTCTATGTTCCTTGAAAGGAAATTTGTTTTTCTTTTCTTTTGCAACATTATCAATTATATCTGTTGTAGGTGAAGGAAATTATTAAGAAAGTAGTTCAATAAATTCTTGCATAGCAATTAGAGCAGGGGTGGGGAACACCCACGAAATCATTTGGTCTGGTTGGTCCTGCGAAGGCAACTGCAGGTGGGTCTTGAGTTTCAGTAAATATAGGAGCTTTTTTATATCTCATTTGTAAGCTGATAATTTTGAATGGCCCTCAAATGATGTTATAAATATCCCAGTGGCCCTTGACAGAAAAAAGATTCCCTACCCCTGAATTAGAGATTTGGAAAGGAGGTACAATTATAAAAGTCATTTCAAAGGTGTACTTTTGGGGCCCCCCAATGGCTTTACTTTTGGGGGAACGGAGGTAACTGTCTCTAGGGTTTTATTCAACTTAAGGTTATATTTCTTATACCTAATGATTTTAGCACTGGGTAAATTTTGATTAGCAGTTACATTTTTTATAAGTAGAGGGTACCAGCATTATGTATCAAACTTCTAATTAAACTTTTCTCTTTATAGGAAGAAAGCTCCTCTTCTAATCTCTGTGTAGAAGATCTTCAGAAAAACAAAGACTCAAATAGTATAATTAAAGATAGATTGTCGCAAACAGTTAGGCAAAATACTAAACTCTTCTTTGACCCAGTGCGGAAATATAATGGACAGCCAGTACCCTTTCAGCAACCAAAACACTTTACAGGAGGTGTGATGCGTTGGTACCAAGTAGAAGGCATGGAATGGCTCAGGGTAATGAATTTCAATTTTAATACAACATAGTGGTTCATTTCTGTGTAATAATCAATTAATGTGATGTAACACAACTTGAGCCGTTCCTTCCATGTTTCACTATTATATGTAATACATTTGTGTGTAAATACTTGTTTTCTGATTTATTTACCCAGAGTAAATTTTTAAAAGTGAAAATTATCTTGCCCTGGCCAGTGTGGTTCAGTTGGTTGGGCGTCATCCCCTGTATTAAAAGGTTGCCAATTCGGTTCCCCGTCGGGGGGGCATACAGGAGGCAGCCAATCAATGTTTTGATCTAACGTCAATGTTTCTCTTCCTCTCCCTTTCTAAAAAAAATCTTTAAAAGTGAAAATTATCTAATTCAGCGCTTCCAACACATTTATGACTTTGATAACCTCCTTCCTCCAAGTGTTATTATAATTTATAGTGTGAATCTGTCCGTCTCATCATAATTATTTTTGGGTAAAAACAAACAAACAATTGCTAATTCAATAGGCATTTATCAGAATATAAATACAGTGTATATTATTTTGTCCAGATGCTTTGGGAAAATGGAATTAATGGCATTTTAGCAGATGAAATGGGATTGGGGAAGACAGTTCAGTGCATTGCTACAATTGCATTGATGATTCAGAGAGGAGTACCTGGACCTTTTCTTGTCTGTGGCCCGTTGTCTACGCTTCCTAACTGGATAGCTGAATTCCAAAGATTTACACCAGAAGTAAGACATGTTTCCTTTTGTTAAGTATATATCATTTCAAATGTTTGTTTTGTTGTCTGAATTAAATTATACATCTCTTACTATAATTATATTGATTTCTGTATGAATACTATCCCTTATTCAACTTACCTTTTAGTCTGATCAATACCTACTTTAAGTTTATAAAGAATAGGTATTAGTAATCTTGGACTTGTTGCCAAAAATATCTCTGGATGATTTTCAGTATATTGGATAATTTGGTTCACCTGACACACAGACCTAGATAGAATTTATTCTTTAATTCTGTTTATTCTTATTACGGTGTTTTCCATATGTATTTATTGCTATACCAAATTTTTGCCTTATGAGAAACATTTCAGAAGTAGCTTTGTAATCTACCTTGGCTTACATTTGATTTGTTCTTATGATTTTTTAATTCTCTGATAGTAGTCCAATAATTTATTAGAATTGATTGACTAAGATTAAGTTATTTCTCTCTGAAATGAATGTTATATTTTCCAAATTTTTATATTCAGATTTTGTTCTAAAGTTTTGATATAACATAAAATCTTTTAGATTCCTACTATGTTGTATCATGGGACCCAGCAGGAACGTCGAAAATTGGTAAGGAAGATTCACCAACGGAAAGGAACACTGCAGATTCATCCTGTGGTAATCACTTCATTTGAAATAGCCATGAGAGACCGGAATGCATTACAGGTGTGAATGGACTTCGTTGGATTTTTGTAACCCATAAATCGCATTTTTATAACACTTTCTCATCACCCAGTAATATTTTTTTTTCTTTCCTGATGGAAGTAATAGATTGTACTGTGCACAGTCCCTTAGAAACTGAAGGGACTGTTTAACAGAAAGATGAGATGAAGGTTGTAGCCTCTAAAGAAAACTAAAACCTATGGCACTTTAATATAGCCATAGTGTCATTTTCAGTGTATTAGAATCTGCCAGATATAGACCTAATCTGTGAATGTATTAGATATGTCTCTGACATGCACTTTAAATAGGTAGAACTTATCTATTTCATTTTAATCAAATAAGAATAGGCTATACGGCCCTGGCTGGGATGCTTAGTTTGTTAGAGCATCTTCCCAATAAACCAAGATTGCATGTTCAATCCCCGGACAGGGCACATAAAAGAATCAAATAATGTATGCATAAATAAGTGGAAGAACAATTTGATGTTTTTCTCATCAATAAATTGACAAAAAGAAAAAGAATAGGCTCTTCGAAGACACCTTTTAGACATAAATCTAGAGCATAACATTTTCATATCTGTTTTCATGTTATAGCTCCTTTTTAAAAATTTTTTTATTTTAAATATATCTTTATTGATTTCAGAGAAAGGAAGGGAGAGAGAAAAACATCAATGATGAGAGAATTATCATTGATCAGCTGCCTCCTGCATGCCCCTGACGGGGGATTGAGCCCACAACCCAGACATGTGCCCTGACTGGGAATCGAACCGCAATCTCCTGGATCCTAGGTTGATGCTCAACTGCTGAGCCATGCCTTACTGGGTGCTCCTTTTTTTTTTTTAAGTGCCTAAGTTAAAACAGTAGGAAAATTGACCTTCTCTCATTGTCTAATCAATTCATTTTTGGTGTTTTGAACATTTTTCTCCATCTGTTTCACATATAGTTCTTTACTGCTTTGTTTTTTCTTTCTCTCACCTTTATATCAGATATTACCTATGTGCTAGTGGAATTTTGGAGTATTACTTGCAGTTATGTTAGTTTTTCACAGTAAAAGTATATATTCTAAAAACAGTATATATACTGCTTTTAGAAAAAGTAGGAAACAGAAAGACTAAAGGCATTTGTAATTCTACCTGAGAATTACTTCTCCTTTATTAAATAACTGTTGTTAACATATAGGTATGACTTATACATACCTATACGTTATACCATACATTCTTTCTTAAAACTCCTATTTTTTTATTATTTTTTTTAAACATATCTTTATTGATTTCAGAGAGAGGAAAGGAGGGGGAGAGAGATAGAAACATCAATGATGAGTCATTGATCGGCTGCCTAGCCTGCAACCCGTGCATGTGCCCTGACTGGGAATCGAATCCCTATCTGGATCCTAGGTCAATGCTCAACCACTGAGTCACACCCGGCCGGGTGAAACTCCTATTTTAAAGTAAATAATAGAACATGAAGACCTTTCTAATTCTTTTTCTCTCTTTCTACACAGTCTGTATTGAAACAGTTAAGCTTCCTTGTCAATTTTATTTGCCAAATACTAGAATTGTAATTTTCTCTTTCCTTGAGCATATGTTATTTATAGTCTAAGGAGTTGATGGTATTGGGGGTGCAGGGCTTCTATTCCTGAGTAGTAGCAGAAGTGTATGAGTTCAGTAATTTTTCAAATTCCTCATCATTTCCGTTGTATTGGGTTTTCTTTTTCTTTTTGCCTATTTATAAGAAGATGTTTTATATTTTGATTGGCTTTTTAAGGTAGATGGCTTATGGTGAGAAATTTTTCACGTTATCTGGTTTGCCATATCAACAGAAATAGAAGTCCCAGGTTATTTTATTAAAGTCATAATGATATTATAAAAAATTATTTTTTCATTCTGCTGTAAATGTATAAAGTAAAATAGGAAAGATGCCTCATTTCATACTCTTCCACTAATTTGCCAATCTTTTATCCAAGGATATCCTTGCCAGTTTGGTTTTTATATTTCCAAGAAATATTGCATATTTCTGTGTTTTTACACAGTAAAATAGATGAACTTTAAGTTTGCCTGGTCAAGATAAAAGAAAACACAGATATTAAAAATGAGAAATGAAAACAATTTTCATGACAGTGTAATAAAACTAAATGAATGGCTTTTTGCAGACACAAATTAAACTTGGCTATAGAAGGAAGGGGAAACCTAAGTAAACCAATAACTGAAAACTTAGGAACATCAGTTTATAATGAAAATCAATCTCAGGTATAGGCCTCAAAAAGAAAATTCTAATGTTATCTAATTTTTCAGAGCATAAGACACTAAGAAAAGCTTTCTATTCTTTTTTAGTTATCTGGTATAACAATCAAAATTTGCCAATGCGTTAGAGTGGAAAATTGCAGACTGCTTTGACTAAAGAATGTGAATGGAGAAATCTTAAATACATACCAGCAGGTAGACTTTAATTATTAGTTCATGGCCAAGTGAGGTCTGTTTCAGGAACACAAGTATGCATTAGTTTAGGAAATTTATCTTTTTATTAGATCAAAGGAAAATGCATTATCTTAAAAGACACAGAAATGCCATTTGATAAAATTTTATGTTCACCTCTAATGAAGAGGTTTTATTTTTAGAATTGTTTTTAGGAAAAGTTGTGAGGCATCATTTAAAATTATTCCCTTAATTCCTTTTTCAGCATTGCTATTGGAAATACTTAATAGTAGATGAAGGACACAGGATTAAGAACATGAAGTGCCGTCTAATCAGGGAGTTAAAACGATTCAATGCAGATAACAAACTTCTTTTGACTGGAACTCCCTTGCAAAACAATTTATCCGAACTTTGGTCATTGCTAAACTTTTTGTTGCCAGATGTATTTGATGACTTGAAAAGGTAGGTGAGCCAGTTACTTGAACTTTTCTGTTTCCTTAACCTCAAATTCTTTGTTCTTAGTTAAAATTAATTCCTTGCTTCTAGATAGCTGAATTAAGGTAATAGGTTTATTTGCCTTGGTTAAAGGAAAACTGTTGCATTGAGAACAATAAAAATGTTAAAATATTTTTATAGGGCCCTTAATTTTGTTAACTTTGTGAAACACATTCAGATGATTTTTACTCATTTTATCCTCACAAAACAATTCAGGGGATAGAGGTTAAATATATCCCCTATCTCACATATAAGAAAATCCCAATGTAAATTTATTAAAAGTAAAGTGTTAATGCCAGAGCCAAAAATAAAACCAGGGTCTCCCAGTTTCAACCTAGTGCTTTTTATTCTATAAACAGGTTGAATCTTATATTATGAAAGCCAAAAACTAAAATTAGTATGCTAGAATGAATGAGAAAATAATCTTAACAAGTTAAAAATAATTAAGATGGAAATACCAAAATCAGGAGGGCAAAATAAATGATTTATTTTGGCATCAGTGAAGGAAGAAAGTTAATATAGGAAAATAACGTTGAATATTTTATTTTGAGAATACATTTTTCACCTCTGATTTCCTGATATTGTCTGGCTGTCTTATTGTTAGTATGGAACATTTATTAAAGACAATATTTCCAGGTCCTACGCATTCCTACTGAGTTAAAACATCAAGGTAGGAATCTGAATTTATAAAACATGCTTCAGATGCTCAAAGGTTGGAAACAGCAGTTCTGATTACTTCCTAAATAGTATTAGCATTTTACCCAATTTGATTTACCTGGCAATATTGTGTTATTTAGTATAGACTATAAGGCATGCTTGTATTTATTTGCTCATTTTAATAGTTTTTCTTACACTGTGAAGAACTAAGGCTATGTAATAGTTATTATTAAGGGATGTATATGTTGAATTTTAAAAACATTGGTTGCAGCAGGTCATATTTATATCTAAAGAGACATCATACTGCCTTAGGTTTCAAAGATAGTTTTCATTTCTATTACTTCATTAAAATGTTTCAGAAAATATGTACCTTAGGATGTGAGGGCGATCTGGCTGGGACATCTGTCACCCCATTGATCACCAGGGTTGATTCATCTAGTAGGCTCGGCGGGTGTCCCCTTTGTCCCTCACCATTCCACGTGCATCCCTCCTGAAGCTGCATTTTGCTTTCAGCCCAGGCTGGAGCAGTGGCTGTGCTCCCCTGTTAGACCCACCAAACAAGCTCTCACGGTCCGTTTGCAGGTGGACATAGGGTGGTCAAGTATTCAAGACCCCAGACACAGCCAAGAGAGGTGCTTGGTGTGGAGTCTGCATTTTAAAAAGAAAAAATTTCCTTTAATGTTTATTTGGCTTTTACACTATTGTAAGATTATGTTGCTGTATAAATCGAGGGTGGGGGGGTGTCTTCTTTGAGAGTCAGATTCATAATAAAATTAAAAGTGTAAACACATCATGTTAATATAATTTATGTGATAGCTTAACTTTGATCATTTCTCTTACAGCTTTGAATCTTGGTTTGATATCACTAGTCTTTCTGAAACTGCTGAAGATATTATTGCTAAAGAAAGAGAACAGAATGTATTGCATATGCTGCACCAGGTTTAGACTTTTTTCTTATTTTGCTTACTGTAGACTCAGAATAAAATAAAAAGGGAACCCTAAAGATCAACTGTTCAACTCATTGTAGTAGATTTTGGAAAATTAGGGTGCTCTCAAATTTAACATACTCCCCCACCCCAGAGATCAACATGACTTTGCAGCAAAACTCAAGTGCTTTTTGAAATTTTGATCTTCTCATGTATATTCATTTGACCCTTAGTGGTTACTGATATGTTTGTCACTCAAAAAGTGAAATTGAGTGGTTTTTATGCAATGTTTTTAAAGTAATTTTTGCGTAATTTACTTCTTGGAATGATCCATTAATTAGTTACCCACAGTCTCCACCCATTCCACCTACCTTTACTTCAGACAAGCATAATTTTTCAAAGGTCTCCTAGTTATTTTCATATGTGGGCCTGAAAAGCTTCTTAATTGTGTTTTGACAATTTTATTCAAAAATCCTGATAATTTGTTTTACTTTAAAGTTTATACATATTTGTGATAAAAATTTGAAACAGTATAGAAATGGAAAGTAAAAATATCCCAAATCATACTCATCCTACCAAATCTTTTTTCTGGATAATTTCCTTTAAACTATTGGTCATGTTCTCTTTTCTCTTGTAAACTCTCTCTCTTCTTAGCTCTCTACCTCTGGGGTATTTCTTTTAAAGACCTAAGCAGTCTAATGTATCATTATCTGTTGCTTCTTTATTGTTTTATAAATGTGAAAATCATTTGTCATCACACAGCTAATGAATGAAAGTAATTCTAAGCTTGAAGTTTTAGACTTTATAGGAGGTTTTCATGTCCACATCTCTGGGCTGGTTAATTGGTTGACTCCTTGGTTTTCTACTAATCCAAAACCTTAACTTTAAAAGCTGTGGACTGTAACTTACTCTAAGAAGTACAGATATCACCTTATTTTGGCTTTTAAAAATATTCAATATATATTAGAAAAATTGATGAATTATAAAATGTAAATGGTAAATACTACGAATTTGCGGTGTAGTGATCTTGTCTAGGAAAATTTCAGGGAGATATTTTATCTTACCTTTTGAGACTTGATAATATTTATATTAGAAGGAAAGAGAAAGAAAAGGGACCTGTTGGGAGAATATTTCTTAAAACATAGGGATGTGCAATATTCACATATGTTTATTCATGTTTAAATTTTAGATTCTTACACCTTTCTTACTGAGAAGACTAAAGTCTGATGTTGCTCTTGAGGTTCCTCCTAAACGAGAAGTAGTCGTTTATGCACCACTTTCAAAGAAACAAGAGATCTTTTATACAGCCATTGTGAACCGTACAATTGCGAACATGTTTGGATCCAGTGAGGTAGAGTGTAGATTTGAAATATGCTATAAATAACAGCTGGCATAGAAAATTCTTGGTTGATTTCAGTCTTGTGGCTCATCACCTGTTTTCAGGACTTAATGAGGGTGAATTTCTAACTGGAGTCAAAGGCATAAGGCCAGTAATGCTATGTTCCTACTAAAATTTCAGTGATGGCTCATACATTAATTGCTTTCTAGTCATCTGGAATGCTAGTTAAGAATTTTGACTTGAACAGACACACGGTATGCTAAGGGCCTGCCGACTAGATAAGTCCCAAAAAACAATCCCTTTATAGAATGTTAACTGACAGCCAAAAAATGTAATAGAATACTCTATTTGAAAAATATACCTTATTTAGTCACCTACAATATTATAAGAAATTGAAGTGGAATGTGCTTGTAACTGAAGATTAGGAGACCTTTAAATTTTGCTTAAATGTACAGGTTTTTTACTGTATGCCTATGAATTTTTTCTCAAAATACTTATGGTTATGCATTTTTTCGTTTGTATTACAATGACTCTGTTCTCCCATTTTCATTATAATTAAAGGGAAGATCTGGCTTTTTAGCTATATATTTAGAATTTAAGGGTGTACTTTTTAAACACATATTTCTTTCATTTCTTTTTTTAGAAAGAAACAGTTCAGTTAAGTTCCACTGGACGACCAAAACGGCGAACCAGAAAGTTAATAAATTACAGCGAAGTAGATGATTCCCCTAATGAACTGGAAAAATTGATCAGTCAGATACAGCCAGAGCTAGACCGAGAAAGGTGTGAGTTTAAAAATAAAGTATCCTTTAAGCTGTGGTATTTTTTCATATTTCTTGTATTCACGGATTATATATTTTTGCTAGAGCTGTTGTGGAAGTGAATATTCCTGTAGAATCTGAAGTTGATTTGAAGCTACAGAATATAATGATGCTACTTCGTAAATGCTGTAATCATCCATATTTGATTGAATACCCTATAGACCCTGTAACACAAGAGTTTAAGGTAAATACCACTTCATAATGCACTGTTTTTATTTCTGTGCCTTTTTTATGTTGGGGAAAGTGTCATTTTCCATATCGGAAAAATTAGAAATACATTTTTTTAGTAACAACTGATTTCCACTGTTTCACTTGCTATTTTAGAGACACCTTTAGTTGCCACCTTTTCAGTAGTACTTCTAGTTGGCATTTAGCTTGTCAAAACCAATCTGGCTGCTCATTTACATCTCAACCAAGAGCCACAGGAGAAAACCAAAAAGTTGGTACTAAGTTTGCAAACTTTCAGATTAAATGAAATTGCTTTCTTCGGCAGTTGATGGGAAAATAGCATAATAGTGTTAAAGGAAATCAGTTCTAAGTAATTCTCAGTACTTAGTTTCATAGCAGTGTTTCTCACCCCTGGAAATCTGACATTTTGGACCAGTGTATTTCTTTGTTTAGGTGATGCTGTCCTGTGGTCTTTAGGCCATTTAGCAGCATCCCTAATCTCTAGCCCACTAGATGCCACCAGTATTCCGTCCCCAGTTGTGACAACCTAAAATGCCTCCAGACACTGCCAAATACACCCTAGGAATGATGGGCAAAATTTCCCATATATGAGAGCCCTTGCTTTACAGTTTTTCATTCAGGTAAGGAAGAAGATAATCTGAGGAGGAATTGATATTAACCAGAAGGTGAATAATTCCTTACTCTTCAGTACTAGGTTGTTTATAAGCTCCTGTGTTTTCTTTAATTTCTACTGAGAGTTCTGGCAGTGATTTTCATACATATTTTCTTGAAAATATAATCAGTTATAAAGAATAGACCTCAGCACATATGCAGTAAGTTTGACCTTACTCTCTTATACAGAGCCTTTGGGAAAGGAGTGGGAGGATAGATTGAGGTTATACTTCAGCTGAATTTTGCTTTTGTAAAATCATGGGTTCTAGATCATGTCTTTCCTAGAGAAATAATTATCTCCTGATAAAATACGCAAATAACAAGATCAAATTAAAAAATTTTTAAAGTTGTATAGCGATTTGTTGTTGAAAATTGAACTGTTCACCTTTCTTTTATTTTGACAAAGCCAAATTATTAGTAATTATTATGACTACTTTTTTTTCTTCTTTGCCCTCTTTTAAGGTTGATGAAGAATTGGTAACAAATTCTGGGAAATTCTTAATTTTGGATCGAATGCTTCCAGAACTAAAAACCAGAGGTCACAAGGTGGTACTTTGGTTGTTTTTTTTTATTATTTAATTATTGTTTATTGATCAATATAGATACTAAGATATGTTTAAATTTCAGGTGCTGCTTTTTTCACAAATGACAAGGATGTTGGACATTTTGATCGATTACTGCCACTTTAGAGATTTCAACTTTAGTAGACTTGATGGATCCATGTCTTATTCAGAGAGAGAGAGAAATGTAAGACTTTTTATGTCATACATACCCAGTTCTTTTTTATAACTCTTATCTTGTATCTGACGTAATATTCAAAATAGACCCACAAATTGATAGATACAAAAGACCAAAAACCCTTTAGTCTTAATGTTTCTCAAAGTATATAGTATATCTTTTGTTAATACCCTTCTTAAACACTATTGTAACTATTAGAGGATAACAAAATTTTTTCTCCGTTTTGGCTCTTTCCTTCCCATCTAACATTTTACTATTTTTTATCGCATAGCTGTGATACAGCATCAGTCTATTACTCTTTCCATTTAACATTCCACCTTCTTTGGGTGTATTTCAAAATAAACTATAGATGATACTCCCTTCTTTCTAATTACTTAAGAATATTTTGTCTTTTGGGGTAATATGTACATACCCTGAAGGAAATAAAATAAAGGCTATATTTGCTGGGTTTTGCTTTTGTTTTTTAATTGTTGATTTCAGAGAGAGGAAGGGAGAGAGAGAGAAACATCAATGATGAGAGAGTTTTCACTGATTGGCTGCCTCCTGCACGCCCCTGACTGGGGATCAAGCCCACAACCCAGGCCTGTGCCCTGACTGGGAATCAGATCATCATCTCCTGGATCCTAGGTCGATGCTTGACCACTGAGCCATGCGTAGCCAGGCTATTTGCTGCTGAGTTTTGATGAGTGTGACCTAAACTGTCAAGATATAGAACGTTACCCATCAGCTCAAAAAATTGCCCCATGCTCCCTCAGAGTAACCCACATTTTCTGCCTATCCCATCTCCTAGCCAGCCACTTTCTCGGTTTATCACTATTTTTTGAGGGAGGATGGCTTAGACTTTTTGGCCAGGGTTTTTATTGAGAGTCAGTCAGGTAGGCGTGGAGCACCTGTGTGTCTGGTCTGAGCTGTTCAGTCTCAAGCTCCTCTGAAGGTAAAACTGATACAGTGTGTCTTAGGTCCCCTAGTTTTTTGCCAAAACCTGGGAAATAGGCATGCCTATGAGTTTTTGTATTGTGCAGGGTACATCTTTGGCAATTTTATATCTTTTCAGAAAATTGGCCTTTTTCAACTTTTATGGATTCTGGGGTTTTCAGTATTTATTTTACCTCACATCAAAAGTCCTGTGGATGCTGAAGAACTCATACCCAGTTTGAAGAGTGTTAGGTTATATATATAAACCTTGGCCCACCACTGACTCCCCGCCTTCCTTTCCTGGTAAACCCATGGTTGTAAGATGGCTGCTCCACATGCGGCACCCTGTCCTCCTTCCAGACAGGAAGTTGGTTTGTCAATTGCTGTGCTCACATCTTTTTTTGCTTTTAGATGCACAACTTCAACACAGATCCAGATGTGTTTATCTTCTTAGTGAGTACACGAGCTGGTGGCCTGGGCATCAATTTGACTGCAGCAGATACAGTTATCATTTATGATAGTGATTGGGTAAGTTGCAAGTATAATATGCTGATTATTACATTCTGAATTGTTAATCTTTCATTGCATGCTTTGCAATTTTATTTATCTACTTTGAAAAGGTATATCCATTTTAAGTAAAAATTATCAGGTGTCCTGTGTGTTAAGACTTGAACATCCTCTATCAATGAAGCCATTCTAGAAGTTTAAATTGAGTTAAGACACTATTTAAAAGTTTTCACTTAGATCATGCATGTTGACTTTACCCACACATAGTATAAGTTTAAAATACTAATCTTATGTTGTTCAATGTTATTTTTCTTTTTTTACTTTAAGAACCCCCAGTCTGATCTTCAGGCCCAGGATAGATGTCATAGAATTGGTCAGACAAAGCCAGTTGTTGTATATCGTCTTGTTACAGCAAACACTATTGATCAGAAAATTGTGGAAAGAGCAGCTGCTAAAAGAAAACTGGAAAAGTTGATCATCCATAAAAGTAAATACCACTTTCTAGTATTTTTTCCTTTAGTTGTGTATTGTGGATTTTTATTATTTTCTTTGTAGAAGAAATTAGTGAGGCTTGATTAGTGCAGGATTTATTGAATAGGCAGTGGGAAATTTGGAGCTGTAAAGACCTAAGTTGGTGACCATAGGCATAAAAGGAAAACAGTGAGTTTCTAGATGAGGAACAAAAGGATAATTTCAAAGTGTCTATCTGAAATGTCTCAGGGATTTGAAGTGATGTTGATGCTTATCTTGGTAAGAGATTTGCCTGTGAAAAGAATTAAGAAAACTTCCAAGCCTCTTCTTGCAAGTTCAGTATGTTAAATCCTAAGATGTTAAAAGATTATTGAAGTAGTGCTATAAAAAAAATCCATTTTACTTTGTTGAACCACTAGTTCGAAAAATATTTGACTCCAGAGTGCCCTTTCCATACTTTTGATCATAGCATTTTATAAAATACAGTGTTTTTTAATCTGGGAAAGGTTCTGAGGAGTAGGGAAAATGAAATGGGTAAGGCATTGGTGTTTTATGTTCTGTACCTTTGAGATTCCTTGGAGAAGTTTTTTTTATTCAGTATAAAATTATATTTGGATAAATGACTTGATGGCTACCGTAAGAAAAGTAGAAAATCATCTGTTAGTTGTGAAGCCTAGAGAAATGGGAACATCATCATAATGTTGAAAATTACTATCAATTTTTTCTAATGCTACTTTCCTACTTGCAAATACAGTAAGTCCTCACTTAATGTTGATAGGTTCTGTGACTTGAAGTAAAATGACATATGACAAAACCAGTTTTACCATAGTTACTTAATGTAAACAGACGTTAAGTTTCTATGGCATCTCATCAACATTAAAACAAAACTATTTAAGAACCTGCTATACTTCATTGTGTCTGATTTTGAGGGAAATATGGATTAGGTTTTGGGCATCTTTAATTTTACTTGATGGAAAATTTAGATTGTAGCTAGAATATGTATTGGATAAAAGAGGAGCTTTATTCTGTCAAGATTTTGTGCAAATTAAAAAATTTTCACCTGTGCTGTTTTAGGAATTTAGTAGAAATTTATTTTGTTTATTGAATATAGTTTAAATTAAGTAAAGCTTATCGTTTTATTTTTCTAAGTTCTATTTTCATTATTTTGAGAGATTAAAATTTTAAACAATTTGAAAGGAATTTTTAAAATATTGACAGTGTTTTATTGAGGTATAATATACTTACAGATTTTAAGTATACAGTGATGAATTTTGACATGTCTACTCATGTAGTAAATCATCTGTATTAGAAGTTTGGTGTTTTTTTCTTTTGTTTTTTAAATAATAGCTGAATAGTTTGTCTATCCATTCTTCTGTTGATTGATGTTTTGAATTATTTCCAGATTTTGATTCTTATGAATAAGCTCTTGTATGGGTATTTGTGGACAAACCCATTTATTTGTTCTGGATCTTAGGATAGGTGTATGTTTACCTACAGGAAACTACCAAACTTTTCCTGAGAATTTTAGTTGCTTTTCTTCTTTACCAACATTTGGTTTTATATCCTTTTCAATATAAGTAGTTCTGATTGCTTTGTAACGTATTTTGGTTTTAAAAACAATTTTTAATGTTTTTAATTTCTTGATCATTGTTTTCTAGATCATTTCAAAGGCGGTCGATCTGGATTAAATCCATCTAAGAGCTTCATAGACCCTAAGGAATTAATGGAATTATTAAAATCTAGAGATTATGAGAGGTGAGTTGTGTTGTTTTTTAATTTTAGAAAAATGTAACTCATTGTTTTGATTTATCTCCTAGATCTGAATTTTTGCTTTCTATTATAGGGAAGTAAAAGGATCAAGAGAGAAGGTCATTAGTGATGAAGATCTAGAGTTGTTGTTAGATCGAAGTGATCTCATTGGTAAATACCTTTTGTGCCTTTATTTTCATGGAAACTTTGAAACATACACATAAGTAGAGAGAATAGTATAATATACCCCTATGTATAATTCACTTATCTGCAATAGTTCACACCATTTAGCCAATCTTGTTTCATTGCTATTCTTTTTTTGTCAGAATCTTAAAATTATCACATTTTACCCATATCCTTCTCATGCATTATTTACTAAGAACATGTTTCCAAACATAGCCACTATGTCACTATTACATTTGAGAGAATTGGCACTAATATCCAGTCCATATCCAGGTTTTTCCAGTTGTCTCAAATCTTTTTACAGTTTGAATCAGTATCCAGATTTCTTTGATTGTTGCGTCCCTTTTTTCTATAACACCCTCCTCACTTTTGTTTTTAATGCCATTAATTTGTTTGGAGAAACCTGTTACTTGTCCTGTAAAATGACCTACATTCTGAAATGGGCTATTTCCCCCACCCACCCTCATCCCCTTGTGCAGTCCTCTGACTTTTTCTCAGTCTACGTATTTTCTGTAAAGTGATAGATAGCTTGAGTAAATAGTTCTATAGGTGTAATTGCCCCCAGGTTCCATATCAGGAATACCAATGCTTTGTTCTTATATTTTAAATCATACCAGGCACATAATACCTGAATTTCTTATTTTTAATGAGCGAAGATTGATTAGCAGATTCAGGCTGATCTTAATATAGTTTCCTGTCAACCTTTTATTTAACTTAATGATTTTAGCATCTATTGATGATGACTGTTTTGAACTTTTCCTTAAGGATTACAAAACTGATTTTTGTTGTTGTTCTGGCATTCCTTTATAGGCTAGAATTACTTTATTAAGAACTTTTCCTTTCAACTCTTTGGTTACTCTGAGATAGAATCTATACAAGTGAGCCGGATAATTGCTTCTTCTATTTATCAATTTTTAGAATAATGAATTAATGCCTGCTGTAGAGATCACAAATATAATATTTAAAATTCATCATTTCCTAATTATGCTCTTGATTATTTATGTGTATTATATCTATATGGTGGAAATACTATATAATGGTGTGCTACTGCCCATCTTTTCCTAACTCGACGTTCAGCAATATTATATAGGTATCATGAGATTGGTGATGATAGGAATATTTAATACCATGGATATAGGCAAAACTAAAAGCCAGAGCCCTTTTCGGGGGGAGGTAACTGGGAAACATCCCCCAGCACACCACTAGATACAGTATTATGATGTTTTCAACTTACTTTCAAATATCTCTTTTTAAAGTTGTGTTTGTCTTATTAGTGAATTGAAAGAATTCTTTACATATTCTAGATTAAGTCCTGTAATCAGATATGTTTTATAAATATTTTTCCCCAGTCTGGTTTAATGTTTGTACTTAATTGGTGTCTTTTGAAGGTGTTTTTTTTTTTTTTTTTTAACTCATTTATCTTTTTAGTTGTTCTCTCTGATGATTTAGGTATCATGTTTTAAATAATTTTTGCCAAACCCAAAGTCATGATGTTTTCTTTAAGAGCTATGGTTTCAGTGGCTGGTGTGTCTAAATGGTTAGAGCACTGGCCTGCACCCCAAAGGGTTGTGGGTTTGATTTCCGGTTAAGGGCATGTACCTGGGTTGCAATTTCTATCCCAATCCCCGGCCCTGGTCGGAGTGCATGCAGGAAGCAACCAATCAGTGTGTCTGTCACATTGATGTGTGTGTGTGTGTGTGTGTGTGTCTCTCTCTCTCTCTCTCTCTCTCTCCCCCCCTCCTCCCCCCGTCCACTCCTCCCCTCCACCACTCCCCTTCCCTCCATCCCTTTTACTCTCTAAATATCAATGAAAAAAATGTCCTCCAATGAGGGTTAACAACAACAAAAAGTTAGTTTTAGCTCTTACAGTTGAGTTTTATCTATTCAGGGTTCCTATGTGTATTTTAATATTCAAGTAGTTCATAAAAATATGACCCTATTACTGCTGATACACAGTATTAATTTATAAGCAGCCTTCTTGAATTCTATTCTAAAACTTCTAGATTCTTTGGACTTTTTATAGAAACAATTGCACCATCTGCAAATACAAGTAATTTGAACTTCTTACTATTATTCCTCTAACCTATTTTTGTTATATCGTAGCATTAGTTAGAAAGTCCATGTATACTGTATAAATGCTATGAGCTGTTACTCTTGAATGGTCTTAACTTTAGTAGTAATTTCCTAGGTGAATGCATTTTATCAAATTAAGAACATTCTTCTCTATGCTTAGTTTAAACCTTAGGAGGGTGACTAGGATGTTATATCAAGTGTGTTTAGATCTAGTTCTTTATTCAGAAAATGTGAATTCATATTTTCAAATGTACACTATTCTTGTATAACTTCTATACTGCTGATTTTTAATTGATAATATATATAAGATTTAGCCATAATGCTTTTTTTCTCTAACCATAATTGGGCTTTTTTTCCCCTCTCTCTTATAAACATCTCTGAGAGCACAGTTAAAATGGATATTCTATTTCTCTATCTGTGTATCTTAAATTTAGCAGAAGTGATTTTAATTAGCAAACTGATGTTTCGGTTTGTGTGTTCCCTTGAGTTCAGTTCTAGTTGTAATAAGAATAGTAAACTTTGTTGATTTTGGTACTATTCACTATTAATGATTAAGGAGTAAAGGGCCCATATTTCTGTGTTTTAAATTTTTCAACAGATAGCTCGCATATGATAGGAACATATAGGACTTTTTTTTAAAAATATTCCTCTTTAGGTTCTTAGCACTTTAAATACTTGTTTTAATATTTTTCTCTTAGATCAAATGAATGCCTCAGGACCAATTAAAGAGAAGATGGGAATTTTCAAGATATTAGAAAACTCTGAAGATTCCAGTTCGGAATGTTTGTTTTAAATTGAAGCTAAAGAATGTCTTTTAAAAATTCTTATTTACTTCTACAGATTTACCTATATTGGTGTTAAAATCCAGATTGCCTGCTTTACTTTTTGATTACATCAGTTTACATAATGTAACATTACATAATTGATAGGTGGTAATTTTCTGAGCCTTATTACGAACAAATAAGTATTAAGTTTAGATTTTCAGTTAATATTTCAGACTCAGTAGTACCCTTGGGTACAGCCTGATGTGTACTTCACCACTGCCAGAGTTATTCAGTCTTCCTGTGGAAGTTTAATGTCTTTTTCTCCTCATTTCCCCTCTATAGCAATACAGTTCATGGGTTTTTGGTACTTCAGTTATGGAGTAGGCTTTTAATGGGGGAAAGATTGGGATTGTGCTTTCTGTTTAAATAAGAAATTGTTTGATTTTAGGGTCTCTTTCTATAAAATGGTTTACCAAATAAATATTCATTTTAAGATGATCTCATCAAATTATTATTATTATTATTTTAATTAATTATTTTTCCCCCCCAGAAAGAGTGGCTCAGGTGAAATAATAGCAAAAGTCTTAACTGGCATTTCGGTTCAACATTATTTACCTGATTTGGTTTCATTCATTAAGATTATACACGTATGTCATATAGAGATTTTAAGTAAATATTGTGTTAATGCCAAGAAGGCTTTGGAATATACTGCAGGATCTTGATAAGTGACCAGAAACTAGAAGTTGCAGTATATCATTCAAAGTAAGAATAGAATAAGAAGTGAGACCCATAAAACTTATAATAGTTGGGGGTCGGGGGTGTGAATAGTATCAGAGAAGACAAGACCTAAGAATATAAGTAATGCAGAATACATAGTAGAGGAGCATAATGTGATCATTTATGTCCTGTGTGTATATCAAGCTGTGAGGAAGAGAAACTTTAATGCTCCCTGAGCCATACTTTTCTGCGTCGGCTGTTTCTCTCATGGGAAAAAGTTATTGCTGCTATGTGTATTTAAATGCAGATCAGATCTCAACGTTAGGGTAATGGAAGCAGGACTCCAGAAGAACTATTGAGAAGGATATTCAGTCAAAGAAAAGAGCACACTACAGAGCAGGGGTTTGTTTGTTTGTTTAATTGGAAATGTTTATCGATCACAGTTAGGCTGACTAATTATCCGAACCTTAGTTGGTTGCTTAGTAGTTGCAAGTTTTCTCTAAGTCTTTTCTCCCAAAGGAGAGTGTAATGGTAGGTTAACCTCCATCCTCACATCTAACCTCCTTCCTTTGTACCTTGCTCCGTGTTGACACTGAAGTAATAAAAACAATCAGAAAAGAGTTTTTGAAAGATGCCACCATTGCATCTCTATAAGCCTGCCAGTATTTCTGCCCATGTATCCTCTCTTATTACTCTGGACATATTGGTTGTCCTAGCTAGAACCAATGGGAAACACATCATTTATTTCTTTTATAGTGAACTTGAACATTTGTCTATATTCACTTTTTTTTTTTCCCCTCCCACCCCCCCAACCCATTCTAATTGGGCTTTCATCCCTCGTTGATCCATTGGAACTGTTCTTAATAAGGTTTCCAGTAGCCTCTATGACCTCATTTTACTTGGTATTTCAGCAGCATTTCATAATCACAAGATTGGGCACCTATTGTCTTTTAATCTGTTGTTCACTAGGATAGCATGTTGGGAACATGAAACAGGAATAAAGTTACAAAGAACCAAGTGAACACACTGGGTAAACACTCAAGTTTCCTATAATTAAGGAAAAGTGAAAGACCTCCGAGTGGATTAGTTTATCAAGTGCTATATAGAAAAGATGAAACCATCTGGGTGCATTATAGATAACATCAAAGGCAAAGAACCTGAAACTAGTTTTCCTACAAAGGAACAAAGATAAGTTAGATAGCAGGTGTCTTATTTTAACAGTGAAATAAGCAAATTTTCAATGTGCTCAAGGAAAACAAGTTTTAACCTAGAATTTTTTATCCAGCTATAGTATTTAAAGATGAGGGAACAGAAAAGATTTTCAGGCATACAAATTTTGTTGTGTTAAAGAAAGTAAAGTGACTGACCCAACCCTGTGAAGTATGTTAGAGATAACAGCCTAATGTGGAATCCATATGTCCTAACTGGCTCTTTAGTACCCCACTAAGGATCACATTCAATTAGTACTTCAAACCATAGGCAACTCTTAATAAGCAACAGTGCTGTTACCAAAGTAGAGTTGTAATAGCTACGAATCAGGCGGAGGTGTGGATGTATTTCAAGCCAGCAGCTGATGTCACTGAACAGGCAGCCTTCACTTTCAGAATTTGGTCTGCTGTGATCCAGATCTGAGTGCAGCTTTTAAACCACTTACCTTAGATGAGCATATTGTCACTTTAGATTTAATATATGTATTTCTGTGAATTGGAAGTGAATGCTTTCCTGACTGAGAGAAAAGTACTTTCGTGATTTCCTTCTGGTTTTGTAAGTTTAGTTCTGTAGTACACTATTATAGCTGGCTCTAATAATTATAAACTATAAAATCAGGGAAATAATAGTAACTCTACCTCAAGGATGTGGTAGTGTTTCAATAGGATCTTGCACAATAGGACATAACTTGAATCTCAAAAGTATGTGTAAATGATACAGTGTAAAATACTTAATGCAATGTCTGCCAGTTAATGTTTAATAAGTGACAGATACCATTATCACCACTACTACATATTAGTAGGAATTTCAATAATGATAATTCGTAAACTACCAAAAAAAATGGTGCTTATGTGGAGGAGCTAAAATCCAAACTCATAGTCAGAATCTTTCTGTTGTGCTATTATACCTTGCAAAATAACAAATAGAAATAATTTCTTGGAAAAAGGCACCTGGTTATTTCTCTGAAGAGGAAAAAGATCTGTTGCCCGAGTTCTTTCATTTCTACTGAACATGTAGCTGCAATTCTGAGGCGTTTTCCTGACTTGCAAAACCCAAAAAAGTTTGACTGGAGCTCATAAGTGAGAAGAGCTGTTCTCTTAATCCAGAGTGAATAGACCTTTCTAAAGTCTTTTGACAATGATCTGGAAAATGTTGGAGTGGGGTGGAGAAAAAATAACCTTTTGGTTTTAGCATATAAGGAAATAATCAGATTTGAAATGAGAAGACCTGGACTTAAGTTACTTCTGTCCAATGTACCAACTTGGGAAAGACAACCTATGTAAATCTATTTCCTCATCCCGATGGGGCTGATATTCCCTGCCCAGCCTAGTTTGCAGGTTTCTTTTGCAGACCAAATAGGTTACAGTATGTGAGAAAGCCTTCCAAATTATCTAGCACACAGGTAGCTTCAGGGGATGAGCAGATCATTCATTATAGTAAGAGTCCAATTGAAAGAGGCCATTCGTGTATACCCTGTGTTTGGGGGCATATTTATAATGGAAAAATGAAGTTTTCGTTTCAGACTAAAGCCCAAATTAAAGCTCTCCCTAGATCTCGTGTATTAGTGTCTCTGTTCTTTTCTTGGGTTGGTAGTTTAGTTATTAAGAGTATGAATTACAAGATCAGATTTGAATCAAATCTTTGTTCTGTTCCAAGTTGGCTATGTAACCATTGGGAAATCACTTAACCTCTTGGAGCCTGTTTCCTTATCTGTAAAATGGGGAAACTAGTAATCCTCAGATTGCTGTGAGGATTAATGATAATGTGCTTTGTGTAGTTCCTATCACATAAGAACCTCAAATATTGCTACAAAATAAGTGTTACAATAGATCTGAAATTTGCTCTAACCAAATATCACGGAGGCAGGAAGAAAAAGGAAGTTAATATATCTCTGGATCAGCAGAGGGCACATCTCAAATTGCAGTGTGGAGGGCACAAGATCCTTCCAAGGAGAATGGAGCTCGAAACTGCTTCCAGGACATTATTTGCCTTTTTCTCCTGTTCTCACAAGTGTACAGTGGAGATTTCCAGAGGCTATATAATCTATGATGATGACATCGCTGCTCAGATGGCTATGGAATGTGTGCTTGTGTATTCTTTTAAAAGCTGTCAGCATTCATGTCTAATATGGTAATGCTGATAAGTATGACCCTCGAGCAAAAGTTCTTTGGGGTCCTCAGTAATTTTTAAGAATGTAAAAGTGTTTGAAGACCACTGGTGTGCAGGGTGTGCTGCCTCTGTCGCATTCCACTGCGGTTCACTCAACTCACTGCTCTCTCTTAAAGATCTGTCTGCATTGCTGTCCATACATTTAGTTTTATATTTATCCACAACATTTTACTTGTTCCCTTACAGTTCTGTGCAAAAATTTCTCCCAGTATAGTTCCACTAAATGGCTGCATGAGTTCACATCCCTCCAGTGGTGCTGAGGGCCTGTTTCTCCACATCCTTTCCAATACCACATTCCCCTTGCTAAGTTTTGCCATTCTGATTGTCATGAAGTGGCATCTTCTTGGTTAAATTTTGTATTTCTCCCATTCTTTTTATTTTTCTTATGGTCAGTCTTGCCAGAGTTATGCTTATATTAATTAATCTTCCCAAGGGTCAGCTTCTAGTTTTGTTAAATCTCTTATTACCATATATCAGTGATTCTTGCTTCCATCTTTAAATATTTTTGTCTCATGCCTTTGTATTTGATCTTAAATGCTTTTTTTAATGTTTATTGTTTTATATAACAAAGTATTTAATGATATAATTTTGTCTTTCAATACTGTTTTAGCTGTATCTCAAATTTTGGCAGGTAGTGTTTTCACAGTTATTTAATTCTGCTTTTTAACTGTTATGATTTCTTCTTCACTCAGGGGTTTCTTAGTTGTATATTTAGTTTGCTGGTGCAAACTTATTAAAGCCGCCTTTATTACTGCTTTCTCCCTGTATTTCATTACAGTCAGAGAACATGATTTGCATGATGTTAACTTTTTTGAATATATTGATGCTTCCTTGGTGGCCTGGCACATGGTCAGTTTAATAAGTGTTCTGTTTGTACTTGAAGAGGATGTGTATTTTCTGGTTATTGAGGATAAATTTCTCTGTATTATGTTCCTGTTTAATAAACACTATGAAAATCACTAAACATTGCATATTTTTCAACTGCTTGCTCTGCTTGATTATTTTCTGAGAAATATCTGTTAAAATCTCCCATTACAGTTGTAGATTTAATAATCTTAGCTTGGGCTTTATCTATTTTGGAACTATATTGTTAGATGCATATATAATCCTTTTGCCAATATGTAATATGTCCCCAGGAACACTTCTCATCTGAACTCTGTTTTGCCAGTTTTTAATGTTGCCACTTGAGCATGCTTTCACTTCATATTTGTCTGCACACCGTTCCATGCTTTTATGCCTCATCTTTCTGAACTCTTATGTGTAATGTCTCTCGTCGTAAATGTATTGCTGGGTCTTATTTCAACAGTGTAATCTAGGACTCTGTCCTTTGGTTGGTGGGGTCAGGTTGAGAAACTCAGTCAGCAGGCAAGGTTGAAGAGATAGGATATATATATTTTTTAAAGTTCAAGAGACATGATGGATGGAATTAAAAGTACCAACACCTGTATAATAGTTTCAGAAGTAAAAGAAGACAGAACAAAATATTTGAATAAAGAATGAAGATACACTTCCGAAATGTAAGGAAGATAAACAATCATCCTGTAATGTAAGGGCTCAAAAGAGTGCAAAAGGAGAGGAGACACTCCAAACCAGGCACGTTAGGGTGAATTTCAAGAACAGCAAAGATAAAGAGGATTCCAACAATGTCCAGAGAAGAAGAGCAGGTCACCTACAAAGGAGTAAGAGCCAGATTGACATCAGACTTAAAAACGGGGTTCAAGAGGGTAATGGAATAATATTTTAAAGGAAAAAGAACATAAACATTCTCGTTCACGTAAAGCCTCAGAATGTTTTCCAAACACAGACTCACAGTTTTGGTCAATAAAGAGAAAAGTATAAAACTCAAAAAGATTAAAGTAAATTAAGAATATGAGATGAAATGGTAGAAGTATCCTAATAGAACCATAATTGACAAAAATGCATGTGTTAACTCACTAATTGAAAGGCTTAATTTGAAAATAAGATTTTTTTCTTAATCCTCACCTGAGGATATTTCCATTGTTTTTCAGAGAAAGAAACATCGATGTGAGAGAGACCTGGATTGGTTGCCTCTGGCGTGGGGCTCGAGCCTGCAACCGAGGTACATGCCCTTGGCTGGAATCAAACCCGGGACCCTTCAGTCCTCAAGCTGGCGCTCTAACCAAACTGGCTAAAGCTGAAAATAAAATTTTATATTTAAAATCCAATAATACATTTATAAGATATAAATTTGAAAGCAAGAAGTCATGAAAAAGAAAAACAAGAGGATTGAAAAGGAAATGCTCTGCAAGTATGAATCAGAAGAAAGAGCAGCTTAATACCTGACAAAATAAAATTTGGGGTAAAGATTTTTGTAGCAAGGGATTGAGTGGGAATATGACAATAGAGCAATATAACCATTATAAGCTAACAGCTGGCAATTACAATGGGAAACTAACATTGTCTGAAATCAAATAGGCAAATAAAAGATCTGACAACTAAAACAATAAGCTTGAACCATAAGATATGAAGTCTATACCAATAATTAGAAAAGGCATTTTCTTTGCAAGTCTATATGGGATATTACAAAAATAGGTCATGTTATCAGCCAAAACTAAACTTCAAGAAATTGAAAATGGTCAGTAGCATAAAGACTTTTCTGGATAGAGTGGAATAAAATTAGAAGCTAATAAAAGATTTAACAACCACAAGAAAAACATTTTTTATTTTGTATATGTGTACCAACTTTTAAAAATACACTATGACAAAATATGTTACAGAGTTAAACCTTAATTTTGAGGAAGGTTTATGGTTTTAATGATATTTATATAAAGATAGTAATGGGTAAGAGCAAACAAACAGCATTCAACTCAAGAATCTGGAAAAAGAGCAAGAGAATAAATTAGTTCTAAAAGCTCATTTAATCCCAACTAGGGTTTTTCTTTGCAACCCCTTTTCTGTAGATGGTTTCATTCAGTTTCCTCCTGAACTTTCACAAGGTTTTAGGTCCAGAAACCTGCCTCTGTGAAGAAGAAATGGTTCTCCCCAGCTTTTCCTTGAGACCTTTGAATGGTTTTCTGTGGGCCTTGATCTCATGGGTTTCCAGGTTCATCAGATTGTTTCACAACCTCCCACTTCTTGTTGCCAAGTCACAATTCTGCCCCAACAGGTAAATCTGAGCCACTCTTCTTGTATCTGCTAATAAAGCTCAGTCATTTCATTCCCTCCCTCCTCAAGATATTTATCTGCCCCTTTCATTGAGGCTTGCTCAGCCTGGACATCTTTATGAAGACCTGTCAGGTGGGCTTTTTCTTCTTCAGCCACTTTGGTGTAGGATGGATTTTCCTTGTTATGTTGCCTGTGAATTTGGAGTATCCCTCTGTGTCCTGGGTACTTTTGATGGGTCATCAGCGTTCCCATCATCCTGTGATTCCAGGTTTATTACATGTGTCCACCTCCTCCCAGGAAGCTGTCAGGACTTTGGTCCTGAGCCAGCATTCTGCAGAAACATGACTGAGCTCTCCACTCAGGCCCTGGAGCTCACTGTGGAGACCCTGAGCCTTTTTCCAGGTGCCCACAATTGTTTGAATGTGTCCTATTTTGTTTTGATGGAATTGAGTCTAATTTTCATGAACTGTTCTTGGTCTGAATATTGAGGGTTTTCTTTTCCCCGATATTTTGGTACAATGCACTTGATGTACCTTGTCACAGGTTGAACATGTCCAGGTCATCAGACACTTCTGCATATTCTTCCCCCAAGGCTGAAACGTCTTTTTCTGAATGCCTGATAAATTCAAAGATCTAGAGAGCTCTGAGCACCTGAGCCATCACAGCCTCCTCCACCATCTCCCATGAAATCCAGGGACAGCGAGATTTTGTGTCTCGTCAGTGGGTTCCTCCAGATAGCTCTTCAGCCTCTTCCACGATTGCCACAAGTACACACCCAGCTGGATGCCCAGAATCACTCCTGTGCCAGGTAACTGGGCAGACCAAGCCAGCAGAGGGTTGAGTGGGCAGCTCCAAAGCATTAAAGAACTCACACCCTCCACCCTGCCCTTGGCATTTTCTTTCCTCTACTTAAACTTTTCTATCTAGTATCCCTCTGCTGTGTAACTATGCTGATCACTTCTGCACATGCTCCTCATGCTTTTATTTCTTTGTGAATTATCTTTTCAAAGCTTATGTCCATTTTAAATTTCTTTGTATTTTTACAGTTGAGATTTACTTAATTATTGTTTGTTTATTGGGGTGTCAGAGCTTGAGTAGGGAGAGGAGGGTATTGATACAGAGAATAAGGCTGCCTTGAAATCGGACCTAGAGTCAAGGAGAGGGAAAAGGGCACCCTCATAGACAGGCAGTCAAGCATGGGTGTCACAGGAGAGAGGAGGCAGCACCTATAAGGACAGGTAGGGGAAGCTGCCTGGTTTGGGGAGTTAAAGTCCACTCATGCTGATGAGAGTGGCCATGTGAGGGTGGCACCTTGGCATGGGGAATCAGAGGCTGGACAGGGTAAGAAGAACTTCCTCTCAGTTGGGTGCCCCAGGGTGGAGTATCAGAGCCCAAGGAGGGTTCACACCTGGGGACAGCCTGGCACGGAGTACTAGCTCCTCATCAGGATAAGGGGGGCATCCACAAGGAGGAGTGTCCTGGTGTGATTATTGTAGCCCACGAAGGGTCAGAACAACCTTACCCAGGGGAGGGCTTGGTGGCAGAAATAGAAGATTGGTTCCATACGGGAATTGATCAAACAAGTAAGTATTATTAAGGGTAATGGGAGACAAGTTTATCACTGTCAGCAAAGGAAGGTATAAATACAGAAAGGGAAACAGCCCTGTGGGTTAGAATAGGATGTGTCCGTGTGAGTTCATGGTGCCCAGAATATGTAGATAAATATAGTAGTAAGTGTAGACATAAATGCATACGTGTATTACACATGTTATATCTCTACATGCCTGTGTATATTCATACACACTGCATATATCCCCTAGTTCTGTTCACTGAGAAGCCTGGTAGCTGTGACCCCCATAATAGTGAGCACATCTAGTGTACAGGTCTTCACTTCTCAGTCACATTTTAAACTAAGAACCAGGGTTCTTTGGAGGAATGGCAGTTAGAGAGCTGGGGCAGGAGGAGTACAAGATGAGCCTGGGATACATGGTTGTGTCAGAAAGTAAGGAGTTTCTTAAAGATCAATGCGGTTATGTGTAAATAGAGCCACTGAGTTCATTTCATCCAAGATTTGGTAGCATGGCTGTTGTAGAATCCAGAGCTGTGTGAGTCAGGCAGCAAATTAGAGCTGTTCTTAGTTCTGGATAAAGGGTTTGCCAAGACTTGGACTCCCTCAAGTTCTGGAGGTTACAAAACTAAACTTTCCTGACCCCTGTTCAGTCAGCCTGTGCTGCAGTATTGACTCAGTTGGTGTTTATTTGATAATCACTGATTAAAGTAAGTCACAGAGTCCTGAATCATTCACAGTACACACTCCGTAAGTGCTGGGGATCTTGCTGGAACTGAATCTTGACTTGTTAGGAAGTGTGCTGGACAATACCTATGTCCTTGGCCAAGGTGCTGAAACTTCGAGGCAAGCGGCCTCATCATTCAAATGGGTGTGATTTTACTTTTGGCAAAGGTAGTTGACTAGATCAAAAGAGGTGTGATGAATGTGAAAATTCTGTAAATTGTCAGTCTTCCTGGTTATTATTTTTTAAAATATATCTTTATTGATTTCAGAGAGAGGAAGGGCGAGGGAGAGAGAGAGAGAAACATCAATGATGAGAGAGTCATTGACTGGTTGCCTCCTGCAGGCCTCAGACTGGGGATGGATCCCACAGACCAGGGCATGTGCCCTGACCGGGAATCGAACCGCAATCTCCGGGATCCTAGGTCGATGCTCAACAGCTGGGCCACGCCCGGCTGGGCTGTCAGTCTCCTTGTTAACATGAGGGATAAAACTGTGTAAATGGGGTCTTGACACAGGGGGTCTTACTTTTCCTTCCTAATAGAACTGAGAAATAGCTGCACTAATCAAGTAAGGACAGATATGATGGTGCCTTTACAGAGTGTCTTTGTGCAGCATTCCTATTAGCTATCCAGTAATGCCCATCATTCCAGTGATATTTGGGTCCTCGTGATCACTAAATGCGGTCCCTTGCCCAGGTCTGCCTGCCATGCTGGTTCATGCTGTGGGTCTGTTCGGTGGCCTCCGTCTTCCGTCCACCACAGAATCCACACCTGTGGTTCTGTCTGAAATCTCCCTTCCTGGCTGTGCATACACCATCCCATTGTTTCTGACAAGGACAGGCCAACAAAGCGACAGAAGCAGCTGTGTCTAGAAGTGACTGGGAGGTGACTGGCTCTTCGAGCCTTTACCCCTGAATTCTCTGACACGGGCTCCTCCCTCAGGTACCTGTGCGTGTTCGCCTCTGCAGGGACGGAGAGATGGGGAGGGGGAAGATCTCTATCTCTTATTTCTTCTCTTGAGAATCGAGGGCTCTTTTATCCTCAGAGTGAGTTATTTTGTGAACAGTCGGGGTGCATATTTAGAGAAACTAATGTTTTGGGGGTTTGGTTTTATTTTCCTGGAATTGTTCTTGAGGCAGCTGTAGGGCATCACAGTGGGCATTAGAAAATATAATTTCCAATCACACTTTTGTGACTTAGGAGCTGTGTGACACTGGATGGGTGTCCCATTCTCTATGAGTTTTCATTTCCCCATTTGAAAAATAAAAATTAATAATTTATTTTTTCAGGGTTTTTTGGTGGGGGTAGAGTTTGATGTTAAAATGTGCATAAATTTACTTAGCTAATTAGTTATGCAATTTGGGCATTCAAGAGTAATGAATTACATTCCCTAGTTTATGCTGTTAGTATGGTCCACTAAAATATTTCAAAAGGCTTTCATTTCCAAGGACAAAGTATCCTGGTGTTTGATAAAGCATTGACGGATAAACATTTTTTTAATATAAAAGGATTGCCCCCTAAGTTATAAATTCTCAACTGGTCATTAATCTGAGAATCCAGAATGTTGAGCAATTTTTTTTAAATCCTCACCCAAGGATAGGTTTTTATTGATTCTAGAGAGTGAGAAAGGGAGGGAGGGGAAGAGGGGGCAGGGAAAGAGAAAGAGAGGGAGAGAGAGAGAGAAAAACACCAATGGGTTGCCTCCCGTATGGGCCCTGACTGGGAATGGAACCGACAAGCGTTAGCTGTATGGGGCAATGCTCCAGCCAACTGAGCCACCCAGCCAGGGAAAGAATGTTGAGCAATTTTTAAAATAAAAACATTTACTTCACTGGTTCTCAACCACATGGGATGTTAAAAAAATAAATAACAGTAGCTTGGCTTAACCCCAAACCTATGAAACCAGAATATCCAAGGTAGGGCACCGTAACAGTGAGCATTGGACCAAAGTCCTTTTGAGAGAAAAAGATAAAAGTAAGTGACCTAAGTGGTCAATCATCCTCTGAGTCAGAGAGGCATATGCTGAGTAGCAGGGAGTGTGAAAAACGTTTGGATTTTAAGCTCACAGTGGACTCAGTAAGAAGAGAGAGCTACAATGGACCCAGTTGTGGCCCTGGTGCTCTGTCTCTCCTGTTTGCTTTTCCTTTACCTATGGAAACAGAGCTCTGGAAAAGGGACCCTTCCACCTGGCCCCACTCCTCTCCCAATCATTGGAAACATACTCCAGTTAGGTGTGAAGAACATCAGCAGATCCTTCAGCAACGTAAGTATGTTTATGTTCCTCCAGCAGCTTGCAAAGTAAGGAAATTAACATCTACTTTTAAGTAACATATTTATTGAAATATATGCTTAAAAATTATTAAAATATGTTGCTGTAAAGCAAATACTCCCTGTGGAGTACTGTTTTTGGTTTCTCATCCACAAGAACAGTGAAATAAAATTCTAATGCATTTCATGAGTGAGGTACATTAAGTCTCTGTATGCTAGAATCAAAATATAAAGTAGCAAAAGACGGGAGAGCTGCTGCCCTTTTGAGTTTCCCCATCAATTACTATGATTTTTAGCTGAAGATAAACGGTAAGGGAAGTGTTTTTGACTAGAGATTTCATTCAAAGAGTCATCGGAAGAAGATTTGACTTGGGGTGGCGGCACACAATGTAATACATAGATGATGTATAAAATTGTACATTTGAAACCTATATAATTTTGTTAACCAATGTCACCCCAATAAATTTAATTTAAAAATAAACCATCTACTATATAAACACAGTGTTTTGTCCAGAATAGCTATGAAAACTGCACTTCTCTGAGGAAGCAAATTATGCCTGATGTCAGGAAAAAGACTCTGGGATTAGGAACAGTGTCAGTGAACGAAAGAGAAAAGTGATCAGGGCCAGCTTGCTGGTAACAGGATCTTTTGGCCACAGACAGCAGCTTTGTGGCTGGCTGTGGCCAGCACTGCTGCAGGTATAAGAAATTGTTGGCCCATGAGATGACACATGTCCTGGCACTGCCTCTGGGGTGCTCCCCTCCTTCTGTGTTAGTAATAACAGCGGATCGTGACTGGGCTGGGCCTAGGATCATCTGGGGTGATTCTGACGGCAAGAGCTCTGTGGGTGACCCTGAAGGAGTCAGCTGGGTATCGGGTGGTCCTCTGGTGATCGTTGGGGATTGATACATTGCTCAAGGATCAGAGGTTGAATAAGAAGCAGTTCAAATTCCTGTCTTCTCTATGGTAGCTTGGGGATGCTGAAAATGCATTGGAATTCTCTGATGTCGGCTCCCTTATTGGTAAGTGGGGCAAATGAACCCGCTGCTGCTGCTGCTGCTGCTTTGAGGATTAATTGTAATATGCATACAAATAACCCAGGCCACTGCTGGGCACATAAATGGCAGCTATTCACAATCACTGTTATATTTATGTATTAATTTCAGAAATATCTTAGGTTGTGTCACAGAATACAAACAGGATGATATTATTCTGAATCAGGCCCAGTATATTGCCAAATAGTGACTTCTTTGGCTAATATTTGAATGTCCTTTCTACTTTCCAGCTCTCAAAAGTCTACGGCCCGGTGTTCACAGTGTACTTGGGCATGAGGCCCACGGTGGTGCTGCATGGATACGAAGCAGTGAAAGAAGCCCTGATTGACCAGGGTGAGGAGTTTTCTGGAAGAGGGTGTTTCCCAGCTGCTGAAACATATAGCAGAGGACTTGGTAGGTGTGCATGTGTGCACGTTCAGCTTTGGTAAGAGGGGCGTGGAGGGTGGAAAACAGGAATTTGAACATGTCTTTGTGGAGCTTGGCCAGTCCGCCGAGTGCCAGCTTCCTCCCCCTTGCCCAGGCCTCCCTGCCCGTTTCTGTTTCCCCTCCTTGTAGGAATCCTTTTCAGCAATGGCACGCAATGGAAGGAGACCCGGCGCTTCTCTCTCATGGCCCTGCGGAACCTGGGCATGGGGAAGAGGAACATTGAGCACTGTGTTCAAGAGGAAGCCTGCTGCCTCGTGGAGGAGCTGAGAAAAACCAAGGGTGGGTGATTCCATACACCGAAACTCTGACCTTAACAGGCTGTTCTCTTCTCCACTGATGCCCATGGACACATTTCAGGGGCGGCCGCCTCTTTCCTGTGCGTAGCGGTGTCAGCCCTCACGTGGCGGAGCGAGGGTCTGAAGCAGAGAGCCAGGGAGGCTGTGCGTGTCCGTGCTCATTGCATGTGCGCACCCATGATCGGGCACACCCAGGATCGGGCACACCCATGATCGTGCACAGTGTGGGTAGAAAGGGTCATTTAATCCTAGTCTCTCCTGAACTTTGATGGTTTTCAACTCAGAAATCATGAAGAATAGTTCTGAGTCATGTTTTGAAGAAGTTAGGGAACTGTGTTTTCCTATAGCGCACATGGGGGTTATCTATCCCGAGCATTTCACGGGCTGTGGCGGGAATGCCCGCATCTCACCCTTACGAGGCATGTGGCAAGTGGCATGTGCCTTCATTGCATTGGCCTGCATTTGCATGGTCAGCCTCCCAGACATCTCCGAGAGTTACTTTCAGGGCCCAGGCCCACAGCTCTGGCCAATAATGATGCCATCTATGGTTTTCATCGCTGAGGCATGACTTCCTGCAATTCTCATCACCACATGCTACGTTATAATTCTTCAAAATACAAAAAGCACCAAGTTATAAAATGTTTTATTTAACTAGATTTCAACCAATATCAAGAACTACTTACCCTGTCTTCTCTAAGTGGAATTTGGCTCTGTTTTCAGTTTGCTAAACTTTGCCCCAACTTTATTGGCTTTTGGTAACAAATATACGGTAATTATTTGCCTTCCATGGCCAGATGTGATGACCTGAAAAGTGCTTGTCAAAATAACTGTGATTTTTAGCTTGGATTACAGATTACCCTGTTTTTAAATTCTTTCTTTCATACTACATGAAAGGAAAGACTGAAAATCATATTTCACCTGTGAATACAGACAAAGAAATCCCCAAGGCTTTTCAAATTATCCTCTACCTATCAGGTTAAAATGAAGCCCTGGCCATGTGGCTCAGTCGGTTGGAATGTTGACCTGTACACCAAAAGGTTGCAGGTTCAATTCCCTGTCAGGGCACATACCTGGTTTGTGGGTTTGATCCCCGGTCAGGGGGGCACAGGAGGAAACCAAATCAATATTTCTCTCTCACATAAGTGTCTCTCTCTTTCTCCCTCTCTTGCTCTCTTCCATTGCTTTTTTTCTGTTGCTTTTCAGAGAGAGTGGAAGTGGGAGAAAGAGAGAAAGAGAGAGAGAGAGAAACATCAATGTAAGAGAGACACATTAATTGGTTGCCTCCTGCACGCGCCCCGATCAGGGCCGGGAATCAAGCCTGCAACTGAGGTAGGTACCTGCCCTTGGGCAGAATCAAACCCGGGACCCTTCATTCCGCAGGCTGACGCTCTAACCACGGAGCAAACCAGCTAGGGCAGTAAATTGAGTATTTTTTAGAAACCATAATTTAGCTAGGTTGAAATAGTATACTCAGGTTAAGGTAAAAGTGATGTATTGATTTATGCATGTTGACTATTTTGCTGTTAGGAAATTTGTAGGTAACATATTACTTTAAAGTTTCTAAATTTACCTTTACCTGTTATTTCATAAGCAAAATGTTTCATATGTATGTTTTAATGGTGTTTTAAAATTGTTTCTGGTTCTTTAGCATCACCCTGTGATCCCACTTTTATCCTGGGCTGTGCTCCCTGCAATGTGATCTGCTCCATTATTTTCCACAATCGTTTTGATTATAAAGATAAAATTTTTCTAGATATACTGGAAACATTTCATGAAGATATGGAGATTCTGAACTCTCCGTGGATACAGGTGAGACCAAGATTGTTTCTTCCCGAGGAATCCTTCATGCTCTTTTCTCCAAGAATTCCAAATTTGTGCATGTACCAAGCTGTGAAGTGAATGGGTGAATTCCACAGTCCTTCCCAGAGTTCAGCATCATGAAGTGCTCACCTGGGAATTTGGCCGAGCCCTTTAACGATAGACCGAAAAAGACATTCCCAGAATACAGATATGGAATTCAATCCCATTGACTTGGTCTGGGGTTTTTCTAATTTCCAAAGCCCAATTTCCCATAAAGTACTTTGGTAACTTCCCCCAAACATGCCTATAGTACTAAATGGACTTCTGGGTTCTTCTTGAAAGGCTTCCATTACCCGCAAGTCTTGTCATCTGAGTAACACTTAGTGACTTCCTCAGTATATTCCTTGGCAGAAATGTATGCAGTTAGGGAGGAAGAGGGTATCTCCTTCAAGAGCAGAGAATATTGGGGACCCCAGATGCTGCTAGGAAACGCTAACTAGGGCAGGAGCATTTGATGCTTCGGTCGGCATCCTGACAAGGTAATTGTCTTGGGGATGACAAAATGCTTGGTTATATGGTATACAAACCAGAAACAAGCACAGTTTTACCCTGTGCTGATTTGACGTGCTCTGTACTCTGCCTAAAGGATAACTATGCGGTCTTAGAGAGGTCACCTAACTGCCCTGGTGCACAGTTACTTTATATATAAAATGTTGAGCTGTGTTTCATGGTATCGTCAGGACCCTCCCAGTTCTAAGATACAGATTCAACGTCTGAGGCTACTAGGCAGAAACAGAAACAGCAGGGATTAGTTTTGTGCACTATATCAGGTTGCCCAAGCTCCCTTCCCCTCTGTTGTCATTTACCAAATGTGAATCATAGTATTTCATGCCATCCCATGCTTCAAGACTGTAAGGCAGAAGGGATGTAAAAAGTGAGAGCATTGATATACAAATGTTTTTATACCATAAACATGATGTATGAGCACAGAAAGCGATTTTCATCTTTGATCCCCTGGTCAGAATTCTCTCCTTGAAATACAGTTATCAGTGTAGAAAATTACATATTTGTAAAATAAAAGTTACCCTCAAAACAAAGACCATAGTTCATTAATATTGACAGTGCAGTTCCTGACAAGGGCTCAGCATATGGTATATGTCATTATGCATTTTTTATCTGATAAACTACCCTTTTCTCTTCTAGGCCTACAACGTCTTCCCTGCTCTCCTTGACTATTTCCCGGGGAGTCATAAAAAATTACTTAAAAATACCGCTAGTATAAAAAATTACATTATGGAGAAAGTAAGGGAACATCAAGCATCCCTGGACATTAATAATCCTCGGGACTTTATCGATTATTTCCTGATCAAAATGCAGCAGGTAAAACATTACCAAGAACTCGGTTATTTGGTCACTTGTTTATCTTGTGGTTCATTGAATATATTTTCGTATCTACCAGAGATATTTCGGTGGTCAGGCGAGTAATTCTGATGAGCATTTTAAGGACATAGAGTGTGCATGAATCCACACCAAGCAATATGGAAGATATACTATTAAACTGTTAAATAGTAAATTGTTCAACAAGTGGGCTACATTAATCCTGTTTTTAGGTACTAACTAATAATTTACCTGAGGAGAGACAGAATGACACCTCAGGTGAAATATCCAGTGGTTGGAAATACATCAATGTATTTACGGTGAAAGAGAGGGAAGGGGATTTCAGATGGGTGGATGGTGTATATAGAGGTGCAGAGGCTATGATGAGAAATAGATGGATGGAAGAGACAAGCCATAATTGAGTGTAAAATAAAATGAACTGGCATAGGAATGGAGTTGGTGTCGGTAGGCATGAATTCTGCACCACTTGTTGAAAGGACTATTTTTCCCACATGAGTTGCCTTGGCACCTTCACCAAAAATCAAAAATCAATTGGCTGAAAATGTGATGGTTTATGTGTTCAATTTCAATTTTATTCCAAATAACCTATATGTCAGTTCTCATGCCAGTAGCACACCATCTGACAGTCTTAATTCCTAGCTTTTTAGTAAGTTTTGAAATCAGGAAGTGTGAGTCCTCCAGCATTGTTTTTCAAGATTGTTTTGGCTATTCTAGGTCCTTTGAATTTTCAGATGACTTTTAGGATAAACTTGTCATGTTCTGCAAAGAAGCCAGTGGGATTTTGGTAGGGATTGTGTTAAATCTGTAGATCAATTCATGGAGTGGTGCTATTTTAAGAATTGAGGTGAAATTCACATGCCATACAATTAACCACTTTAAAGTATGCAATTTAGTGGTGTTTAGCACATTCACAATATTGTGCAACTACTAGCTTTCTCTAATTTCAAATTTTTTCCATCACTCTGCGAAAATATACCACAACCATTAAATGATCACCCCTCATTCCTGCCACTGCTTTATGTGTTAACTCATAGTCTACAGATTTGCCTGTTATCGATACATCATATAGAAAGGACTCATGGCATTGTGACCTTTTGTTTCTGGCTTCTGTCACCTAGCATAATGTTTTGGAGGCTCATCAAGTTGTGGTATGTATCAGCACTTGGTTATTTTTTATGGCTGAATAATATTCCATTTTATGCACATACCATAATTTATTTATCCATCTGTTGATGGACATGTGTGTTGTGTCTACCTTTGGCTCTTATGAATAATGATGCTATAACCATTTGTGTGCAAGCTTCTTCATGGACATGTTTTCATTTTTGTTGGGTACATTCCTAGGAGAGGAGTTGATGGGACATATGGTAACTTTATGTCTAACTTTTGAGGAACAGCCAGACTTTTCCACAGTGACTGCAGCGTTTACATTCCCACCAGCAGTGTATGAGGGTTCCTATTTTTCGACACTTACCAATACTTATTTTCTAATTTTTGTAATTATTAAAGCTGTTCTGGTTAATATGAAGTAGTATCTCATGGTTTTGATATGTGTGTCCTTGATGACCAGTGATGTTGAACGTATTTTCATGTGCTGTTACCCATTTGTACATCTTCGTTGGAGAAATGTCATTCAAGTCCTTTGCTTGTCTTTGTTGTTGAACTGTAAGAGTTGGTTATATATTTGGGGCAATAAACCTTTATATATATGTGAAATGCAAATGTTTTCTTCCATTCTGTAGGTTATCATTTCACATTCTTGATTACGTCCTTTGATGCACAAACATTTTTATTTTGATGAAGTCTGACTTACATATATTTTTTGTTTCTTTCTTTGGTGTCAAATCTAACAATCTATCGCAAAGCCTGAATTTGTGAAGATTTACCCCATGTTTTCTTCTAAGAGTTTTATAGGTTTAGCTTTCATACTTCAGTTTTTCATCTATTTTGAGTTATATTTTGCATATGGAGTGAAGCAGGGTGTCTAATTTCACCCATTTCCATGTGGTTATCCAGTGGTTTCAGCACCATTTGTTGAAGAGACTCTTCTTCTGGATTAAATAGTCTGGGCACCCTTGTTGAAAATAAATTGGCCTTAGGTGTTGTGGTTTACATCTAGATTTCAATTCTATTCCATTGGTCTATGTTTTTATCTTTTTGCCAGAAGCTTGTTGTTTTGATTATGACGGCTTTGTGGTAAGTTTTCAAATTGGGAAGATGAGTCCTTCCCCTATACTTCCATATGAATTGAGAGGATGGGCTTTTCCATTTCTGCAAAAAGGCCTTTGGAATTTTTATGGGTTGCACTGAATCTTCATATTGCCTCAGGGAGTATACCATGTTATCCATATTAAATCTTCCAATACTTGCACATGGGAGGGTTTTTCATTTACTTAACTCATTTTGTTTAGCAATGGTTTTAGTCCTCAATTTACAAGCCTTTCACCTCCTCACCTATTCCTACTAATTAAGATTGTGTTTGTCTACAAATAAAAGGAAACCTATTAACAAAGACTGTAAAAAATAGTGGGTTTATTTACCCCACATAAAAGGAGTCTTGCGATGTGTCGGTGGAGGGATAGACAGAAGCTCTAAAACATCAGAGAGTCAAATACTGTCCATTTCTCTTCACCCGTACTTAGGAGCTAGACCTCTCTTCATGATTAAATCCTTTTGCCCCAAGATGATGTCCACTGTACCTCCTCCTTTGTTTTGAATAAGAAGGAAATAGGAGTGACACCAGTAGGCCTCTGCTTCTGTCTCACTGCTAAAAACTATGCTGCATGGCTCTCATAACTGCAAAAGAGGCGCTGAATGGAACTTTTAGGCAAGTGAGGGGTAAGGCGGCAGAGAAAGATGTTTGCATCAGCTAATTAACAGCCTCCTGCCATAACATATGGTAGCTTTTTTCTAAAATTGTACCTTGCAGTTTATATGTTGGTTTAACTTGATAACAGTATGAGTTATTTTGCATCAGTTCTGGGAAATGAATTTGTAAAGTAGCTTCATCAAACTATTCCTAGGAAAAGCACGATTCACACTGGGAGTTTACTTTTGAAAACCTGACAACCACTGTATCTGATTTCTTTGGAGCTGGGACAGAGACAACAAGCACCACCCTGAGATATGCTCTCCTACTCCTGCTGAAGTACCCGGAGGTCTCAGGTACACCCCACATGGTGGGAGCGCGAATTTCAGAGAGATGTTGGAATGACACGGCAAGTGCGTTCCATCTTGTTTCTCTTGGAGAAGTGCCATTATTAAAATGTCTGTTTACCTGCTTTATTTTTCCAAGTTTAAAGAAGGGATAATATTGGGACATCTTTCTATAATACAGGTGGATGACTGAGAGGAGTGAAGACAACGGTGGGCACTAGCAAAAGCAATAAGGCACAGTCTGGATTTCATGAGGGTTATTTGTAGCAGGTACATCCAGCATGCATATTGGTTTTGTTATGAAAAGGCTACTCACTTTGAACTGTAGGTATAATCTTGCGGAGATCTCTCCTCATTCTGAAAATGCAGGGTTCTAATGGAAACTCTTCTTACTGGAGCATAAGTTAAAATCCTAGAGACTTAGTGATGCTGCCTGAGATGATTCCACAGTCTAGAAAGTGTACTAAAAATTTAGATTTACAAGAAATGTGTTACCATTCAGGCTTCAGATGTTGCATAAAGGAATTTTGTTATTTCAGAAGTCTGTTTCCAGAAAGGTGGTAATTGCCAAAATAAGAATTTGGGGGGCGGAGGCCAATAATTTGATCTTTTACAAAGCACTTTTATGTTAGAAATTTACCTTTAAAGAGTTAACAGTTATGCATAGCAGTTTAGAAATACACATTATTTTGTCCTGCGTCAAAATCCCACTAAAATGATTATAACCTATTACAAATGAGAACTCATCTTTTAAAGCTGGATGAGGGGAGGTCAGGAAACAGCCAACAAATCTTCAACAAATTCCTGAAACACAGAGAGACGTAGAGGGGAGATAATGAACCCAGTAGAGAGAATGAAGTTGTAACGCAGCGTCAGAAGAGGGAGCTACATGACGAGGAAAAGTTATCTGTGATTTTTAGGGCATGTTCCCAGAAACGGCGTCACTGGCTCAAAAGGCAGCTCCATGTTTAAATTTTTGAGGAAGCTCCATCCTGTTTTCCACGGTGGCTGCTCTAGTCTGCATTCCCCCAGCAGTGCACAGGGGTGCCCTTTTCTGCACTTGCTTGGAGAAACACTTGCCAGCACTCGTTTGTTGATTTGTTGACTGTGCCGTTCTGGCAGGTGTGAGCTGACACCTCACTGTGGTTTTAATTTGCATCTCTCTGATGATTAGTGACTTTGAGCATTTTCTCATGTGTCTATTGGCCATCTGTATGTCCTCTTTGGAGAAGTGTCTCTTCAGGTCCTTTGGTGAAATAAGCCAGTCAGTGAAAGACAAATACCATAGTTTCTCACTTATATGTGGCATCTAATGAACAAAATAAACTGATGAACAAAATAGAAACAGAGGCATAGATACCTGGAACAGACTGACAGCTGTCAGAGGGGAGGGGTTTGAGTGGGCTGGGTAAAAAATATGAAGGGATTAGCCAAAGAACATATATGTATAACCCATGGACACAGACAACGGTGTGGTGATAGCCGGAGGAAAGGGGGGCTAGGGCTGGGTGGAGGTGGGCAGTGGGGGGTGGGGGTGGGAATGGGGGCATCTGTAATAGTATAAACAATAAAAATAAAGTTACAGAAAGTTATTTGTGTACCTACATCCCTGTAAGTTTTGGTATTTAGAAGTACCAAGTGTCAAAGAAGGTAGAGACAGAAACAGGTGGAAAAAGACTGCTTTCCCTACTCAGGTCCCTTTGACAGCTCCTTTTACCAGGTAACTGTTTTTCCCTGTACAGTGACGGAGGTTTACTCTGTAGAGAAATGAAACCTGAGAGGCCTATGCTCAGGGACACTGGGCAATGAATGACACGAATAGAGTGAGGTGTAGGGCTGAAAAGAAAGGTTAGGTAAGAATCTATTTCTTGAATTCAGGGACTTTTTTTTTTAATGTATCTGTATTGATTTCAGAGAGAGGAAGGGAGAGGGAGAGAGACAGAAACATCAATGATGAGAGAGTCATTGATTGGCTGCCTCCTGCATGCCCCCAACTGGGGATCAAGCCTGAAACCCAGGCGTGTGCCCTGACCGGGAATCGAACCCCGATCGCCTGGATCCTAGGTCGATGCTCAACCGCTGAGCCACGTCCAGCCAGGCAACTCAGAGTTTCAGCTTATTTTTCCATCCTGCTTTCTGAAAGTCAGCAGCCAGATTTTAAAAAAAAAAAAAAAGTACCAAAAATGAAGCATAATCATAGTAGTGTTACCAGAGAGGATTGTTTATAGAGTCAGAATGATGTAAAATGTGATCTGACTATGCTGGGGAAATGGATAAGGGGAATTGTGTGCGTGTCTGCATGTATTTTGCATGAGGTAGGGATGGAGAAGAAAATTCTCACCTTCCATACCAGGAAATCAGATATTATCTAAAAATAGGTAAGTAAGAAATAGAAAGAGAGAATCATTGTTCAGAAATAGATCATACATTTCAGAAAAAAACTATTAGAATGTTCAAATTGGGAACACTGGCAACTTGGAGGATGAAGAGTGTACCATTGAAATGCACACGCACAACATACAAATACACAAAACACACATTATTACTTTTCAGTTAACATATTATTTTGATATAAAATTAATACTTCATTTTCTCTTTTTCTTTCTGCAAGGACTGTAATTTCTTGACTTACGTTCTGCTTATATTTTGAAACATTTCATCATTTCTGTTTATGTTACCCTCGGTGCTGATATGTAGGTCTGGGTTGATGTATCTTAAGCCTAGCTCAGAGGGCAGCGATGTGTCTACTATGGCAATTATTTCTCTATGTCTGGGTGTATTTCTGGGCATATAACTGATGTTTATAATGATGTTGGAGCACCACAGTGCTTCACGGATCCCTGAATCACTATGTAAACATGCTATGCACTTTCCTCTTTTTCCATCAGTCTTACTTGTGTCTCACCAGCTAAAGTCCAGGAAGAGATTAAGCGTGTGGTTGGCAGAGAGCGGAGCCCCTGCATGCAGGACAGGAAGCACATGCCCTACACAGATGCCATGGTGCACGAAGTCCAGAGATACATTGACCTCATCCCCACCAACCTGCCCCATGCAGTGACTCATGATGTGAAATTCAGAAACTACCTCATCCCCAAGGTAAGATGTGTTTCACCTACACGGACCTCAGTGGCCTTAAAGTTCCCATTTTCACAGTATGGTTTTCACCCTCTATAAACACAACATGAGAGAAGGGGAAAAGTCATACATGTGGCAGCTTGAGGGACTCTGATATTTCTGGTTTAGACTATAAACCTGTATAACAGGTTTTGACATCTGACAGTGTAGGTCTTCCAAAATTGTTCTGCTTCTTTAATATCGTTTGGCTAATCTTAACGGCCTACATTTCCAAACTGATGTTAGTATCAGTTAGTCAGTTTACCATAACAGTCTGCTGGGATTTTTATCAGGGTGACATTAGATCAATTTGGAAAGTCTTGACATCATGACATGTTGAATCTTTCAATTAATAGGTATGGTATATGCTCCCAATTGCGGGGCGCGGGGGGGGGGGGGGTCTTTAATTTTCTTAATGAATTTTTTTCAGTACATTGAGAATTGGCTTGCAAATCTTTTGTTTGCCTTTTCTTAGATACTTAATATTACTATTGTTATAAACTTTTAAATGCCTTTTCCATTTTTAAAATCTGGTACATGGAAATATAATTGATTTTATTATTTTGGTGACCTTATAAGTAGCAAACTTGCTAAATTTAAAATCATTGCTGCCCAGCCAGGCATGGCTCAGCCGTTGGGCGTTGACCTGGGATCCAGGCATTCGGGGTTCGATTCCTGGTCAGGGCACATGCCCGGGTTGCGGGCTCAAGGCAGCTGATCAATGACTCTCTCATCATTGATGTTTCTAGCTCTCCCTCTCCTTTCCTCTCTGAAATCAATAAAGATATATTTTAAAAAATAAAATAAAAATAAAATAAAATCATTGCTGATAATTTGTTTACAGACTAATTTGCAATTCTTACATTTATTACCCTGCTATCTGGGTTAATATCGGTGTGTCATCCTTGTTTTATTTCTGATTTTCAGGAAAAAGGAGGTTTAACATCTCACTTTTGAGAATGACGTTTATGAACATTTTGGTAGAGATTCTTTACAGATTTGGAAGTTTACCCTCTTCTCTTATTTTTCGTGATTTTTTGTCGTAAATGTGTATGTGATATTTTCACATCAATTTTCTGTGTCCATTGGTATGGTTGTATACTGGCCTCAGTTTTCCCACTCAGTGTGTATACTATAAGTATATACACACAGCTGTATTTTATTTGCTACATTTTGTTCAGGACTTCTGTATTTATATTGATAAGAAATGTTTGGCCTACAATTTTTCTTCTTCAAAATTTTCTTGTCATGCCCAGCCAGTATGCCTCAACAGTTGAGCCTCAACCTATGATCCAGGAGATCATGGTGTGATTTCTGGTCAGGGCTCGATCCCCAGCAGGGGGCGTGCAGGAGGCAGCCGATCAATGACTCTCATCATTGATGTTTTGATCTCTCTCTCCCTCTCCTTTCCTCTCTCTGAAATCAATAAAAACATATTAAAAATATTTTCTTGTCATATTTCTGATATCAAGATCATGCTGGCCTCATAAAAGTAGGTGAAAAATGTGCCCTAATGTGGGTGTATTTTAATTGTCTTCCCCAATTCTTGTTGCCACTTAGTCAAGTCTTTGAAATGCATGGCTTATTATTTGTTAATGTCTGAGGCTATCACAGAACACTTAGCAATGATGTGAGGTTGACTTGTGCTTTATTTTACTTTATTTTTGGTCCTATCTAAAGAATATTTGCCAGAGCAGGGTCTCAAATATTTACCCTTATCTATTTCTAAAACTATAGTTTTAACACTTACATTTAGATCATTGATTCATTCAGGTAAATTTTTACTTGTGGTGTGAAGTAATAGTCACACTTCCTTTATTTCTTATGAATATCCAGTTATTTGAGCAGCACTTGATGAAAACATATTGGCTTTTTTTGTTTTGTTTTGTTTTTTGCATCTTAAAATTTTTTTTCATATATTATTTGTTTAAAAATATACAAGGGGCCCTGGCCGGGTGGCTCGGGTTAGTTGGAGGGTTTGATCCCCAGTCAGGGTGCATACGGGAGGCAACCAATTATTCACCCAACAGTTTTAGCATTAGTTGATAAAACTTGACTGAATTAATAATCCTAAAATGAATTGTTGCAAAGTGATGATTTTTTTTTTCTAATTTTAACATTCTGTGTTTGTAAGCTACAATTAATCTGTAATGGAATCTATCCTATACATTATTTATTTATTTTAAAATTATAGTTGGCATACAATGTTATATTAGTTTCAGGTGTATAGCATAGTGATTCAACATTTATTTTAAAATTTTTATTTTTCAATTATAGTTTACATTCAATATTATTTTGTATTTGTTTTAGGTATATAGCATAGTGGTTAGACAATCATATACTTTACACAGTATTCCCCCCGATAATTTCAGTACCCACCTGGCAACATTTAGGTAATTATTATAATATTATTGACTATATTCCCTATGCTGTACTTTACAACCCCATGACTATTCAACATTTATTTATCCCATGATGTGCTCACCACACTAAGTCTAGTAACCATCTGTCACCATGCAAAGTTGTCACACTATTAGTATTATTATATTGCTCTTGTTCTTTTTTATCCATCCCTCCACCTCTGGCAACTATCAATTTGCTCTTTGTTTTATGTTTTTAAATTAAGGCAAACAATCTACATGGCAATGATAAGACTAATAGTTGTTACTGTACTTATTGCTCTGATCACAGAAGAGATTATTTTTAATTAGATCAGACATCTATTTACAAAAGCCCTATGAATAGATAACTCCAGACAATTCAAGCTCCAACGGAGACTTCCATTTTAAACCATGATCTACCTATGAGATGAGTGAAGATTGAAGTCATAAAATAAAGGAGCTGGTGGGGACATACTGCAGTGTCCAAACATGGTGGTGAGCAGAATGGATTCACAAGGTCTGGCATCCTAGGGCCCATGTACTCAGTACTTCAGACGCTTTAGCAACCTCCCTGCCACTGGTCTTAAACTGCTCATTGTTTATTATTTGTTCTCTCTGGCTCACAATGCCACTGCCCTTCTTTGGACCTAAGATTCCTCATCTATAGGTTATAAAATTGGACTAAATGACTTGCAACCTTTCTTCCAGCTCCACGATGTCTTCCTAACTCAGTTTACCTTCTTCCCAGGGCACGAGTGTAATAACATCTCTGACTTCTGTGCTCCATGATGGCAAAGAATTCCCCAACCCAGAGACGTTTGACCCTGGCCACTTTCTGGATGAGACAGGCAACTTCAAGAAGAGTGACTACTTCATGGCTTTCTCGGCAGGTAATACACATTTCTTTTCTTTGGTACTTCAGAGGACAGGGTATCCTTTGGGAATCAGTTGGAATGTACGTAGCACTCACCCTGGGGCTGGTAGCATCACTTTTTGTCCGTGACCGAAGCACCACTCCCCATGCTCGCGCACTTTCCCTCCTCGTGGTACACCCTCACTATCAGGCCAGATTACTGGAAGAGTTGACTCAGTTCTTTCAAATTCAGAAATGAAATTTGAAAATTGAAAATATAAGAGAAGTGTATGCATTCCAGCCAAAAAGAACAGTGTGATATAAAACCTGACGCTTCAGGGTGTATCTGGCGATCGATGATGAGGAGGCATGCTCCAAGCAGGAATGGGGGCCATGGGGAGAACAAAGAAAGATCCTGAAACCTTAGAGTAGGAACAGAAAGTGCAACCAGTGCATGTGTGTCTCTAGAAAAAGGGGTGGAAATTTGAAAGAGAAGTTATAAATGTGAGAACACTTGATGAGCTACTTGGCATAGTGCTGCTACTCAGTAAATATTTGTTAACAGAATACCTGTTAGCGTGGGCATGTAGATCAATATATAGATCTCGTAACATAGAAACCCACCCCTGAAACCTACATGTTCATATTAACCATTGTCACCCCAATACATTTAATAAAGTTTTTTGTTTTTTTTTTTTAAAAAGAATACCTGTTAGGATAAGATGTTAGGTGGGTAGGATATATGTCCACCCTTTGTCCATCTGTTTGTCCAACCATTCTGCCTTCCATCTATCCATTCAACTTTTAATCAAATAATTACTGCACATTTTCTTTCTGGCATCCAGGAAATCATTGTTCGAGTATTATCTACTCTGTGTGTGTGTTATTTTCAGGAAAACGGATGTGTGTAGGAGAGGGCCTGGCCCGCATGGAACTGTTTCTATTCCTGACCACCATTTTACAGAAATTTACCCTGAAGCCTGTTCTCGACCCGAAGGACATCGACATCACCCCAATTATGAACTCATTTTCTTCTGTGCCACCTCCTTACCAGCTCTGCTTCATTCCTGTGTGAGGAACGACAGACTTTCTGTGTGCAACTCCCTCTCCTCTGGGGCATCGTTCGCCTCTTTCCCTCTTCATCCCCTTCCTGGGGGTCTCTTCTGTGACTGCTCCTCTCCTCATCACCCCATTCTCTCAAGATCGGGAATATCCAAGCTCCATTAAAGGAGAACTTCTGCATCTCACTGCGAAATGGACCTGCTATTCTCCGTACTCTGAATCATTTGCATTGGCCACACATATGCTAATATAACGCTGAATGGCACAGTGTAGCCCACAGGAAAGAGAGCAAGCTGATTGCTGTGTGCAAGTGCAGAACCATTTCTCTTCTGCATGTTCTAAATAAAAACCATAATTTGCTGAGCCAGTTCTCAGACTTTTCTTCCTTTGTGCAGGTAAGAAATGAAAGAAAATAATACTAAGAGGCATGCTGGTCCTCTAAGGGTACGCACAGAGGAGGGCCAAGGGGACATGCACGGAAGAGCTCTCTGGGCTGCATGTCACTTAGGGTTACTTGCGGTTTAATTTAAAAGAGAGAAAAATTGTGTTCAGGAGCAGCTTCATCATGCAGGGAAATACAGAGATCAGTAATAGTGAGGAACTAAATACAAAGGAGCCACAGAAACCTAAAAATAAAAGTCAGAGCAGAAATTTAAAAAATTGTAAATAGGAAATCAATAGAGAAAATCCATGAAAACAAAGCTGTTTTTTTGAAAAGTTCAGTAGAATTGATAAACCCATAGCCAGTATCCCTGAAAAGAGAGAAGACACAGATTACTATTGTCCAAGTTAAAAGAGGGGCCACTGCTCTGATGCCATAGACATTAAAAGGATATTAAAGGAATATTATGAACAGTTCTATGCCCACAAATTTGATAGTGTAGATGAAATGGGTCATTTCCTTAAGCACACAGGCTGTCAAATCTGACAAGAGGGAGTAACAGCAACATGTCATAATAGGAAACCCTGAACTTTCATTCTCCTAGTGGACACGCTGGTTCACAGCAACACATGGATCAATTCTCTTTGTAAAAAATTCAAGAACTCATTGAAAGACCGCTATACCCTGAGTGGATGTGAATCCAGCCACATCAAAGTCAGAAAGAAAAGTGGAGCCATACTCTTGCCATACTGCCAACCCCGGCAAAGTGCCATATGATTGAGCAGGAACCCAGTAGCTCCCAGCTTCTCCCTGGGGAGCAAAGGAGTTGGACTGCACCCCTAGCAGCCCAAACTTACATAGCTTGTGGGGAGAGTTGCATGAGGAGCTGGCTTATCTCTTGCTTGTACTGGAGCACTGACAAAACTCAGCATAGTCTAGATACCTTGGGGCAGCTAGAACAGAAAAAGCATTAGCAGGACTTATGGCATTGGCCCTTCAAGAATGAATCCCTCTCATTTCTCTATACCACATCTGCACCCTCAGGTCGGATTCCTTCTTCTCTAGACTCTGAGATACAGCTGTGCAGGAAGAGACCAGGTTCCGCTCTGCAAAGAGCTCATCTTCCAGGCCAAGGACCCTCAGTGGATGACTTGTTAAAGATTTTTGAATTTGTGGGAATCCAGCAGGTCCACAAGAACAAAAATTACTCTTCAGGAAACGGAGATAATTCAGTCCTTTTTTTTTTTTTTTTTTTTTTTTTTTTAAATTAGAGGCAGGGCTCTTTATTTTTATTTTTTTATTTTTAAATATATCCTTATTGATTTCAGAGAGAGGAAAGGAGGGGGAGAGAGAGAGAGAGAGAGAGAAACATCAATGATGAGAGAGTCGTCACTGATCAGCTGCCTCCTGCACACCCCCAACTGAAGAACGAGCCTGCAACCGGGGCATATTCTCTGACCAGGAATTGAACCTCAATCCCCTGGATCCTAGGTCAATGCTCAACCACTGAGCCACGCACGGCTGGGCAACAATTCAGTCTTAACAACATTCATCATGTCCAGTGTACAATCAGAAATTCCTAGACTTGCAAAGAAACAAAAAGCAATTTCCAAGTGGAGATAATTCAGTTGATAGAAACTGAGACAGTTCAGTTACTGGATTTAAAATACAAAGACATGTCAGCAGTTATTATGAATAATTTTAAAGACTTGATAAAAAATCTGGACTTAATGACTGAAGAGATGAGGGACTCTCTTAAAAATGATCTAAAGGAAATTTTAGGAGTAAGAAGTACAATACTTGAAATAACAAATCCAAAGAACTCCAGTACCAGAAAAGGGTGGCAACAAATAAAAGATGCCACGTCAATAAAAACAGGATTGGTAGAGAAAATAGAAAAAGACAATCATGTTGAGTATATTGAAAATTAGCAAAATAGTTAAACTTGGTAGCAAATTTGACAAAGCTGAAGAGTGCAGTACTAACCAAGGCAAGGAACTGTCCCCGAATGAATCACAAAATCACAAAGTCGTAGAAAATGTGGAAGAAACCATAGGTAATACAGATGATGCAGGTAGAAATTGCAACATCCATATAGAAGTTACAGGAGAGGGCCAAAAGCATGGAGAAGATGTACTAGTCAAAGAAATAAGAGAGGAAAACATCCCTTAGTACTTCGAAAATAAAGAGAAAATTCTAAAAGCCTTCAAAGAAGTTGGAGTAATATTTACATTGACAGCAGACTTTTCATCAGCAAAACTGGACATTAGTAAGCAATGGAGTAATGTCTTCAACATTCTGAAGGAAAATTGATTTTGAACCAAAAATTTTATGCTAAGTTAACATTTAAACGTGATGGTGAAATCAGGACTTTTTCAGACATGCAAAGTCTCAGCAAATTTATCAGCCAAAAATCTTTTATGAAAAAATTACTAAAAGATGTACTCCCAGAAAATGAAAAAATAAAGAAAGGAAGAAGATATGGGATTCAAGAAAAAATGGATAAAACTCTAATAGCCTCAAAGCATGGAGCCGGGGGAGCAACCAGTGATGGCTTGAGCTTTCCATTTATTAAAGAGGTAAAGGTTCCTGAGCCAGGTAAGGTAAAAAACTTAGAGACTCAAGAGGAAGAGGCTTCAGAGTGGAAGGAAAAAGAAGCCCTTGAGGAAGAAGAGGTCTCAGAGCTAGAGGAGGAAGACGAAGAGGCTTTAGAGTTGGAGGAGGGAGAAGAGACCTCAGGGCTGGAGCAAGAGACTTCTGAGTCAGAGGAAGGAGAAGAGACCTCAGAGCTAGAGGAGGAAAGAGAAGAGGTTTCAGATTTGGAGGAAGAAGACACCTAAGGGCTGGAGGGAAAAGAGGCCTCAATATTATGTAAGGAACAGCACTGATACTTACAGCATTCTACTATGGCAAATACAAAGCATGGAGTTGAAATAGCCAGTGATGAGTTGAATATTTTGACTAAAGAGGTAGAAGATTCTGAGAAAGAGGAGGAAGACTCAGACTGGGAATTGAAAGTGTTCTTCACATGGGAGGAAGAAGGGGACTCTGAACCAGAAAACATAAAGACTACCTCCCAGATTGAGGGAAAAAACAGGCCTCATGTGAACTTAAAGAACTTGCCTGTCATTCTTTGTCTTAAAATTCTGAAAACAAAAAATTTGTGAAACACAAGTTAATGTCTAAAGAAAGACTTACTACAAGAATCAGAAGAGAACTTTGGTAGAGGTGTAATTAATTTATTCAGAGACATACAGCGGAGACTGGAAATGTTACAAGATACCTTCCTGGAAAGAGAAATTACCAGTTTTGTGTAGAGATTTGGTAATGGTAACGATGACACCTGGGTTTAGGGTTATTTTGAGGGTTAGTGTTAGGGAGATGGTTACGGTTAGGATTAAACCTAGGGTTAGCGTTAGTCCTACTGTTAGTCTTAGGGTTATAGTTAGAATTACGATTAGACCTAGGGTTAGGGTTAGGCTTAGCATTAGTCTTAGAGTTTCAATTATGGGTAGGATTAGACCTATGCTTACGATGAGGTTGATGGTTAGAGTTAGGGACATGATTAGGGTTAGGATTAAATATACTGTTAGGGTTACGTTGAGGGTAAGGGTTAGAGAGATGGTTAGGGTTAGGATTAGACCTAGGGTTAGGGTTATGTTGAGGGCTAGGGTTACAGAGATGGTAAGGGTTAGGATTAGACATAGGGATGGAGTAATGTTGACGGCTAGGGCTGGAGAGCTGGTTCAGGTTAGGATTAGACATAGGTTTAGCGTTATGTTGAGGGCTAGGGTTAGAGGGCTGGTTCGGGTTAGGATTAGACCTAGGGTTAGGGTTATGTTGAGGGCTAGGGTTGGGGAGCTGGTATAGGCTTAGGATTAGACCTAGGGTGAGGGCTACATTGAGGGCTAGGGTTAGAAAGCCGGTTCAGGTTGGGATTAGAAATAGGTTTAGGGTTATTTGAGGGCTAGGGTTAGAGGGCTGGGTCGGGTTTGGATTAGACCTAGGGTTAGGATTATGTTGAGGGATAGGGTTAGAGAGCTGACTCGGGTTAGGATTAGACTTAGAGTTTGTGTTATGCTGAGGAAAAGGGTTAGAGAGCCAATTCAGGTTAGGATTAGACCTAAGGTTAGGGTTATATTGAGGGATAGGGTTAGAGAGATGGTTAGCGATATGATTAGACCTAGGACTAGCGTTATGTTGAAGGCTACGGTTACAGAGATGGTTAGCGTCAGGATAAGACCTAGGGTTAGGGTTATGTTGAGGGCTAGGGTGAGACAGCTGGTTCGGGTTATGATTAGACCTCGGGTTTGGGTTATACTGAGGACTAGGGTTAGAGAGCCAGTTCTGGCTAGGAATAGACCTACCGTTATGGTTATATTGAGGGTCAGGGTTAGAGATCTGGTTCAGTATAGGACTAGACCTAGGGTTAGGGTTATGTTGAGGGTTAGGGTTAGAATGCTTCTTCGAGGTAGGATTAGACATAGGGTTAGGGTTATGTTGAGAGCTAGGGTTAGACAGATGCCCTGAGTTAGGATTAGACCTAGGGTTAGCGTTATGTTGAAGGTTAGGGTTAGAGAGAGGATTAAGGTTAGGATTAGACCTACGTCTAGTGTTATGTTGAAGGCTATGGTTAGAGAGATGGTTAGCGTCACGATGAGACCGAGGGTTAGGGTTATGTTGATGGTTAGGGATAGAGAGCTGGTTCGGGTTAGGATTAGACCTAGTGTTAGGGTTGTCTTGAGGACAAGGGTTAGAGAGCTGGTTGAGGTTAGTATTAGACCGAGGGTTAGGGTTATGTTGACGGCTAGGGTTAGAGAGCTGGTTTGGGTTAGGATTGGACCTCGGGGTAGGGTTATGTTGAGGACTAGGGTTAGAGAGGTGATTCCAGTTAGGATTAGACCTGGGGTTAGGGTTATGTTGAGGGCTAAGGTTAGAGAGCTCGTTCGGGATAGGATTGGGCCCAAGGTTAGGGTTATGTTGAGGACTAGGGTTAGAGAGCTCGTTAGGGTTAGTATTAAACTTAGGGTAAGGGTTATATTGAGGGCTAGGGTTAGAGAGGTGATTCCAGTTAGGATTAGACCTGGGGTTAGGGTTATGTTGAGGGATAGGGTTAGAGAGCTCGTTCGGGTTAGGATTGAGCCCAGGGTTAGGGTTATGTTGAGGGCTAGGGTTAGAGAGCTGGTTTGGCTTAGAATGAGACATAGGGTTAGGGTTATGTTGACGGCTAGGGTTAGCGAGCTGGTTTGGGTTAGGATTGGACCTAGGGTTAGGGTTATGTTGAGGGTTAGGGTTAGAGAGCTGGTTCGGGATAGGATTAGAACTAGGGAAAGAGTTACGCTGAGGACTAGGGTGGGAGAGCTGGTTCCGGTTACGATTAGAACTAGGGTTGGGGTTATGCTGAGGGAAAGGGTTAGAAAGCCAGTTCTGGCAAGGAATAGACCTAGGGATAGGGTTATATTAAGGGTCAGGATTAGAGAGCTGGTTCGGGATAGGATTAGACCTACAGTGAGGGTTATGTTGAGGGTTAGGGTCAGAATCCTGGTTCGGGTAAGGATTAGACATAGCTTTGGCGTTATGTTGAGGGCTAGGGTTAGAGAGAAGGTTAGGGTTGGGATAGGACCTAAGGTTAGGGTTTTTTTGAGGGCTAGGATTAGAGAGATGGTTCGAGTTAGTAATAGTCCTAAGGTTAAGGTTATGTTGAGCGCTAGCGTTAGAGAGCTGGTACGGGATAGCATTAGACCTAGGGTTAGGGTTACGTTAAGGGCTAGGGTTAGAGAGCTGGTTTGGCTTAGAATGAGACATAGGGTTAGGGTTATGTTGACGGCTAGGGTTAGCGAGCTGGTTTGGGTTAGGATTGGACCTAGGGTTAGGGTTATGTTGAGGGCTAGGGTTAGAGAGACGGTTAGGGTTGGGGTTGGACCTAAGGTTAGGGTTATGTTGAGGACTAGGGTTAGAGACACGGTTAGGGTTGGGGTTGGACCTAGGGTTAGGGTTATGTTGAGGGCTAGGGTTAGAGAGACGGTTTGGGTTGGGATTGGGCCTAGGGTTAGGGTTATGTTCAGGGCTAGGGGTAGAGAGACGGTTAGGGTTGGGACTGGACCTAGGGTTAGGGTTATGTTGAGAGCTAGGGTTAGAGAGACGATTAGGGTTGGGATTGGACCTAGTGTTAGGGTTATGTTGAGGGCTAGGGTTAGAGAGACGGTTAGGGTTGGGATTGGACCTAGGGATAGGGTTATGTTGAGGGCTAGGGTCAGAGAGACGGTTAGGGTTGGGATTGGACCTAGGGTTAGGGTTATGCTGACGGCTAGGGTTAGAGAGACGGTTAGGGTTGGGATTGGGCCTAGGGTTAGGGTTATGTTGAGGGCTAGGGGTAGAGAGACGGTTAGGGTTGGGACTAGACCTAGGGTTACGGTTATGTTGAGGGCTAGGGTTAGAGAGACGGTTAGGGTTGGGATTGGACCTAGGGTAAGAGTTATGTTGAGGCCTAGGGTTAGAGACACGGTTAGGGTTGGGATTGGACCTAGGGTTAGGGTTATGTTGAGGGCTAGGGTTAGAGAGACGGTTAGGGTTGGGATTGGACCTAGGGTTAGGGTTATGTTGAGGGCTAGGGTTAGAGAGACGGTTAGGGTTGGGATTGGACTTAGGGTTAGGGTTATGTTGAGGGCTAGGGTTAGAGAGAGAGTTAGGGTTGGGATGGCACCTAGGGTTAGGGTTATGTTGAGGGCTAGGGTAGAGAGACGGTTAGGGTTGGGATTGGACCTAGGGTTACGGTTATGTTGAGGGCTAGGGTTAGAGAGACGGTTAGGGTTGGGATTGGACCTAGGGTTAGGGTTATGTTGCGGGCTAGGGTTAGAGAGACGGTTAGGGTTGGGATTGGACCTAGGGTTAGGGTTATGTTGAGGGCTAGGGTTAGAGAGACGGTTAGGGTTGGGATTGGACCTAGGGTTAGGGTTATGTTGAGGGCTAGGGTTAGAGAGACGGTTAGGGTTATGATGGGACCTAGGGTTAGGGTTATGTTGAGGGCTAGGGTTAGAGAGATGGTTAGGGTTGGGATGGCACCTAGGGTTAGGGTTATGTTGAGGGCTAGGGTTAGAGAGACGGTTAGAGTTGGGATGGGACCTAGGGTTAGGGTTATGTTGAGGGCTAGGGTTAGAGAGACGGTTAGGGTTATGATGGGACCTAGGGTTAGGGTTATGTTGAGGGCTAGGGTTAGAGAGACGGTTAGGGTTGGGATGGGACCTAGGGTTAGGGTTATGTTGAGAGCTAGGGTTAGAGAGACGGTTAGGGTTGGGATTGGACCTAGGGTTAGGGTTATGATGAGGGCTAGGATTAGAGAGATGGTTAGGTTTGGGATGGCACCTAGGGTTAGGGTTATTTTGAGGGCTAGGGTTAGGGAGACGGTTAGGGCTGGGATGGGACCTAGGGTTAGGGTTATGTTGAGGGCTAGGGTTAGAGAGACGGTTAGAGTTGGGATGGGACCTAGGGTTAGGGTTATGTTGAGCGCTAGGGTTAGAGAGACGGTTAGGGTTGGGATTGGACCTAGGGTTAGGGTTATGTTGAGGGCTAGGGTTAGAGGGACGGTTAGGTTTGGGATGGCACCTAGGGTTAGGGTTATGTTGAGGGCTAGGGTTAGAGAGACGGTTAGGGTTGGGATTGGACCTAGGGTTAGGGTTATGTTGAGGGCTAGGGTTAGAGAGACGGTTAGGGTTGGGATTGGACCTAGTGTTAGGTTTATGTTGAGGGCTAGGGTTAGAGAGACGGTTAGGTTTGGGATGGCACCTACGGTTAGGGTTATGTTGAGGGCTAGGGTTAGAGAGACGGTTAGGTTTGGGATGGGACCTAGGGTTAGGGTTATGTTGAGGGCTAGGTTTAGAGAGACGCTTAGAGTTGGGATGGGACCTAGGGTTAGGGTTATGTTGAGAGCTAGGGTTAGAGAGACGGTTAGGGTTGGGATTGGACCTAGATTAGGGTTATGTTGAGGGCTAGGGTTAGAGAGACGGTTAGGTTTGGGATGGCACCTAGGTTTAGGGTTATGTTGAGGCCTAGGGTTAAAGAGACGGTTAGGTTTGGGATGGGACCTAGGGTTAGGGTTATGTTGAGAGCTAGGGTTAGAGAGACGGTTAGGGTTGGGATGGCACCTAGGGTTAGGGTTATGTTGAGGGCATGGGTTAGGGAGACGGTTAGGTTTGGGATGGGACCTAGGGTTAGGGTTATGTTGAGGGCTAGGTTTAGAGAGACTGTTAAAGTTGGGATGGGACCTAAGGTTAGGGTTATGTTGAGGGCTAGGGTTAGAGAGACGGTTAGGGTTGGGATTGGACCTAGGGTTATGGTTATGTTGAGGGCTAGGGTTAGAGAGACGGTTAGGTTTGGGATGGCACCTAGGGTTAGGGTTATGTTGAGGGCTAGGGTTAAAGAGATGGTTAGGTTCGGGATGGGACCTAGGGTTAGGGTTATGTTGAGAGCTAGAGTTAGAGAGACGGTTAGAGTTGTGATGGGACCTAGGTTTAGGGTTATGTTGAGGGCTAGGGTTAGAGAGACTGTTAGGGTTGGGATTGGACCTGGGGTTAGGGTTATGTTGAGGGCTAGGGTTAGAGAGACGGTTAGGGTTGGGATTGGACCTAGGGTTAGGGTTATGTTGAGGGCATGGGTTAGAGAGACGGTTAGGGTTGGGATAGGACCTAGGGTTAGGGTTATGTTGAGGGCTAGGGTTAGAGAGACGGTTAGGGTTGGGATTGGACCTAGGGTTAGGGTTATGTTGAGGGCTACGGTTAGAGAGACGGTTAGGGTTGGGATTGGACCTAGGGTTAGGGTTATGTTGAGGGCTAGGTTTAGAGAGAGGGTTAGAGTTGGGATGGGACCTAGGGTTAGGGTTATGTTGAGGGCTAGGGTTAGAGAGACGGTTAGGGTTGGGAATGGACCTAGGGTTAGGGTTATGTTGAGGGCTAGGGTTAGAGAGACGGTTAGGGTTGGGATGGCACCTAGGGTTAGGGTTATGTTTAGGGCTAGGGTTAGAGAGACCGTTAGGGTTGGGATTGGACCTAGGGTTAGGGTTATGCTGAGGGCTAGGTTTAGAGAGACGGTTAGAGTTGGGAAGGGACCAAGGGTTAGGGTTATGTTGAGGGCTAGGGTTAGAGAGACGGTTAGGGTTGGGATTGGACCTAGGGTTAGGGTTATATTGAGGGCTAGGTTTAGAGAGACGGTTAGCGTTGGGATTGGACCTAGGGTTAGGGTTATGTTGAGGACATGGGTTAGACAGACTGTTAGGGTTGGTATTGGACCTAGGGTTAGGGTTATGTTGAGGGCTAGGGTTAGAGAGACGGTTAGGGTTATGATGGGACCTAGGGTTAGGGTTATGTTGAGGGCTAGGGTTAGAGAGACGGTTAGGGTTGGGATTGGACCTAGGGTTGGGGTTATGTTGAGGGCTACGGTTAGAGAGACGGTTAGGGTTGGGATTGGACCGAGGGTTAGGGTTATGTTGAGGGCTAGGGTTAGAGAGACCATTAGGGTTATGATGGGACCTAGGGTTAGGGTTATGTTGAGGGCTAGGGTTAGAGAGACGGTTAGGGTTGGGATTGGACCTAGGGTTAGGCTTATGCTGAGGGCTAGGGTTAGAGAGACGGTTAGGGTTGGGATTGGACCTAGGGTTAGGGTTATGTTGAGGGCTAGGGTTAGAGAGACGGTTAGGGTTGGGATTGGACCTAGGGTTAGGGTTATGTTGAGGGCTAGGGTTAGAGAGACGGTTAGGGTTGGGAATGGACCTAGGGTTAGGGTTATGTTGAGGGCTAGGGTTAGAGAGACGGTTAGGGTTATGATGGGACCTAGGGTTAGGGTTATGTTGAGGGCTAGGGTTAGAGAGACGGTTAGGGTTGGGATTGGACCTAGGGTTAGGGTTATGTTGAGGGCTAGGGTTAGAGAGACGGTTAGAGTTGGGATTGGACCTAGGGTTAGGGTTATGTTGAGGGCTAGGGTTAGAGAGACGGTTAGGGTTGAGATTGAACCTAGGGTTAGGGTTATGTTGAGGGCTAGGGTTAGAGAGACGGTTAGGGTTATGATGGGACCTACGGTTAGGGTTATGTTGAGGGCTAGGGTTAGAGAGACGGTTAGGGTTGCGATGGGAAGTACGGTTAGGGTTATGTTGAGGGATAGGGTTAGAGAGACGTTTAGGGTTGGGATTGGACCTAGGGTTAGGGTTATGTTGAGGGCTAGGGTTAGAGAGAAGGTTAGGTTTGGGATGGCACCTAGGGTTAGGGTTATGTTGAGGGCTAGGGTTAGAGAGACGGTTAGGGTTGGGATTGGACCTAGGGTTAGGGTTATGTTGAGGGCTAGGGTTAGAGAGACGGTTAGAGTTGGGATGGGACCTAGGGTTAGGGTTATGTTGAGGGGTAGGGTTAGAGAGACGGTTAGGGTTGGGATTGGACCTAGGGTTAGGGTTATGTTGAGGGCTAGGGTTAGAGAGACGGTTAGGGTTGGGATTGGACCTAGGGTTAGGGTTATGTTGAGGGCATGGGTTAGAGAGACGGTTAGGGTTGGGATTGGACCTAGGGATAGGGTTATGTTGAGGGCTAGGGTTAGAGGGACGGTTAGGGTTGGGATTGGACCTAGTGTTAGGTTTATGTTGAGGGCTAGGGTTAGAGAGACGGTTAGGTTTGGGATGGCACCTACGGTTAGGGTTATGTTGAGGGCTAGGGTTAGAGAGACGGTTAGAGTTGGGATGGGACCTAGGGTTAGGGTTATGTTGAGGGGTAGGGTTAGAGAGACGGTTAGGGTTGGGATTGGACCTAGGGTTAGGGTTATGTTGAGGGCTAGGGTTAGAGAGACGGTTAGGGTTGGGATTGGACCTAGGGTTAGGGTTATGTTGAGGGCATGGGTTAGAGAGACGGTTAGGGTTGGGATTGGACCTAGGGATAGGGTTATGTTGAGGGCTAGGGTTAGAGGGACGGTTAGGGTTGGGATTGGACCTAGTGTTAGGTTTATGTTGAGGGCTAGGGTTAGAGAGACGGTTAGGTTTGGGATGGCACCTACGGTTAGGGTTATGTTGAGGGCTAGGGTTAGAGAGACGGTTAGGTTTGGGATGGGACCTAGGGTTAGGGTTATGTTGAGGGCTAGGTTTAGAGAGACGCTTAGAGTTGGGATGGGACCTAGGGTTAGGGTTATGTTGAGAGCTAGGGTTAGAGAGACGGTTAGGGTTGGGATTGGACCTAGATTAGGGTTATGTTGAGGGCTAGGGTTAGAGAGACGGTTAGGTTTGGGATGGCACCTAGGTTTAGGGTTATGTTGAGGCCTAGGGTTAAAGAGACGGTTAGGTTTGGGATGGGACCTAGGGTTAGGGTTATTTTGAGAGCTAGGGTTAGAGAGACAGTTAGGGTTGGGATGGCACCTAGGGATAGGGTTATGTTGAGGGCATGGGTTAGGGAGACGGTTAGGTTTGGGATGGGACCTAGGGTTAGGGTTATGTTGAGGGCTAGGTTTAGAGAGACTGTTAAAGTTGGGATGGGACCTAAGGTTAGGGTTATGTTGAGGGCTAGGGTTAGAGAGACGGTTAGGGTTGGGATTGGACCTAGGGTTATGGTTATGTTGAGGGCTAGGGTTAGAGAGACGGTTAGGTTTGGGATGGCACCTAGGGTTAGGGTTATGTTGAGGGCTAGGGTTAAAGAGATGGTTAGGTTCGGGATGGGACCTAGGGTTAGGGTTATGTTGAGAGCTAGAGTTAGAGAGACGGTTAGAGTTGTGATGGGACCTAGGTTTAGGGTTATGTTGAGGGCTAGGGTTAGAGAGACTGTTAGGGTTGGGATTGGAGCTGGGGTTAGGGTTATGTTGAGGGCTAGGGTTAGAGAGACGGTTAGGGTTGGGATTGGACCTAGGGTTAGGGTTATGTTGAGGGCATGGGTTAGAGAGACGGTTAGGGTTGGGATTGGACCTAGGGTTAGGGTTATGTTGAGGGCTAGGGTTAGAGAGACGGTTAGGGTTGGGATTGGACCTAGGGTTAGGGTTATGTTGAGGGCTATGGTTATAGAGACGGTTAGGGTTGGGATTGGACCTAGGGTTAGGGTTATGTTGAGGGCTAGGGTTAGAGAAACGGTTAGGGTTGGGATTGGACCTAGGGTTAGGGTTATGTTGAGGGCTAGGGTTAGAGAGACGGTTAGGGTTGGGAATGGACCTAGGGTTAGGGTTATGTTGAGGGCTAGGGTTAGAGAGACGGTTAGGGTTGGGATGGCACCTAGGGTTAGGGTTATGTTTAGGGCTAGGGTTAGAGAGACCGTTAGGGTTGGGATTGGACCTAGGGTTAGGGTTATGCTGAGGGCTAGGTTTAGAGAGACGGTTAGAGTTGGGAAGGGACCAAGGGTTAGGGTTATGTTGAGGGCTAGGGTTAGAGAGACGGTTAGGGTTGGGATTGGACCTAGGGTTAGGGTTATATTGAGGGCTAGGTTTAGAGAGACGGTTAGCGTTGGGATTGGACCTAGGGTTAGGGTTATGCTGAGGGCATGGGTTAGACAGACTGTTAGGGTTGGTATTGGACCTAGGGTTAGGGTTATGTTGAGGGCTAGGGTTAGAGAGACGGTTAGGGTTGGGATTGGACCTAGGGTTAGGGTTATGTTGAGGGCTAGGGTTAGAGAGACGGTTAGGGTTATGATGGGACCTAGGGTTAGGGTTATGTTGAGGGCTAGGGTTAGAGAGACGGTTAGGGTTGGGATTGGACCTAGGGTTGGGGTTATGTTGAGGGCTACGGTTAGAGAGACGGTTAGGGTTGGGATTGGACCGAGGGTTAGGGTTATGTTGAGGGCTAGGGTTAGAGAGACCATTAGGGTTATGATGGGGCCTAGGGTTAGGGTTATGTTGAGGGCTAGGGTTAGAGAGACGGTTAGGGTTGGGATTGGACCTAGGGTTAGGCTTATGCTGAGGGCTAGGGTGAGAGAGACGGTTAGGGTTGGGATTGGACCTAGGGTTAGGGTTATGTTGAGGGCTAGGGTTAGAGAGACGGTTAGGGTTGGGATTGGACCTAGGGTTAGGGTTATGTTGAGGGCTAGGGTTAGAGAGACGGTTAGGGTTGGGAATGGACGTAGGGTTAGGGTTATGTTGAGGGCTAGGGTTAGAGAGACGGTTAGGGTTATGATGGGACCTAGGGTTAGGGTTATGTTGAGGGCTAGGGTTAGAGAGACGGTTAGGGTTGGGATTGGACCTAGGGTTAGGGTTATGTTGAGGGCTAGGGTTAGAGAGACGGTTAGGGTTGAGATTGAACCTAGGGTTAGGGTTATGTTGAGGGCTAGGGTTAGAGAGACGGTTAGGGTTATGATGGGACCTACGGTTAGGGTTATGTTGAGGGCTAGGGTTAGAGAGACGGTTAGGGTTGCGATGGGAAGTACGGTTAGGGTTATGTTGAGGGATAGGGTTAGAGAGACGTTTAGGGTTGGGATTGGACCTAGGGTTAGGGTTATGTTGAGGGCTAGGGTTAGAGAGAAGGTTAGGTTTGGGATGGCACCTAGGGTTAGGGTTATGTTGAGGGCTAGGGTTAGAGAGACGGTTAGGGTTGGGATTGGACCTAGGGTTAGGGTTATGTTGAGGGCTAGGGTTAGAGAGACGGTTAGGTTTGGGATTGGACCTAGGGTTATGGTTATGTTGAGGGCTAGGGTTAGAGAGACGGTTAGGTTTGGGATGGCACCTAGGGTTAGGGTTATGTTGAGGGCTAGGGTTAAAGAGATGGTTAGGTTCGGGATGGGACCTAGGGTTAGGGTTATGTTGAGAGCTAGAGTTAGAGAGACGGTTAGAGTTGTGATGGGACCTAGGTTTAGGGTTATGTTGAGGGCTAGGGTTAGAGAGACTGTTAGGGTTGGGATTGGACCTGGGGTTAGGGTTATGTTGAGGGCTAGGGTTAGAGAGACGGTTAGGGTTGGGATTGGACCTAGGGTTAGGGTTATGTTGAGGGCATGGGTTAGAGAGACGGTTAGGGTTGGGATTGGACCTAGGGTTAGGGTTATGTTGAGGGCTAGGGTTAGAGAGACGGTTAGGGTTGGGATTGGACCTAGGGTTAGGGTTATGTTGAGGGCTATGGTTATAGAGACGGTTAGGGTTGGGATTGGACCTAGGGTTAGGGTTATGTTGAGGGCTAGGGTTAGAGAAACGGTTAGGGTTGGGATTGGACCTAGGGTTAGGGTTATGTTGAGGGCTAGGGTTAGAGAGACGGTTAGGGTTGGGAATGGACCTAGGGTTAGGGTTATGTTGAGGGCTAGGGTTAGAGAGACGGTTAGGGTTGGGATGGCACCTAGGGTTAGGGTTATGTTTAGGGCTAGGGTTAGAGAGACCGTTAGGGTTGGGATTGGACCTAGGGTTAGGGTTATGCTGAGGGCTAGGTTTAGAGAGACGGTTAGAGTTGGGAAGGGACCAAGGGTTAGGGTTATGTTGAGGGCTAGGGTTAGAGAGACGGTTAGGGTTGGGATTGGACCTAGGGTTAGGGTTATATTGAGGGCTAGGTTTAGAGAGACGGTTAGCGTTGGGATTGGACCTAGGGTTAGGGTTATGCTGAGGGCATGGGTTAGACAGACTGTTAGGGTTGGTATTGGACCTAGGGTTAGGGTTATGTTGAGGGCTAGGGTTAGAGAGACGGTTAGGGTTGGGATTGGACCTAGGGTTAGGGTTATGTTGAGGGCTAGGGTTAGAGAGACGGTTAGGGTTATGATGGGACCTAGGGTTAGGGTTATGTTGAGGGCTAGGGTTAGAGAGACGGTTAGGGTTGGGATTGGACCTAGGGTTGGGGTTATGTTGAGGGCTACGGTTAGAGAGACGGTTAGGGTTGGGATTGGACCGAGGGTTAGGGTTATGTTGAGGGCTAGGGTTAGAGAGACCATTAGGGTTATGATGGGGCCTAGGGTTAGGGTTATGTTGAGGGCTAGGGTTAGAGAGACGGTTAGGGTTGGGATTGGACCTAGGGTTAGGCTTATGCTGAGGGCTAGGGTGAGAGAGACGGTTAGGGTTGGGATTGGACCTAGGGTTAGGGTTATGTTGAGGGCTAGGGTTAGAGAGACGGTTAGGGTTGGGATTGGACCTAGGGTTAGGGTTATGTTGAGGGCTAGGGTTAGAGAGACGGTTAGGGTTGGGAATGGACGTAGGGTTAGGGTTATGTTGAGGGCTAGGGTTAGAGAGACGGTTAGGGTTATGATGGGACCTAGGGTTAGGGTTATGTTGAGGGCTAGGGTTAGAGAGACGGTTAGGGTTGGGATTGGACCTAGGGTTAGGGTTATGTTGAGGGCTAGGGTTAGAGAGACGGTTAGGGTTGAGATTGAACCTAGGGTTAGGGTTATGTTGAGGGCTAGGGTTAGAGAGACGGTTAGGGTTATGATGGGACCTACGGTTAGGGTTATGTTGAGGGCTAGGGTTAGAGAGACGGTTAGGGTTGCGATGGGAAGTACGGTTAGGGTTATGTTGAGGGATAGGGTTAGAGAGACGTTTAGGGTTGGGATTGGACCTAGGGTTAGGGTTATGTTGAGGGCTAGGGTTAGAGAGAAGGTTAGGTTTGGGATGGCACCTAGGGTTAGGGTTATGTTGAGGGCTAGGGTTAGAGAGACGGTTAGGGTTGGGATTGGACCTAGGGTTAGGGTTATGTTGAGGGCTAGGGTTAGAGAGACGGTTAGAGTTGGGATGGGACCTAGGGTTAGGGTTATGTTGAGGGCTAGGGTTAGAGAGACGGTTAGGGTTGGGATTGGACCTAGGGTTAGGGTTATGTTGAGGGCTAGGGTTAGAGAGACGGTTAGGGTTGGGATTGGACCTAGGGTTAGGGTTATGTTGAGGGCATGGGTTAGAGAGACGGTTAGGGTTGGGATTGGACCTAGGGATAGGGTTATGTTGAGGGCTAGGGTTAGAGGGACGGTTAGGGTTGGGATTGGACCTAGGGTTAGGGTTATGTTGAGGGCTAGGGTTAGAGAGACGGTTAGGGTTGGGATTGGACCTAGGGTTAGGGTTATGTTGAGGGCTAGGGTTAGAGAGACGGTTAGGGTTGGGATGGCACCTAGGGTTAGGGTTATGTTGAGGGCATGGGTTAGGGAGACGGTTAGGTTTGGGATGGGACCTAGGGTTAGGGTTATGTTGAGGGCTAGGTTTAGAGAGACTGTTAAAGTTGGGATGGGACCTAAGGTTAGGGTTATGTTGAGGGCTAGGGTTAGAGAGACGGTTAGGGTTGGGATTGGACCTAGGGTTAGGGTTATGTTGAGGGCTATGGTTAGAGAGACGGTTAGGGTTGGGATTGGACCTAGGGTTAGGGTTATGTTGAGGGCTAGGGTTAGAGAAACGGTTAGGGTTGGGATTGGACCTAGGGTTAGGGTTATGTTGAGGGCTAGGGTTAGAGAGACGGTTAGGGTTGGGAATGGACCTAGGGTTAGGGTTATGTTGTGGGCTAGGGTTAGAGAGACGGTTAGGGTTGGGATGGCACCTAGGGTTAGGGTTATGTTTAGGGCTAGGGTTAGAGAGACGGTTAGGGTTGGGATTGGACCTAGGGTTAGGGTTATGCTGAGGGCTAGGTTTAGAGAGACGGTTAGAGTTGGGAAGGGACCTAGGGTTAGGTTTATGTTGAGGGCTAGGGTTAGAGAGACGGTTAGGGTTGGGATTGGACCTAGGGTTAGGGTTATTTGAGGGCTAGGTTTAGAGAGACGGTTAGCGTTGGGATTGGACCTAGGGTTAGGCTTATGTTGAGGGCATGGGTTAGGGAGACTGTTAGGGTTGGTATTGGACCTAGGGTTAGGGTTATGTTGAGGGCTAGGGTTAGAGAGACGGTTAGAGTTATGATGGGACCTAGGGTTAGGGTTATGTTGAGGGCTAGGGTTAGAGTGACGGTTAGGGTTGGGATTGGACCTAGGGTTAGGGTTATGTTGAGGGCTAGGGTTAGAGAGACGGTTAGGGTTGGGATTGGACCGAGGGTTAGGGTTATGTTGAGGGCTAGGGTTAGAGAGACCATTAGGGTTATGATGGGACCTAGGGTTAGGGTTATGTTGAGGGCTAGGGTTAGAGAGACGGTTAGGGTTGGGATTGGACCTAGGGTTAGGCTAATGCTGAGGGCTAGGGTTAGAGAGACGGTTAGGGTTGGGATGGCACCTAGGGTTAGGGTTATGTTGAGGGCTAGTGATAGAGAGACGGTTAGGGTTGGGATTGGACCTAGGGTTAGGGTTATGCTGAGGGCTAGGTTTAGAGAGACGGTTAGAGTTGGGAAGGGACCTAGGGTTAGGGTTATGTTGAGGGCTAGGGTTAGAGAGACGGTTAGGGTTGGGATTGGACCTAGGGTTAGGGTTATTTGAGGGCTAGGTTTAGAGAGACGGTTAGCGTTGGGATTGGACCTAGGGTTAGGCTTATGTTGAGGGCATGGGTTAGAGAGACTGTTAGGGTTGGTATTGGACCTAGGGTTAGGGTTATGTTGAGGGCTAGGGTTAGAGAGACGGTTAGATTTATGATGGGACCTAGGGTTAGGGTTATGTTGAGGGCTAGGGTTAGAGTGACGGTTAGGGTTGGGATTGGACCTAGGGTTAGGGTTATGTTGAGGGCTAGGGTTAGAGAGACGGTTAGGGTTGGGATTGGACCGAGGGTTAGGGTTATGTTGAGGGCTAGGGTTAGAGAGACCATTAGGGTTATGATGGGACCTAGGGTTAGGGTTATGTTGAGGGCTAGGGTTAGAGAGACGGTTAGGGTTGGGATTGGACCTAGGGTTAGGCTTATGCTGAGGGCTAGGGTTAGAGAGACGGTTAGGGTTGGGATGGCACCTAGGGTTAGGGTTATGTTGAGGGCTAGTGATAGAGAGACGGTTAGGGTTGGGATTGGACCTAGGGTTAGGGTTATGTTGAGGGCTAGGGTTAGAGAGACGGTTAGGGTTGGGATTGGACCTAGGGTTAGGTTTATGTTGAGGGCTAGGGGTTCGAGAGACGGTTAGGTTTGGGATGGCACCTAGGTTAGGGTTATGTTGAGGGCTAGGGTTAGAGAGACGGTTCGGGTTGGGATGGGACCTAGGGTTAGGGTTATGTTGAGGGCTAGGGTTAGAGAGACGGTTAGAGTTGGGATGGGACCTAGGGTTAGGGATATGTTGAGGGCTAGGGTTAGAGAGACAGTTAGGGTTGGGATTGGACCTAGGGTTAGGGTTATGTTGAGGGCTAGGGTTAGAGAGACGGTTTGGGTTGGGATTGGACCTAGGGTTAGGGTTATGTTGAGAGCATGGGTTAGAGAGACGGTTAGGGTTGGGATTGGACCTAGGGTTAGGGTTATGTTGAGGGCTAGGGTTAGAGAGACGGTTAGGGTTGGGATTGGACCTAGGGTTAGGGTTATGTTGAGGGCTAGGGTTAGAGAGACGGTTAGGGTTGGGATTGGACCTAGGTTTAGGGTTATGTTGAGGGCTAGGGTTAGAGAGACGGTTACGGTTGGGATTGGACCTAGGGTTAGGGTTATGTTGAGGGCTAGGGTTAGAGAGACGGTTAGGGTTGGGATTGGACCTAGGGTTAGGGTTGTGTTGAGGGCTAGGGTTAGAGAGACGGTTAGGGTTGGGATTGGACCTAGGTTTAGGGTTATGTTGAGGGCTAGGGTTAGAGAGACGGTTAGGGTTGGGATTGGACCTAGGGTTAGGGTTATGTTGAGGGCTAGGGTTAGAGAGACGGTTAGGGTTGGGATTGGACCTAGGGTTAGGGTTATGTTGAGGGCTAGGGTTAGAGAGACGGTTAGGGTTGGGATTGGACCTAGGGTTAGGGTTATGTTGAGGGCTATGGTTATAGAGACGGTTAGGGTTGGGATTGGACCTAGGGTTAGGGTTATGTTGAGGGCTAGGGTTAGAGAAACGGTTAGGGTTGGGATTGGACCTAGGGTTAGGGTTATGTTGAGGGCTAGGGTTAGAGAGACGGTTAGGGTTGGGAATGGACCTAGGGTTAGGGTTATGTTGAGGGCTAGGGTTAGAGAGACGGTTAGGGTTGGGATGGCACCTAGGGTTAGGGTTATGTTTAGGGCTAGGGTTAGAGAGACCGTTAGGGTTGGGATTGGACCTAGGGTTAGGGTTATGCTGAGGGCTAGGTTTAGAGAGACGGTTAGAGTTGGGAAGGGACCAAGGGTTAGGGTTATGTTGAGGGCTAGGGTTAGAGAGACGGTTAGGGTTGGGATTGGACCTAGGGTTAGGGTTATATTGAGGGCTAGGTTTAGAGAGACGGTTAGCGTTGGGATTGGACCTAGGGTTAGGGTTATGCTGAGGGCATGGGTTAGACAGACTGTTAGGGTTGGTATTGGACCTAGGGTTAGGGTTATGTTGAGGGCTAGGGTTAGAGAGACGGTTAGGGTTGGGATTGGACCTAGGGTTAGGGTTATGTTGAGGGCTAGGGTTAGAGAGACGGTTAGGGTTATGATGGGACCTAGGGTTAGGGTTATGTTGAGGGCTAGGGTTAGAGAGACGGTTAGGGTTGGGATTGGACCTAGGGTTGGGGTTATGTTGAGGGCTACGGTTAGAGAGACGGTTAGGGTTGGGATTGGACCGAGGGTTAGGGTTATGTTGAGGGCTAGGGTTAGAGAGACCATTAGGGTTATGATGGGGCCTAGGGTTAGGGTTATGTTGAGGGCTAGGGTTAGAGAGACGGTTAGGGTTGGGATTGGACCTAGGGTTAGGCTTATGCTGAGGGCTAGGGTGAGAGAGACGGTTAGGGTTGGGATTGGACCTAGGGTTAGGGTTATGTTGAGGGCTAGGGTTAGAGAGACGGTTAGGGTTGGGATTGGACCTAGGGTTAGGGTTATGTTGAGGGCTAGGGTTAGAGAGACGGTTAGGGTTGGGAATGGACGTAGGGTTAGGGTTATGTTGAGGGCTAGGGTTAGAGAGACGGTTAGGGTTATGATGGGACCTAGGGTTAGGGTTATGTTGAGGGCTAGGGTTAGAGAGACGGTTAGGGTTGGGATTGGACCTAGGGTTAGGGTTATGTTGAGGGCTAGGGTTAGAGAGACGGTTAGGGTTGAGATTGAACCTAGGGTTAGGGTTATGTTGAGGGCTAGGGTTAGAGAGACGGTTAGGGTTATGATGGGACCTACGGTTAGGGTTATGTTGAGGGCTAGGGTTAGAGAGACGGTTAGGGTTGCGATGGGAAGTACGGTTAGGGTTATGTTGAGGGATAGGGTTAGAGAGACGTTTAGGGTTGGGATTGGACCTAGGGTTAGGGTTATGTTGAGGGCTAGGGTTAGAGAGAAGGTTAGGTTTGGGATGGCACCTAGGGTTAGGGTTATGTTGAGGGCTAGGGTTAGAGAGACGGTTAGGGTTGGGATTGGACCTAGGGTTAGGGTTATGTTGAGGGCTAGGGTTAGAGAGACGGTTAGAGTTGGGATGGGACCTAGGGTTAGGGTTATGTTGAGGGCTAGGGTTAGAGAGACGGTTAGGGTTGGGATTGGACCTAGGGTTAGGGTTATGTTGAGGGCTAGGGTTAGAGAGACGGTTAGGGTTGGGATTGGACCTAGGGTTAGGGTTATGTTGAGGGCATGGGTTAGAGAGACGGTTAGGGTTGGGATTGGACCTAGGGATAGGGTTATGTTGAGGGCTAGGGTTAGAGGGACGGTTAGGGTTGGGATTGGACCTAGGGTTAGGGTTATGTTGAGGGCTAGGGTTAGAGAGACGGTTAGGGTTGGGATTGGACCTAGGGTTAGGGTTATGTTGAGGGCTAGGGTTAGAGAGACGGTTAGGGTTGGGATGGCACCTAGGGTTAGGGTTATGTTGAGGGCATGGGTTAGGGAGACGGTTAGGTTTGGGATGGGACCTAGGGTTAGGGTTATGTTGAGGGCTAGGTTTAGAGAGACTGTTAAAGTTGGGATGGGACCTAAGGTTAGGGTTATGTTGAGGGCTAGGGTTAGAGAGACGGTTAGGGTTGGGATTGGACCTAGGGTTAGGGTTATGTTGAGGGCTATGGTTAGAGAGACGGTTAGGGTTGGGATTGGACCTAGGGTTAGGGTTATGTTGAGGGCTAGGGTTAGAGAAACGGTTAGGGTTGGGATTGGACCTAGGGTTAGGGTTATGTTGAGGGCTAGGGTTAGAGAGACGGTTAGGGTTGGGAATGGACCTAGGGTTAGGGTTATGTTGTGGGCTAGGGTTAGAGAGACGGTTAGGGTTGGGATGGCACCTAGGGTTAGGGTTATGTTTAGGGCTAGGGTTAGAGAGACGGTTAGGGTTGGGATTGGACCTAGGGTTAGGGTTATGCTGAGGGCTAGGTTTAGAGAGACGGTTAGAGTTGGGAAGGGACCTAGGGTTAGGTTTATGTTGAGGGCTAGGGTTAGAGAGACGGTTAGGGTTGGGATTGGACCTAGGGTTAGGGTTATTTGAGGGCTAGGTTTAGAGAGACGGTTAGCGTTGGGATTGGACCTAGGGTTAGGCTTATGTTGAGGGCATGGGTTAGGGAGACTGTTAGGGTTGGTATTGGACCTAGGGTTAGGGTTATGTTGAGGGCTAGGGTTAGAGAGACGGTTAGAGTTATGATGGGACCTAGGGTTAGGGTTATGTTGAGGGCTAGGGTTAGAGTGACGGTTAGGGTTGGGATTGGACCTAGGGTTAGGGTTATGTTGAGGGCTAGGGTTAGAGAGACGGTTAGGGTTGGGATTGGACCGAGGGTTAGGGTTATGTTGAGGGCTAGGGTTAGAGAGACCATTAGGGTTATGATGGGACCTAGGGTTAGGGTTATGTTGAGGGCTAGGGTTAGAGAGACGGTTAGGGTTGGGATTGGACCTAGGGTTAGGCTTATGCTGAGGGCTAGGGTTAGAGAGACGGTTAGGGTTGGGATGGCACCTAGGGTTAGGGTTATGTTGAGGGCTAGTGATAGAGAGACGGTTAGGGTTGGGATTGGACCTAGGGTTAGGGTTATGCTGAGGGCTAGGTTTAGAGAGACGGTTAGAGTTGGGAAGGGACCTAGGGTTAGGGTTATGTTGAGGGCTAGGGTTAGAGAGACGGTTAGGGTTGGGATTGGACCTAGGGTTAGGGTTATTTGAGGGCTAGGTTTAGAGAGACGGTTAGCGTTGGGATTGGACCTAGGGTTAGGCTTATGTTGAGGGCATGGGTTAGAGAGACTGTTAGGGTTGGTATTGGACCTAGGGTTAGGGTTATGTTGAGGGCTAGGGTTAGAGAGACGGTTAGATTTATGATGGGACCTAGGGTTAGGGTTATGTTGAGGGCTAGGGTTAGAGTGACGGTTAGGGTTGGGATTGGACCTAGGGTTAGGGTTATGTTGAGGGCTAGGGTTAGAGAGACGGTTAGGGTTGGGATTGGACCGAGGGTTAGGGTTATGTTGAGGGCTAGGGTTAGAGAGACCATTAGGGTTATGATGGGACCTAGGGTTAGGGTTATGTTGAGGGCTAGGGTTAGAGAGACGGTTAGGGTTGGGATTGGACCTAGGGTTAGGCTTATGCTGAGGGCTAGGGTTAGAGAGACGGTTAGGGTTGGGATGGCACCTAGGGTTAGGGTTATGTTGAGGGCTAGTGATAGAGAGACGGTTAGGGTTGGGATTGGACCTAGGGTTAGGGTTATGTTGAGGGCTAGGGTTAGAGAGACGGTTAGGGTTGGGATTGGACCTAGGGTTAGGTTTATGTTGAGGGCTAGGGGTTCGAGAGACGGTTAGGTTTGGGATGGCACCTAGGTTAGGGTTATGTTGAGGGCTAGGGTTAGAGAGACGGTTCGGGTTGGGATGGGACCTAGGGTTAGGGTTATGTTGAGGGCTAGGGTTAGAGAGACGGTTAGAGTTGGGATGGGACCTAGGGTTAGGGATATGTTGAGGGCTAGGGTTAGAGAGACAGTTAGGGTTGGGATTGGACCTAGGGTTAGGGTTATGTTGAGGGCTAGGGTTAGAGAGACGGTTTGGGTTGGGATTGGACCTAGGGTTAGGGTTATGTTGAGAGCATGGGTTAGAGAGACGGTTAGGGTTGGGATTGGACCTAGGGTTAGGGTTATGTTGAGGGCTAGGGTTAGAGAGACGGTTAGGGTTGGGATTGGACCTAGGGTTAGGGTTATGTTGAGGGCTAGGGTTAGAGAGACGGTTAGGGTTGGGATTGGACCTAGGTTTAGGGTTATGTTGAGGGCTAGGGTTAGAGAGACGGTTACGGTTGGGATTGGACCTAGGGTTAGGGTTATGTTGAGGGCTAGGGTTAGAGAGACGGTTAGGGTTGGGATTGGACCTAGGGTTAGGGTTGTGTTGAGGGCTAGGGTTAGAGAGACGGTTAGGGTTGGGATTGGACCTAGGTTTAGGGTTATGTTGAGGGCTAGGGTTAGAGAGACGGTTAGGGTTGGGATTGGACCTAGGGTTAGGGTTATGTTGAGGGCTAGGGTTAGAGAGACGGTTAGGGTTGGGATTGGACCTAGGGTTAGGTTTATGTTGAGTGCTAGGTTTAGAGAGACGGTTAGGGTTGGCATTGGACCTAGGGTTAGGGTTATGTTGAGGGCTAGGGTTAGAGGGACGGTTAGGGTTGGGATTGGACCTAGGGTTAGGGTTATGTTGAGGGCTAGGGTTAGAGAGACGGTTAGGGTTATGATGGGACCTACGGTTAGGGTTATGTTGAGGGCTAGGGTTAGAGACACGGTTAGGGTTGCGATGGGACGTACGGTTAGGGTTATGTTGAGGGCTAGGGTTAGAGAGACGGTTAGGGTTGGGATTGGACCTAGGGTTAGGGTTATGATGAGGGCTAGGGTTAGAGAGACAGTTAGGTTTGGGATGGCACCTAGGGTTAGGGTTATGTTGAGTGCTAGGGTTAGAGAGAAGGTTAGGTTTGGGATGGCACCTAGGGTTAGGGTTATGTTGAGGGCTAGGGTTAGAGAGACGGTTAGAGTTGGGATGGGACCTAGGGTTAGGGTTATGTTGAGGGCTAGGGTTAGAGAGACGGTTAGAGTTGTGATGGGACCTAGGTTTAGGGTTATGTTGAGGGCTAGGGTTAGAGAGACGGTTAGGGTTGGGATTGGACCTGGGGTTAGGGTTATGTTGAGGGCTAGGGTTAGAGAGACGGTTAGGGTTGTGATTGGACCTAGGGTTAGGGTTATGTTGAGGGCATGGGTTAGAGAGACGGTTAGGGTTGGGATTGGACCTAGGGTTAGGGTTATGTTGAGGGCTAGGGATAGAGTGACGGTTAGGGTTGTGTTTGGACCTAGGGTTAGGGTTATGTTGAGGGCTATGGTTCGAGAGACGGTTAGGGTTGGGATTGGACCTAGGGTTAGGGTTATGTTGAGGGCTAGGGTTAGAGAGACGGTTAGGGTTGGGATTGGACCTAGGATTAGGGTTATGTTGAGGGGTAGGTTTAGAGAGACGGTTAGGGTTGGGATTGGACCTAGGGTTAGGGTTATGTTGAGGGCTAGGGTTAGAGAGACGGTTAGGGTTGAGATTGAACCTAGGGTTAGGGTTATGTTGAGGGCTAGGGTTAGAGAGACGGTTAGGGTTATGATGGGACCTACGGTTAGGGTTATGTTGAGGGCTAGGGTTAGAGAGACGGTTAGGGTTGCGATGGGAAGTACGGTTAGGGTTATGTTGAGGGATAGGGTTAGAGAGACGTTTAGGGTTGGGATTGGACCTAGGGTTAGGGTTATGTTGAGGGCTAGGGTTAGAGAGAAGGTTAGGTTTGGGATGGCACCTAGGGTTAGGGTTATGTTGAGGGCTAGGGTTAGAGAGACGGTTAGGGTTGGGATTGGACCTAGGGTTAGGGTTATGTTGAGGGCTAGGGTTAGAGAGACGGTTAGAGTTGGGATGGGACCTAGGGTTAGGGTTATGTTGAGGGCTAGGGTTAGAGAGACGGTTAGGGTTGGGATTGGACCTAGGGTTAGGGTTATGTTGAGGGCTAGGGTTAGAGAGACGGTTAGGGTTGGGATTGGACCTAGGGTTAGGGTTATGTTGAGGGCATGGGTTAGAGAGACGGTTAGGGTTGGGATTGGACCTAGGGATAGGGTTATGTTGAGGGCTAGGGTTAGAGGGACGGTTAGGGTTGGGATTGGACCTAGGGTTAGGGTTATGTTGAGGGCTAGGGTTAGAGAGACGGTTAGGGTTGGGATTGGACCTAGGGTTAGGGTTATGTTGAGGGCTAGGGTTAGAGAGACGGTTAGGGTTGGGATGGCACCTAGGGTTAGGGTTATGTTGAGGGCATGGGTTAGGGAGACGGTTAGGTTTGGGATGGGACCTAGGGTTAGGGTTATGTTGAGGGCTAGGTTTAGAGAGACTGTTAAAGTTGGGATGGGACCTAAGGTTAGGGTTATGTTGAGGGCTAGGGTTAGAGAGACGGTTAGGGTTGGGATTGGACCTAGGGTTAGGGTTATGTTGAGGGCTAGGGTTAGAGAGACGGTTAGGTTTGGGATGGCACCTAGGGTTAGGGTTATGTTGAGGACTAGGGTTAAAGAGATGGTTAGGTTCGGGATGGGACCTAGGGTTACGGTTATGTTGAGGGCTAGGGTTAGAGAGACGGTTAGAGTTGTGATGGGACCTAGGTTTAGGGTTATGTTGAGGGCTAGGGTTAGAGAGACTGTTAGGGTTGGGATTGGACCTGGGGTTAGGGTTATGTTGAGGGCTAGGGTTAGAGAGACGGTTAGGGTTGGGATTGGACCTAGGGTTAGGGTTATGTTGAGGGCTAGGGTTAGAGGGACGGTTAGGGTTGGGATTGGACCTAGGGTTAGGGTTATGTTGAGGGCTAGGGTTAGAGAGACGGTTAGGGTTGGTATTGGACCTAGGGTTAGGGTTATGTTGAGGGCTAGGGTTAGAGAGACGGTTAGGTTTGGGATGGCACCTAGGTTTAGGGTTATGTTGAGGCCTAGGGTTAAAGAGACGGTTAGGTTTGGGATGGGACCTAGGGTTAGGGTTATGTTGAGAGCTAGGGTTAGAGAGACGGTTAGGGTTGGGATGGCACCTAGGGTTAGGGTTATGTTGAGGGCATGGGTTAGGGAGACGGTTAGGTTTGGGATGGGACCTAGGGTTAGGGTTATGTTGAGGGCTAGGTTTAGAGAGACTGTTAAAGTTGGGATGGGACCTAAGGTTAGGGTTATGTTGAGGGCTAGGGTTAGAGAGACGGTTAGGGTTGGGATTGGACCTAGGGTTATGGTTATGTTGAGGGCTAGGGTTAGAGAGACGGTTAGGTTTGGGATGGCACCTAGGGTTAGGGTTATGTTGAGGGCTAGGGTTAAAGAGATGGTTAGGTTCGGGATGGGACCTAGGGTTAGGGTTATGTTGAGAGCTAGAGTTAGAGAGACGGTTAGAGTTGTGATGGGACCTAGGTTTAGGGTTATGTTGAGGGCTAGGGTTAGAGAGACTGTTAGGGTTGGGATTGGACCTGGGGTTAGGGTTATGTTGAGGGCTAGGGTTAGAGAGACGGTTAGGGTTGGGATTGGACCTAGGGTTAGGGTTATGTTGAGGGCATGGGTTAGAGAGACGGTTAGGGTTGGGATAGGACCTAGGGTTAGGGTTATGTTGAGGGCTAGGGTTAGAGAGACGGTTAGGGTTGGGATTGGACCTAGGGTTAGGGTTATGTTGAGGGCTACGGTTAGAGAGACGGTTAGGGTTGGGATTGGACCTAGGGTTAGGGTTATGTTGAGGGCTAGGTTTAGAGAGAGGGTTAGAGTTGGGATGGGACCTAGGGTTAGGGTTATGTTGAGGGCTAGGGTTAGAGAGACGGTTAGGGTTGGGAATGGACCTAGGGTTAGGGTTATGTTGAGGGCTAGGGTTAGAGAGACGGTTAGGGTTGGGATGGCACCTAGGGTTAGGGTTATGTTTAGGGCTAGGGTTAGAGAGACCGTTAGGGTTGGGATTGGACCTAGGGTTAGGGTTATGCTGAGGGCTAGGTTTAGAGAGACGGTTAGAGTTGGGAAGGGACCAAGGGTTAGGGTTATGTTGAGGGCTAGGGTTAGAGAGACGGTTAGGGTTGGGATTGGACCTAGGGTTAGGGTTATATTGAGGGCTAGGTTTAGAGAGACGGTTAGCGTTGGGATTGGACCTAGGGTTAGGGTTATGTTGAGGACATGGGTTAGACAGACTGTTAGGGTTGGTATTGGACCTAGGGTTAGGGTTATGTTGAGGGCTAGGGTTAGAGAGACGGTTAGGGTTATGATGGGACCTAGGGTTAGGGTTATGTTGAGGGCTAGGGTTAGAGAGACGGTTAGGGTTGGGATTGGACCTAGGGTTGGGGTTATGTTGAGGGCTACGGTTAGAGAGACGGTTAGGGTTGGGATTGGACCGAGGGTTAGGGTTATGTTGAGGGCTAGGGTTAGAGAGACCATTAGGGTTATGATGGGACCTAGGGTTAGGGTTATGTTGAGGGCTAGGGTTAGAGAGACGGTTAGGGTTGGGATTGGACCTAGGGTTAGGCTTATGCTGAGGGCTAGGGTTAGAGAGACGGTTAGGGTTGGGATTGGACCTAGGGTTAGGGTTATGTTGAGGGCTAGGGTTAGAGAGACGGTTAGGGTTGGGATTGGACCTAGGGTTAGGGTTATGTTGAGGGCTAGGGTTAGAGAGACGGTTAGGGTTGGGAATGGACCTAGGGTTAGGGTTATGTTGAGGGCTAGGGTTAGAGAGACGGTTAGGGTTATGATGGGACCTAGGGTTAGGGTTATGTTGAGGGCTAGGGTTAGAGAGACGGTTAGGGTTGGGATTGGACCTAGGGTTAGGGTTATGTTGAGGGCTAGGGTTAGAGAGACGGTTAGAGTTGGGATTGGACCTAGGGTTAGGGTTATGTTGAGGGCTAGGGTTAGAGAGACGGTTAGGGTTGAGATTGAACCTAGGGTTAGGGTTATGTTGAGGGCTAGGGTTAGAGAGACGGTTAGGGTTATGATGGGACCTACGGTTAGGGTTATGTTGAGGGCTAGGGTTAGAGAGACGGTTAGGGTTGCGATGGGAAGTACGGTTAGGGTTATGTTGAGGGATAGGGTTAGAGAGACGTTTAGGGTTGGGATCGGACCTAGGGTTAGGGTTATGTTGAGGGCTAGGGTTAGAGAGAAGGTTAGGTTTGGGATGGCACCTAGGGTTAGGGTTATGTTGAGGGCTAGGGTTAGAGAGACGGTTAGGGTTGGGATTGGACCTAGGGTTAGGGTTATGTTGAGGGCTAGGGTTAGAGAGACGGTTAGAGTTGGGATGGGACCTAGGGTTAGGGTTATGTTGAGGGGTAGGGTTAGAGAGACGGTTAGGGTTGGGATTGGACCTAGGGTTAGGGTTATGTTGAGGGCTAGGGTTAGAGAGACGGTTAGGGTTGGGATTGGACCTAGGGTTAGGGTTATGTTGAGGGCATGGGTTAGAGAGACGGTTAGGGTTGGGATTGGACCTAGGGATAGGGTTATGTTGAGGGCTAGGGTTAGAGGGACGGTTAGGGTTGGGATTGGACCTAGGGTTAGGGTTATGTTGAGGGCTAGGGTTAGAGAGACGGTTAGGGTTGGGATTGGACCTAGGGTTAGGGTTATGTTGAGGGCTAGGGTTAGAGAGACGGTTAGGGTTGGGATGGCACCTAGGGTTAGGGTTATGTTGAGGGCATGGGTTAGGGAGACGGTTAGGTTTGGGATGGGACCTAGGGTTAGGGTTATGTTGAGGGCTAGGTTTAGAGAGACTGTTAAAGTTGGGATGGGACCTAAGGTTAGGGTTATGTTGAGGGCTAGGGTTAGAGAGACGGTTAGGGTTGGGATTGGACCTAGGGTTAGGGTTATGTTGAGGGCTAGGGTTAGAGAGACGGTTAGGTTTGGGATGGCACCTAGGGTTAGGGTTATGTTGAGGACTAGGGTTAAAGAGATGGTTAGGTTCGGGATGGGACCTAGGGTTACGGTTATGTTGAGGGCTAGGGTTAGAGAGACGGTTAGAGTTGTGATGGGACCTAGGTTTAGGGTTATGTTGAGGGCTAGGGTTAGAGAGACTGTTAGGGTTGGGATTGGACCTGGGGTTAGGGTTATGTTGAGGGCTAGGGTTAGAGAGACGGTTAGGGTTGGGATTGGACCTAGGGTTAGGGTTATGTTGAGGGCATGGGTTAGAGAGACGGTTAGGGTTGGGATAGGACCTAGGGTTAGGGTTATGTTGAGGGCTAGGATTAGAGAGACGGTTAGAGTTGGGATGGGACCTAGGGTTAGGGTTATGTTGAGCGCTAGGGTTAGAGAGACGGTTAGGGTTGGGATTGGACCTAGGGTTAGGGTTATGTTGAGGGCTAGGGTTAGAGAGACGGTTAGGTTTGGGATGGCACCTAGGGTTAGGGTTATGTTGAGGGCTAGGGTTAGAGAGACGGTTAGGGTTGGGATTGGACCTAGGGTTAGGGTTATGTTGAGGGCTAGGGTTAGAGAGACGGTTAGGGTTGGGATTGGACCTAGTGTTAGGTTTATGTTGAGGGCTAGGGTTAGAGAGACGGTTAGGTTTGGGATGGCACCTACGGTTAGGGTTATGTTGAGGGCTAGGGTTAGAGAGACGGTTAGGTTTGGGATGGGACCTAGGGTTAGGGTTATGTTGAGGGCTAGGTTTAGAGAGACGCTTAGAGTTGGGATGGGACCTAGGGTTAGGGTTATGTTGAGAGCTAGGGTTAGAGAGACGGTTAGGGTTGGGATTGGACCTAGATTAGGGTTATGTTGAGGGCTAGGGTTAGAGAGACGGTTAGGTTTGGGATGGCACTTAGGTTTAGGGTTATGTTGAGGCCTAGGGTTAAAGAGACGGTTAGGTTTGGGATGGGACCTAGGGTTAGGGTTATGTTGAGAGCTAGGGTTAGAGAGACAGTTAGGGTTGGGATGGCACCTAGGGATAGGGTTATGTTGAGGGCATGGGTTAGGGAGACGGTTAGGTTTGGGATGGGACCTAGGGTTAGGGTTATGTTGAGGGCTAGGTTTAGAGAGACTGTTAAAGTTGGGATGGGACCTAAGGTTAGGGTTATGTTGAGGGCTAGGGTTAGAGAGACGGTTAGGGTTGGGATTGGACCTAGGGTTATGGTTATGTTGAGGGCTAGGGTTAGAGAGACGGTTAGGTTTGGGATGGCACCTAGGGTTAGGGTTATGTTGAGGGCTAGGGTTAAAGAGATGGTTAGGTTCGGGATGGGACCTAGGGTTAGGGTTATGTTGAGAGCTAGAGTTAGAGAGACGGTTAGAGTTGTGATGGGACCTAGGTTTAGGGTTATGTTGAGGGCTAGGGTTAGAGAGACTGTTAGGGTTGGGATTGGACCTGGGGTTAGGGTTATGTTGAGGGCTAGGGTTAGAGAGACGGTTAGGGTTGGGATTGGACCTAGGGTTAGGGTTATGTTGAGGGCATGGGTTAGAGAGACGGTTAGGGTTGGGATTGGACCTAGGGTTAGGGTTATGTTGAGGGCTAGGGTTAGAGAGACGGTTAGGGTTGGGATTGGACCTAGGGTTAGGGTTATGTTGAGGGCTATGGTTATAGAGACGGTTAGGGTTGGGATTGGACCTAGGGTTAGGGTTATGTTGAGGGCTAGGGTTAGAGAAACGGTTAGGGTTGGGATTGGACCTAGGGTTAGGGTTATGTTGAGGGCTAGGGTTAGAGAGACGGTTAGGGTTGGGAATGGACCTAGGGTTAGGGTTATGTTGAGGGCTAGGGTTAGAGAGACGGTTAGGGTTGGGATGGCACCTAGGGTTAGGGTTATGTTTAGGGCTAGGGTTAGAGAGACCGTTAGGGTTGGGATTGGACCTAGGGTTAGGGTTATGCTGAGGGCTAGGTTTAGAGAGACGGTTAGAGTTGGGAAGGGACCAAGGGTTAGGGTTATGTTGAGGGCTAGGGTTAGAGAGACGGTTAGGGTTGGGATTGGACCTAGGGTTAGGGTTATATTGAGGGCTAGGTTTAGAGAGACGGTTAGCGTTGGGATTGGACCTAGGGTTAGGGTTATGCTGAGGGCATGGGTTAGACAGACTGTTAGGGTTGGTATTGGACCTAGGGTTAGGGTTATGTTGAGGGCTAGGGTTAGAGAGACGGTTAGGGTTGGGATTGGACCTAGGGTTAGGGTTATGTTGAGGGCTAGGGTTAGAGAGACGGTTAGGGTTATGATGGGACCTAGGGTTAGGGTTATGTTGAGGGCTAGGGTTAGAGAGACGGTTAGGGTTGGGATTGGACCTAGGGTTGGGGTTATGTTGAGGGCTACGGTTAGAGAGACGGTTAGGGTTGGGATTGGACCGAGGGTTAGGGTTATGTTGAGGGCTAGGGTTAGAGAGACCATTAGGGTTATGATGGGGCCTAGGGTTAGGGTTATGTTGAGGGCTAGGGTTAGAGAGACGGTTAGGGTTGGGATTGGACCTAGGGTTAGGCTTATGCTGAGGGCTAGGGTGAGAGAGACGGTTAGGGTTGGGATTGGACCGAGGGTTAGGGTTATGTTGAGGGCTAGGGTTAGAGAGACGGTTAGGGTTGGGATTGGACCTAGGGTTAGGGTTATGTTGAGGGCTAGGGTTAGAGAGACGGTTAGGGTTGGGAATGGACCTAGGGTTAGGGTTATGTTGAGGGCTAGGGTTAGAGAGACGGTTAGGGTTATGATGGGACCTAGGGTTAGGGTTATGTTGAGGGCTAGGGTTAGAGAGACGGTTAGGGTTGGGATTGGACCTAGGGTTAGGGTTATGTTGAGGGCTAGGGTTAGAGAGACGGTTAGAGTTGGGATTGGACCTAGGGTTAGGGTTATGTTGAGGGCTAGGGTTAGAGAGACGGTTAGGGTTGAGATTGAACCTAGGGTTAGGGTTATGTTGAGGGCTAGGGTTAGAGAGACGGTTAGGGTTATGATGGGACCTACGGTTAGGGTTATGTTGAGGGCTAGGGTTAGAGAGACGGTTAGGGTTGCGATGGGAAGTACGGTTAGGGTTATGTTGAGGGATAGGGTTAGAGAGACGTTTAGGGTTGGGATTGGACCTAGGGTTAGGGTTATGTTGAGGGCTAGGGTTAGAGAGAAGGTTAGGTTTGGGATGGCACCTAGGGTTAGGGTTATGTTGAGGGCTAGGGTTAGAGAGACGGTTAGGGTTGGGATTGGACCTAGGGTTAGGGTTATGTTGAGGGCTAGGGTTAGAGAGACGGTTAGAGTTGGGATGGGACCTAGGGTTAGGGTTATGTTGAGGGCTAGGGTTAGAGAGACGGTTAGGGTTGGGATTGGACCTAGGGTTAGGGTTATGTTGAGGGCTAGGGTTAGAGAGACGGTTAGGGTTGGGATTGGACCTAGGGTTAGGGTTATGTTGAGGGCATGGGTTAGAGAGACGGTTAGGGTTGGGATTGGACCTAGGGATAGGGTTATGTTGAGGGCTAGGGTTAGAGGGACGGTTAGGGTTGGGATTGGACCTAGGGTTAGGGTTATGTTGAGGGCTAGGGTTAGAGAGACGGTTAGGGTTGGGATTGGACCTAGGGTTAGGGTTATGTTGAGGGCTAGGGTTAGAGAGACGGTTAGGGTTGGGATGGCACCTAGGGTTAGGGTTATGTTGAGGGAATGGGTTAGGGAGACGGTTAGGTTTGGGATGGGACCTAGGGTTAGGGTTATGTTGAGGGCTAGGTTTAGAGAGACTGTTAAAGTTGGGATGGGACCTAAGGTTAGGGTTATGTTGAGGGCTAGGGTTAGAGAGACGGTTAGGGTTGGGATTGGACCTAGGGTTAGGGTTATGTTGAGGGCTATGGTTAGAGAGACGGTTAGGGTTGGGATTGGACCTAGGGTTAGGGTTATGTTGAGGGCTAGGGTTAGAGAAACGGTTAGGGTTGGGATTGGACCTAGGGTTAGGGTTATGTTGAGGGCTAGGGTTAGAGAGACGGTTAGGGTTGGGAATGGACCTAGGGTTAGGGTTATGTTGTGGGCTAGGGTTAGAGAGACGGTTAGGGTTGGGATGGCACCTAGGGTTAGGGTTATGTTTAGGGCTAGGGTTAGAGAGACGGTTAGGGTTGGGATTGGACCTAGGGTTAGGGTTATGCTGAGGGCTAGGTTTAGAGAGACGGTTAGAGTTGGGAAGGGACCTAGGGTTAGGTTTATGTTGAGGGCTAGGGTTAGAGAGACGGTTAGGGTTGGGATTGGACCTAGGGTTAGGGTTATTTGAGGGCTAGGTTTAGAGAGACGGTTAGCGTTGGGATTGGACCTAGGGTTAGGCTTATGTTGAGGGCATGGGTTAGGGAGACTGTTAGGGTTGGTATTGGACCTAGGGTTAGGGTTATGTTGAGGGCTAGGGTTAGAGAGACGGTTAGAGTTATGATGGGACCTAGGGTTAGGGTTATGTTGAGGGCTAGGGTTAGAGTGACGGTTAGGGTTGGGATTGGACCTAGGGTTAGGGTTATGTTGAGGGCTAGGGTTAGAGAGACGGTTAGGGTTGGGATTGGACCGAGGGTTAGGGTTATGTTGAGGGCTAGGGTTAGAGAGACCATTAGGGTTATGATGGGACCTAGGGTTAGGGTTATGTTGAGGGCTAGGGTTAGAGAGACGGTTAGGGTTGGGATTGGACCTAGGGTTAGGCTTATGCTGAGGGCTAGGGTTAGAGAGACGGTTAGGGTTGGGATGGCACCTAGGGTTAGGGTTATGTTGAGGGCTAGTGATAGAGAGACGGTTAGGGTTGGGATTGGACCTAGGGTTAGGGTTATGCTGAGGGCTAGGTTTAGAGAGACGGTTAGAGTTGGGAAGGGACCTAGGGTTAGGGTTATGTTGAGGGCTAGGGTTAGAGAGACGGTTAGGGTTGGGATTGGACCTAGGGTTAGGGTTATTTGAGGGCTAGGTTTAGAGAGACGGTTAGCGTTGGGATTGGACCTAGGGTTAGGCTTATGTTGAGGGCATGGGTTAGAGAGACTGTTAGGGTTGGTATTGGACCTAGGGTTAGGGTTATGTTGAGGGCTAGGGTTAGAGAGACGGTTAGATTTATGATGGGACCTAGGGTTAGGGTTATGTTGAGGGCTAGGGTTAGAGTGACGGTTAGGGTTGGGATTGGACCTAGGGTTAGGGTTATGTTGAGGGCTAGGGTTAGAGAGACGGTTAGGGTTGGGATTGGACCGAGGGTTAGGGTTATGTTGAGGGCTAGGGTTAGAGAGACCATTAGGGTTATGATGGGACCTAGGGTTAGGGTTATGTAGAGGGCTAGGGTTAGAGAGACGGTTAGGGTTGGGATTGGACCTAGGGTTAGGCTTATGCTGAGGGCTAGGGTTAGAGAGACGGTTAGGGTTGGGATGGCACCTAGGGTTAGGGTTATGTTGAGGGCTAGTGATAGAGAGACGGTTAGGGTTGGGATTGGACCTAGGGTTAGGGTTATGTTGAGGGCTAGGGTTAGAGAGACGGTTAGGGTTGGGATTGGACCTAGGGTTAGGTTTATGTTGAGGGCTAGGGGTTCGAGAGACGGTTAGGTTTGGGATGGCACCTAGGTTAGGGTTATGTTGAGGGCTAGGGTTAGAGAGACGGTTCGGGTTGGGATGGGACCTAGGGTTAGGGTTATGTTGAGGGCTAGGGTTAGAGAGACGGTTAGGGTTGGGATTGGACCTAGGTTTAGGGTTATGTTGAGAGCATGGGTTAGAGAGACGGTTAGGGTTGGGATTGGACCTAGGGTTAGGGTTATGTTGAGGGCTAGGGTTAGAGAGACGGTTAGGGTTGGGATTGGACCTAGGGTTAGGGTTATGTTGAGGGCTAGGGTTAGAGAGACGGTTAGGGTTGGGATTGGACCTAGGTTTAGGGTTATGTTGAGGGCTAGGGTTAGAGAGACGGTTACGGTTGGGATTGGACCTAGGGTTAGGGTTATGTTGAGGGCTAGGGTTAGAGAGACGGTTAGGGTTGGGATTGGACCTAGGGTTAGGGTTGTGTTGAGGGCTAGGGTTAGAGAGACGGTTAGGGTTGGGATTGGACCTAGGTTTAGGGTTATGTTGAGGGCTAGGGTTAGAGAGACGGTTAGGGTTGGGATTGGACCTAGGGTTAGGGTTATGTTGAGGGCTAGGGTTAGAGAGACGGTTAGGGTTGGGATTGGACCTAGGGTTAGGTTTATGTTGAGTGCTAGGTTTAGAGAGACGGTTAGGGTTGGCATTGGACCTAGGGTTAGGGTTATGTTGAGGGCTAGGGTTAGAGGGACGGTTAGGGTTGGGATTGGACCTAGGGTTAGGGTTATGTTGAGGGCTAGGGTTAGAGAGACGGTTAGGGTTATGATGGGACCTACGGTTAGGGTTATGTTGAGGGCTAGGGTTAGAGACACGGTTAGGGTTGCGATGGGACGTACGGTTAGGGTTATGTTGAGGGCTAGGGTTAGAGAGACGGTTAGGGTTGGGATTGGACCTAGGGTTAGGGTTATGATGAGGGCTAGGGTTAGAGAGACGGTTAGGTTTGGGATGGCACCTAGGGTTAGGGTTATGTTGAGTGCTAGGGTTAGAGAGAAGGTTAGGTTTGGGATGGCACCTAGGGTTAGGGTTATGTTGAGGGCTAGGGTTAGAGAGACGGTTAGGGTTGGGATGGGACCTAGGGTTAGGGTTATGTTGAGGGCTAGGGTTAGAGAGACGGTTAGAGTTGGGATGGGACCTAGGGTTAGGGTTATGTTGAGGGCTAGGTTTAGAGAGACGGTTAGAGTTGTGATGGGACCTAGGTTTAGGGTTATGTTGAGGGCTAGGGTTAGAGAGACGGTTAGGGTTGGGATTGGACCTGGGGTTAGGGTTATGTTGAGGGCTAGGGTTAGAGAGACGGTTAGGGTTGTGATTGGACCTAGGGTTAGGGTTATGTTGAGGGCATGGGTTAGAGAGACGGTTAGGGTTGGGATTGGACCTAGGGTTAGGGTTATGTTGAGGGCTAGGGATAGAGTGACGGTTAGGGTTGTGTTTGGACCTAGGGTTAGGGTTATGTTGAGGGCTATGGTTAGAGAGACGGTTAGGGTTGGGATTGGACCTAGGGTTAGGGTTATGTTGAGGGCTAGGGTTAGAGAGACGGTTAGGGTTGGGATTGGACCTAGGATTAGGGTTATGTTGAGGGCTAGGTTTAGAGAGACGGTTAGGGTTGGGATTGGACCTAGGGTTAGGGTTATGTTGAGGGCTAGGGTTAGAGAGACGGTTAGGGTTGAGATTGAACCTAGGGTTAGGGTTATGTTGAGGGCTAGGGTTAGAGAGACGGTTAGGGTTATGATGGGACCTACGGTTAGGGTTATGTTGAGGGCTAGGGTTAGAGAGACGGTTAGGGTTGCGATGGGAAGTACGGTTAGGGTTATGTTGAGGGATAGGGTTAGAGAGACGTTTAGGGTTGGGATTGGACCTAGGGTTAGGGTTATGTTGAGGGCTAGGGTTAGAGAGAAGGTTAGGTTTGGGATGGCACCTAGGGTTAGGGTTATGTTGAGGGCTAGGGTTAGAGAGACGGTTAGGGTTGGGATTGGACCTAGGGTTAGGGTTATGTTGAGGGCTAGGGTTAGAGAGACGGTTAGAGTTGGGATGGGACCTAGGGTTAGGGTTATGTTGAGGGCTAGGGTTAGAGAGACGGTTAGGGTTGGGATTGGACCTAGGGTTAGGGTTATGTTGAGGGCTAGGGTTAGAGAGACGGTTAGGGTTGGGATTGGACCTAGGGTTAGGGTTATGTTGAGGGCATGGGTTAGAGAGACGGTTAGGGTTGGGATTGGACCTAGGGATAGGGTTATGTTGAGGGCTAGGGTTAGAGGGACGGTTAGGGTTGGGATTGGACCTAGGGTTAGGGTTATGTTGAGGGCTAGGGTTAGAGAGACGGTTAGGGTTGGGATTGGACCTAGGGTTAGGGTTATGTTGAGGGCTAGGGTTAGAGAGACGGTTAGGGTTGGGATGGCACCTAGGGTTAGGGTTATGTTGAGGGCATGGGTTAGGGAGACGGTTAGGTTTGGGATGGGACCTAGGGTTAGGGTTATGTTGAGGGCTAGGTTTAGAGAGACTGTTAAAGATGGGATGGGACCTAAGGTTAGGGTTATGTTGAGGGCTAGGGTTAGAGAGACGGTTAGGGTTGGGATTGGACCTAGGGTTAGGGTTATGTTGAGGGCTAGGGTTAGAGAGACGGTTAGGTTTGGGATGGCACCTAGGGTTAGGGTTATGTTGAGGACTAGGGTTAAAGAGATGGTTAGGTTCGGGATGGGACCTAGGGTTACGGTTATGTTGAGGGCTAGGGTTAGAGAGACGGTTAGAGTTGTGATGGGACCTAGGTTTAGGGTTATGTTGAGGGCTAGGGTTAGAGAGACTGTTAGGGTTGGGATTGGACCTGGGGTTAGGGTTATGTTGAGGGCTAGGGTTAGAGAGACGGTTAGGGTTGGGATTGGACCTAGGGTTAGGGTTATGTTGAGGGCATGGGTTAGAGAGACGGTTAGGGTTGGGATAGGACCTAGGGTTAGGGTTATGTTGAGGGCTAGGGTTAGAGAGACGGTTAGGGTTGGGATTGGACCTAGGGTTAGGGTTATGTTGAGGGCTAGGGTTAGAGAGACGGTTAGGGTTGGGATTGGACCTAGGGTTAGGGTTATGTTGAGGGCTATGGTTAGAGAGACGGTTAGGGTTGGGATTGGACCTAGGGTTAGGGTTATGTTGAGGGCTAGGGTTAGAGAGACGGTTAGGGTTGGGAATGGACCTAGGGTTAGGGTTATGTTGTGGGCTAGGGTTAGAGAGACGGTTAGGGTTGGGATGGCACCTAGGGTTAGGGTTATGTTTAGGGCTAGGGTTAAAGAGACGGTTAGGGTTGGGATTGGACCTAGGGTTAGGGTTATGCTGAGGGCTAGGTTTAGAGAGACGGTTAGAGTTGGGAAGGGACCTAGGGTTAGGGTTATGTTGAGGGCTAGGGTTAGAGAGACGGTTAGGGTTGGGATTGGACCTAGGGTTAGGGTTATTTGAGGGCTAGGTTTAGAGAGACGGTTAGCGTTGGGATTGGACCTAGGGTTAGGCTTATGTTGAGGGCATGGGTTAGAGAGACTGTTAGGGTTGGTATTGGACCTAGGGTTAGGGTTATGTTGAGGGCTAGGGTTAGAGAGACGGTTAGGGTTGGGATTGGACCTAGGGTTAGGGTTATGTTGAGGGCTAGGGTTAGAGAGACGGTTAGAGTTATGATGGGACCTAGGGTTAGGGTTATGTTGAGGGCTAGGGTTAGAGTGACGGTTAGGGTTGGGATTGGACCGAGGGTTAGGGTTATGTTGAGGGCTAGGGTTAGAGAGACCATTAGGGTTATGATGGGACCTAGGGTTAGGGTTATGTTGAGGGCTAGGGTTAGAGAGACGGTTAGGGTTGGGATTGGACCTAGGGTTAGGCTTATGCTGAGGGCTAGGGTTAGAGAGACGGTTAGGGTTGGGATGGCACCTAGGGTTAGGGTTATGTTGAGGGCTAGGGTTAGAGAGACGGTTAGGGTTGGGATTGGACCTAGGGTTAGGGTTATGTTGAGGGCTAGGGTTAGAGAGACGGTTAGGGTTGGGATTGGACCTAGGGTTAGGTTTATGTTGAGGGCTAGGGGTTCGAGAGACGGTTAGGTTTGGGATGGCACCTAGGTTAGGGTTATGTTGAGGGCTAGGATTAGAGAGACGGTTCGGGTTGGGATGGGACCTAGGGTTAGGGTTATGTTGAGGGCTAGGGTTAGAGAGACGGTTAGAGTTGGGATGGGACCTAGGGTTAGGGATATGTTGAGGGCTAGGGTTAGAGAGACGGTTAGGGTTGGGATTGGACCTAGGGTTAGGGTTATGTTGAGGGCTAGGGTTAGAGAGACGGTTAGGGTTGGGATTGGACCTAGGGTTAGGGTTATGTTGAGGGCTAGGGTTAGAGAGACGGTTAGGGTTGGGATTGGACCTAGGGTTAGGGTTATGTTGAGGGCTAGGGTTAGAGAGACGGTTAGGGTTGGGATTGGACCTAGGTTTAGGGTTATGTTGAGGGCTAGGGTTAGAGAGACGGTTACGGTTGGGATTGGACCTAGGGTTAGGGTTATGTTGAGGGCTAGGGTTAGAGAGACGGTTAGGGTTGGGATTGGACCTAGGGTTAGGGTTGTGTTGAGGGCTAGGGTTAGAGAGACGGTTAGGGTTGGGATTGGACCTAGGTTTAGGGTTATGTTGAGGGCTAGGGTTAGAGAGACGGTTAGGGTTGGGATTGGACCTAGGGTTAGGGTTATGTTGAGGGCTAGGGTTAGAGAGACAGTTAGGGTTGGGATTGGACCTAGGGTTAGGTTTATTTTGAGTGCTAGGTTTAGAGAGACGGTTAGGGTTGGCATTGGACCTAGGGTTAGGGTTATGTTGAGGGCTAGGGTTAGAGGGACGGTTAGGGTTGGGATTGGACCTAGGGTTAGGGTTATGTTGAGGGCGAGGGTTAGAGAGACGGTTAGGGTTATGATGGGACCTACGGTTAGGGTTATGTTGAGGGCTAGGGTTAGAGACACGGTTAGGGTTGCGATGGGACGTACGGTTAGGGTTATGTTGAGGGCTAGGGTTAGAGAGACGGTTAGGGTTGGGATTGGACCTAGGGTTAGGGTTATGATGAGGGCTAGGGTTAGAGAGACGGTTAGGTTTGGGATGGCACCTAGGGTTAGGGTTATGTTGAGGGCTAGGGTTAGAGAGAAGGTTAGGTTTGGGATGGCACCTAGGTTTAGGGTTATGTTGAGGGCTAGGGTTAGAGAGACGGTTAGGGTTGGGATGGGACCTAGGGTTAGGGTTATGTTGAGGGCTAGGGTTAGAGAGACGGTTAGAGTTGGGATGGGACCTAGGGTTAGGGTTATGTTGAGGGCTAGGGTTAGAGAGACGGTTAGAGTTGTGATGGGACCTAGGTTTAGGGTTATGTTGAGGGCTAGGGTTAGAGAGACGGTTAGGGTTGGGATTGGACCTGGGGTTAGGGTTATGTTGAGGGCTAGGGTTAGAGAGACGGTTAGGGTTGTGATTGGACCTAGGGTTAGGGTTATGTTGAGGGCATGGGTTAGAGAGACGGTTAGGGTTGGGATTGGACCTAGGATTAGGGTTATGTTGAGGGCTAGGGTTAGAGAGACGGTTAGGGTTGGGATTGGACCTAGGGTTAGGGTTATGTTGAGGGCTAGGGTTAGAGAGACGGTTAGGGTTGGGATTGGACCTAGGGTTAGGGTTATGTTGAGGGCTAGGGTTAGAGAGACGGTTAGGTTTGGGATGGCACCTAGGGTTAGGCTTATGTTGAGGGCTAGGGTTAAAGAGATGGTTAGGTTCGGGATGGGACCTAGGGTTAGGGTTATGTTGAGGGCTAGGGTTAGAGAGACGGTTAGGGTTGGGATTGGACCTAGGGTTAGGGTTATGTTGAGGGCTAGGGATAGAGAGACGGTTAGTGTTGGGATTGGACCTAGGGTTAGGATTATGTTGAGGGCTAGGGTTAGAGAGACGGTTAGGGTTGGGATTGGACCTAGGGTTACGGTTATGTTGAGGACTAGGGTTAGAGAGACGGTTAGGGTTGGGATTGGACCTAGGGTTAGGGTTATGTTGAGGGCTAGGGTTAGAGAGACGGTTAGGGTTGGGATTGGACCTACGGTTAGGGTTATGTTGAGGGCTAGGGTTAGAGAAACGGTTAGGGTTGGGATTGGACCTAGGGTTAGGGTTATGTTCAGGGCTAGGTTTAGAGAGACGGTTAAGGTTATGATGGGACCTAGGGTTATGGTTATGTTGAGGGCTAGGGTTAGAGAGACGGTTAGGGTTGGGATTGGACCTAGGGTTAGGGTTATGTTGAGGGCTAGGTTTAGAGAGATGGTTAGGGTTATGATGGGACCTACGGTTAGGGTTATGTTGAGGGGTAGGGTTAGAGAGACGGTTAGGGTTGTGATGGGACCTAGGGTTAGGGTTATGTTGAGGGCTAGGGTTAGAGAGACAGTTAGTGTTGGGATTGGACCTAGGGTTATGGTTATGTTGAGGGCTAGGGTTAAAGAGACGGTTAGGTTTGGGATGGGACTTAGGGTTAGGTTTATGTTGAGGGCTAGGGTTAGAGAGACTGTTAGAGTTGGGATGGGACCTAGGGTTAGGGTTATGTTGAGGGCATGGGTTAGAGAGACGGTTAGGGTTGGGATTGGACCTAGGGTTAGGGTTATGGTGAGGGCATGGGTTAGAGAGACGGTTAGGGTTGGGATTGGACCTAGGGTTAGGGTTATGTTGAGGTCTAGGGTTAGAGAGACGGTTAGAGTTATGATGGGACCTAGGGTTAGGGTTATGTTGAGGGCTAGGGTTAGAGTGACGGTTAGGGTTGGGATTGGACCTAGGGTTAGGGTTATGTTGAGGGCTACGGTTAGAGAGACGGTTAGGGTTGGGATTGGACCGAGGGTTAGGGTTATGTTGAGGGCTAGGGTTAGAGAGACCATTAGGGTTATGATGGGACCTAGGGTTAGGGTTATGTTGAGGGCTAGGGTTAGAGAGACGGTTAGGGTTGGGATTGGACCTAGGGTTAGGCTTATGCTGAGGGCTAGGGTTAGAGAGACGGTTAGGGTTGGGATGGCACCTAGGGTTAGGGTTATGTTGAGGGCTAGGGTTAGAGAGACGGTTAGGGTTGGGATTGGACCTAGGGTTAGGGTTATGTTGAGGGCTAGGGTTAGAGAGACGGTTAGGGTTGGGATTGGACCTAGGGTTAGGTTTATGTTGAGGGCTAGGGGTTCGAGAGACGGTTAGGTTTGGGATGGCACCTAGGTTAGGGTTATGTTGAGGGCTAGGGTTAGAGAGACGGTTCGGGTTGGGATGGGACCTAGGGTTAGGGTTATGTTGAGGGCTAGGGTTAGAGAGACGGTTAGAGTTGGGATGGGACCTAGGGTTAGGGATACGTTGAGGGCTAGGGTTAGAGAGACGGTTAGGGTTGGGATTGGACCTAGGGTTAGGGTTATGTTGAGGGCTAGGGTTAGAGAGACGGTTCGGGTTGGGATTGGACCTAGGGTTAGGGTTATGTTGAGAGCATGGGTTAGAGAGACGGTTAGGGTTGGGATTGGACCTAGGGTTAGGGTTATGTTGAGGGCTAGGGTTAGAGAGACGGTTAGGGTTGGGATTGGACCTAGGGTTAGGGTTATGTTGAGGGCTAGGGTTAGAGAGACGGTTAGGGTTGGGATTGGACCTAGGTTTAGGGTTATGTTGAGGGCTAGGGTTAGAGAGACGGTTACGGTTGGGATTGGACCTAGGGTTAGGGTTATGTTGAGGGCTAGGGTTAGAGAGACGGTTAGGGTTGGGATTGGACCTAGGGTTAGGGTTGTGTTGAGGGCTAGGGTTAGAGAGACGGTTAGGGTTGGGATTGGACCTAGGTTTAGGGTTATGTTGAGGGCTAGGGTTAGAGAGACGGTTAGGGTTGGGATTGGACCTAGGGTTAGGGTTATGTTGAGGGCTAGGGTTAGAGAGACGGTTAGGGTTGGGATTGGACCTAGGGTTAGGTTTATGTTGAGTGCTAGGTTTAGAGAGACGGTTAGGGTTGGCATTGGACCTAGGGTTAGGGTTATGTTGAGGGCTAGGGTTAGAGGGACGGTTAGGGTTTGGATTGGACCTAGGGTTAGGGTTATGTTGAGGGCTAGGGTTAGAGAGACGGTTAGGGTTATGATGGGACCTACGGTTAGGGTTATGTTGAGGGCTAGGGTTAGAGAGACGGTTAGAGTTGGGATGGGACCTAGGGTTAGGGTTATGTTGAGGGCTAGGGTTAGAGAGACGGTTAGAGTTGTGATGGGACCTAGGGTTAGGGTTATGTTGAGGGCTAGGGTTAGAGAGACGGTTAGGGTTGGGATTGGACCTGGGGTTAGGGTTATGTTGAGGGCTAGGGTTAGAGGGACGGTTAGGGTTGTGATTGGACCTAGGGTTAGGGTTATGTTGAGGACATGGGTTAGAGAGACGGTTAGGGTTGGGATTGGACCTAGGGTTAGGGTTATGTTGAGGGCTAGGGATAGAGTGACGGTTAGGGTTGTGTTTGGACCTAGGGTTAGGGTTATGTTGAGGGCTATGGTTAGAGAGACGGTTAGGGTTGGGATTGGACCTAGGGTTAGGGTTATGTTGAGGGCTAGGGTTAGAGAGACGGTTAGGGTTGGGATTGGACCTAGGATTAGGGTTATGTTGAGGGCTAGGTTTAGAGAGACGGTTAGGGTTGGGATTGGACCTAGGGTTAGGGTTATGTTGAGGGCTAGGGTTAGAAAGACGGTTAGGGTTGGGAATGGACCTAGGGTTAGGGTTATGTTGAGGGCTAGGGTTACAGAGACGGTTAGGGTTGGGATGGCACCTAGGGTTAGGGTTATGTTTAGGGCTAGGGTTAGAGAGACGGTTAGGGTTGGGATGGGACCTAGGGTTAGGGTTATGTTGAGGGCTAGGTTTAGAGAGACGGTTAGAGTTGGGAAGGGACCTAGGGTTAGGGTTATGTTGAGGGCTAGGGTTAGCGAGACGGTTAGGGTTGGGATTGGACCTAGGGTTAGGGTTATATTGAGGGCTAGGGTTAGAGAGACGGTTAGGGTTGGGATTGGACCTAGGGTTAGGGTTATGTTGAGGGCATGGGTTCGAGAGACTGTTAGGGTTGGGATTGGACCTAGGGTTAGGGTTATGTTGAGGGCTAGGGTTAGAGAGACGGTTAGGGTTGGGATTGGACCTAGGGTTAGGGTTATGTTGAGGGCTAGGGTTAGAGGGACGGTTAGGGTTGGGATTGGACCTAGGGTTAGGGTTATGTTGAGGGCTAGGGTTAGAGAGACGGTTAGGGTTGGGATTGGACCTAGGGTTAGGGTTATGTTGAGGGGTAGGGTTAGAGAGACGGTTAGGGTTGGGATTGGACCTAGGGTTAGGGTTATGTTGAGGACTAGGGTTAGAGAGACGGTTAGGGTTATGATGGGACCTAGGGTTAGGGTTTTGTTGAGGGCTAGGGTTAGAGAGACGGTTAGGGTTGGGATTGGACCTCGGGATAGGGTTATGTTGAGGGCTAGGGTTAGAGAGACGGTTAGGGTTGGGATTGGACCTAGGGTTAGGGTTATGTTGAGGGCTAGGGTTAGAGAGACGGTTAGGGTTGGGATTGGACCTAGGGTTAGGGTTATGTTGAGGGCTAGGGTTAGAGAGACGGTTAGGGTTATGATGGGACCTACGGTTAGGGTTATGTTGAGGGCTAGGGTTAGAGAGACGGTTAGGGTTGCGATGGGACCTAGGGTTAGGGTTATGTTGAGGGCATGGGTTAGAGAGACGGTTAGGGTTGGGATTGGACCTAGGGTTAGGGTTATGTTGAGGGCTAGGGTTAGAGAGACGGTTAGGGTTGGGATTGGACCTAGGGTTAGGGTTATGTTGAGGGCTATTTTTAGAGAGACGGTTAGGGTTGGGTTTGGACCTAGGGTTAGGGTTATGTTGAAGGCTAGGGTTAGAGAGACGGTTAGGGTTGGGATTGGACCTAGGGTTAGGGTTATGTTGAGGGCTAGGGTTAGAGAGACGGTTAGGGTTGGGATTGGACCTAGAGTTAGGGTTATGTTGAGGGCTAGGGTTAGAGAGACGGTTAGGGTTGGGAATGGACCTAGGGTTAGGGTTATGTTGAGGGCTAGGTTTAGAGAGTCGGTTAGAGTTGGGATGGGACCTAGGATTAGGGTTATGTTGAGGGCTAGGGTTAGAGAGACGGTTAGGGTTGGGATTGGACCTAGGGTTAGGGTTATGTTGAGGGCTAGGGTTAGAGAGACGGTTAGGGTTGGGATTGGACCTAGGGTTAGGGTTATGTTGAGGGCTAGGGTTAGAGAGACGGTTAGGTTTGGGATGGCACCTAGGGTTAGGCTTATGTTGAGGGCTAGGGTTAAAGAGATGGTTAGGTTCGGGATGGGACCTAGGGTTAGGGTTATGTTGAGGGCTAGGGTTAGAGAGACGGTTAGGGTTGGGATTGGACCTAGGGTTAGGGTTATGTTGAGGGCTAGGGATAGAGAGACGGTTAGTGTTGGGATTGGACCTAGGGTTAGGATTATGTTGAGGGCTAGGGTTAGAGAGACGGTTAGGGTTGGGATTGGACCTAGGGTTACGGTTATGTTGAGGGCTAGGGTTAGAGAGACGGTTAGGGTTGGGATTGGACCTAGGGTTAGGGTTATGTTGAGGGCTAGGGTTAGAGAGACGGTTAGGGTTGGGATTGGACCTACGGTTAGGGTTATGTTGAGGGCTAGGGTTAGAGAAACGGTTAGGGTTGGGATTGGACCTAGGGTTAGGGTTATGTTCAGGGCTAGGTTTAGAGAGACGGTTAAGGTTATGATGGGACCTAGGGTTATGGTTATGTTGAGGGCTAGGGTTAGAGAGACGGTTAGGGTTGGGATTGGACCTAGGGTTAGGGTTATGTTGAGGGCTAGGTTTAGAGAGATGGTTAGGGTTATGATGGGACCTACGGTTAGGGTTATGTTGAGGGGTAGGGTTAGAGAGACGGTTAGGGTTGTGATGGGACCTAGGGTTAGGGTTATGTTGAGGGCTAGGGTTAGAGAGACAGTTAGTGTTGGGATTGGACCTAGGGTTATGGTTATGTTGAGGGCTAGGGTTAAAGAGACGGTTAGGTTTGGGATGGGACTTAGGGTTAGGTATATGTTTAGGGCTAGGGTTAGAGAGACTGTTAGAGTTGGGATGGGACCTAGGGTTAGGGTTATGTTGAGGGCATGGGTTAGAGAGACGGTTAGGGTTGGGATTGGACCTAGGGTTAGGGTTATGGTGAGGGCATGGGTTAGAGAGACGGTTAGGGTTGGGATTGGACCTAGGGTTAGGGTTATGTTGAGGTCTAGGGTTAGAGAGACGGTTATGTTTGGGATTGGACCTAGGGTTAGGGTTATGTTGAGGGCTAGGGTTAGAGGGACGGTTAAGGTTGGGATGGGACCTAGGGTTAGGGTTATGTTGAGGGCCAGGGTTAGTGAGACGGTTAGGGTTGGGATTGTACCTAGGGTTAGGGTCATGTTGAGGGCTAGGGTTAGAGAGACGGTTAGGGTTGGGATTGGACCTAGGGTTAGGGTTATGTTGACGGCTAGGCTTAGAGAGACTGTTAGGGTTGGGATTGGACCTAGGGTTAGGGTTATGTTGAGGGCTAGGGTTAGAGAGACGGTTAGGGTTGGGAATGGACCTAGGGTTAGGGTTATGTTGAGGGCTAGGGTTAGAGAGACGGTTAGGGTTGGGATGGCGCCTAGGGTTAGGGTTATGTTTAGGGCTAGGGTTAGAGAGACGGTTAGGGTTGGGATGGGACCTAGGGTTAGGGTTATGTTGAGGGCTAGGTTTAGAGAGACGGTTAGAGTTGGGAAGGGACCTAGGCTTAGGGTTATGTTGAGGGCTAGGGTTAGAAAGACGGTTAGGGTTTGGATTGGACCTAGGGTTAGGGTTATATTGAGGGCTAGGGTTAGAGAGACGGTTAGGGTTGGGATTGGACCTACGGTTAGGGTTATGTTGAGGGCTAGGGTTAGAGAAACGGTTAGGGTTGGGATTGGACCTAGGGTTAGGGTTATGTTCAGGGCTAGGTTTAGAGAGACGG